>NC_064626.1:635509341-635823341 GCF_023864275.1 Schistocerca cancellata | reverse complement strand
GTTTTAAGGTAGAGGCGTGTTGTTGTGGTGGTCTTCAGTCCAAAAACTGGTCTCATGCAGCTCTCGATGCTACTCTATCCTGTGCAAGCTTCATCTCCAGGTACCTACTGCAACTTACATCTTTCTGCGTCTGCTTAATGTATTCATCTCTTGGTCTCCCATTACGATTGTTACCCTCCACGCAGCCCTCCAATACTAAATTGGTGGTTCCTCGATGCCTCAGATCATGTCCTACCAACCGATCCCTTCTTCTAGTCAAGTTGTGCCACAAATTGCTCTCCTCCCCAATTCTATTCAGTACCTCCTCATCAGTTATGTGATCTACCCATCTAATCTTCAGCACTCTTCTGTAGCAGCAAATTTCTATTCTCTTCTTGTCTAAACCATTTGTCGTCCATGTTCCACTTCCAGACATGGCTACACTCGACACAAATACTTACAGAAACGACTTCCTGACACTTAAATCTATACTCGATGTTAGCAAATTTCTCTTTTTCAGAAATGCTTTCCTTGCCATTGCCAGTCTACATTGTATATCCTCTCTACTTCGACCATCATCAGGTATTTTGCTCCACAAATAGCAAAATTCATCTACTACTTTAAGTGTCTCATCTCCTAATCTAAGCCGCGCGGGATTAGCAGAGCGGTCTGAGGCGCTGCAGTCATGGACTGTGCGGCTGGTCCCGGCGGAGGTTCAAATCCTCCCTCGGGCATGGGTGTGTGTGTTTGTCCTTAGGATAATTTAGGTTAAGTAGTGTGTAAGGTTAGGGACTGATGACCTTAGCAGTTAAGTACCAAAACGATTTCACAAACATTTGACATTTTTTGAAATCTCCAAGTTTTTATTTCTTCTCCATTGATTTTACATCATACTCCGATTTTTCTTTTGTTTCCTTTACTGCTTGCTCAATATACAGATTGAATAACATCGGGGATAGGCTACAACTCTGTCTCACCTCCTTCCCAACCACTGCTTCCCTTTCATGCCCCACGACTCTTATAACTGCCATCTCGTTTTTGTACAAATTGTAAATAGCCTTTCGCTCCCTGTATTTTACCCCTGCCACCTTCAGAATTTGAAAGAGAGTATTCCAGTCAACATTGCCAAAAGCTTTCTCTAAGTCTATAAATGCTAGGAACGTAGGTTTGCCTTTCCTTAACATATCTTCTAAGATAAGTCTTGGGGTCAGTATTGCCTCACGTGCTCCAACATTTCTACGGAATCCAACCTGATCTTCCCTGAGGTCGGCTTCCACCAGTTTTTCCATTCATGTGTAAAGAATTCACGTTAGTATTTTGTATCCGCACCCTATTACACTGACATTTCTGTCAACACTTGCTTTCTTTGGGATTGACATTACTATATTCTTCTTGACGTCTGAGGGTATTTCGCCAATCTCATACGTCTTGCTCATCAGATGGTAGAGTTCTGTCAGGGCTGGCTCTCCCAAGGGTATCAGTAGTTCTAATGGAATGTTGTCTACTCCCGGGGCCTTGTTACGATTCAGGTCTTTCAGTACTCTGTCAAACTCTGCACGCAGTATCATATCTCCCATTTCATCTTCATCTACATCCTCTTCCATTTCCATAATATTGTCCTCAAGAACATCGCCCTTGTTTCCATCTGAGCTCTTGATACTCATACAAGTGGTACTCTTTTCTCCAAAGGTCTATTTAATTTTCCTGTAGGCAGTATCTATCATACCTCGTGATATATGCTTCTATATCGTTACATTTGTCCTCTAGCCATCCCTGCTCAGCCACTTGGCATTTCCTGTCGATCGCATTTTTGAGCCGTTTGTATTCTTTTTTACCTGCTTCATTTACTGCATTTTTATATTTTCTCCTTTCATCAATTAAATTTAATATTTCTTCTGTTACCCAAGAATTTCTACTAGCCCTCGTCTTTTTCCCTACTTGATCCTCTGCTGCCTTCACTATTTCATCTCTCAAAGCTACACATTCGTCTTCTACTGTATTTCTTTCTACCGTTCTTGTCAATCATTCCCTAATGCTCTCTCTGAAACTCTGGTTCTTTCAGTTTATCCAGGTCCCATCTACTTAAATTACCACCTTTTTGCAATTTTTCAGTTTTAGTCTACAGTTCCTAAATCTCTGTCTTACCATTATATAGTCTATCTAAAACCTTCCAGTGTCTCCATGCCTCTTCCATGTATACAGACTTCTTTCATGTTTCTTGAACCAAGTGTTAGCCAATATTAAGTTATGCTCTGTGTAAAATTCTTCCAGGCGGCTTTCCTCTTTCATTCCTTACCCCAATCCTGTATTCACCTACTACTTTTCCTTCTCTTCCTTTTACTACTATCAAATTCTAGTCAACCGTGACTATTAAATTTTCGTCTCCCTTCAGTATCTGAATATTTTTTTATCTCATTATACATTTCCTCAATCTCCTCCTCATCTGCGGAGCTAGGTGGCGTATAAGCTTGTACTACTATGGTAGGCGTGGGCTTCGTGTCTATCTTGGCTACAACAATGCGTTCACTATGCTGTTCGTAGTAGCGTACCCGCACTCCTATTTTCATTATTAAACCTACTCCTGCGTTACGTCTATTTGATTCTGTTTTTATAAACCTGTATTCACCTGACCAGAAGTATTGTTCCTCCTGGCACCGACCTTCACTAATTCCCACTATATCTGACTTTAACCTATCCATTTCACCTTTTAAATTTTTTAAACTACCTGCCCGATTAAGGTATCCGACATTTCACGCTCCGATACGTAGAACGCCAGTTTTCTTTTTTCTGATAACGACGGCTTCCTGAGTAGTCCCCGCCCGGAGATCCGAATGGGGAACTACTTAACCTCCGGAATATTTTACCCAAGAGGACGCCATCATCTTTTAACCATACAGTAAAGCTGCGTGCCCTCGGGAAAAATTACGGCTGTAGTTTCCCCTTCCTTTCAGCCGTTCGCAGTACCAGCACAGCAAGGCCGTTTTGGTTAATGTTACAAGGCCAGATCAGCCAGTCATCCAGACTGCTGCCCATGCAACTACTGAAAAAAGCTTCTGCCCCTCTTCAGGAACCACTCCTTTGTCTGACCTCTGCCGGCCGCGGTGGTCTAGCGGTTCTAGGCGCTCAGTCCGGAGCCGCGCGACTGCTACGGTCGCAGGTTCGAATCCTGCCCCGGGCATGGATGTGTATGATGTCCTTAGGTTACTTAGGTTTAAGTAGTTCTAAGTTCTAGGGGACTGATGACCATAGATGTTAAGTCTCATAGTGCTCAGAGCCTTTTTTTTGTCTGACCTCTCAACAGACACCCCTCCTTTGTGGGTGCACATATGGTACGGGTATCTTTATCGCTGAGGCACGCAAGCCACCAACGGCAACGTCCATGGTTCATGGGGGGGCCGGGGGGGGGGGTGGAGGTTTACATAAAATTAGTATTTGCAGCGATTCTTCTTTAGTTGTTATTTCAATGATTATCATGTAGTCAGAAATAAATAATATCCATCCTTAACATTGTATTTTTATTAATGTTTTTAACGAAAGTTTCATGTAATGTTATTAAGCATATCTAATGGCTGTTGTATCTCCTTTACTCTCTGCAGGCCAGTCCCGTGTGTTGGCACTAGAAAAAAACATAAAATAAATGTACACTCTAGATCTACATCTACATAGATACATACGGTGCATGGTGGAGGATACCATGTACTAGAGCTACTCATTTCTTTTCAAGATCCACTCGCAAAAGGAATGACGAGCAAGTGGAGTGACGAAAAAACTTATACCTGTATACATCCGTACAAGGCCTGATTTGTCATGACTAGACTTCTCTGTCCTAATGCGTGAGCCGGCCGTGGTGGTCGTGCGGTTCTAGGCACTTCAGTCCGGAACAGCGTGACTGCTACGGTCGCAGGTTCGAATCCTGCCTCGGGCATGGATGTGTGTGATGTCTTTAGGTTAGGTAGGTTTAAGTAGTTCTAAGTTCTAGGGGACTGATGACCTCAGATGTTGAGTCCCATAGTGCTCAGAGCCATTTGAACCATTTGTCCTAATGCGTGATGTATGTTGGTGCCAGCAGACTCGGACCACTGTTAGTAGCAAATGCAGTTTCTCTAAACTTTCACAACACTGTTCGTGAGAAGAACGTCGACTTCTCCCCAGTGACTCCGCTTTGAGTTCACAGTGCGTCTTCGTAGTACTCACGTGTTGATCAGACTTGCCAGCAACAGATCTCACAGTACGCTTTGAGTTGCTTCCTCCAGTCCTGAATTGCTTCCTCTAATTCGACCTGGCGTGGATCCCAAACACTCTGGCAGTAGGCAAGAAGGCGTGGCACAAGTCTTGTATAAGCGGTTTCCGTTATAGATGAGATACACTTTCCTGGAATTCCCAACATGCAAGTGGCCATTCGCCTTCCCTACAACCCATCTTACGTGCTCGCTCCATTTCACGTCGCTTTAACCATTGCCTAGATTTTTAATCACCGTGACTGAATCAAGCATCTCACCACTATTACTGTATTCGATCTTTGCAGGTCTGGTTTTCCTACACATCTGCGTTAGTTTATACTTTCACAGTTTGGTTAAGCTGCCATTCATCCCACCAAACATCTTGTATCTTTCTACAGTCAGTCAACGGCGTCACTTTTCCGTACGCTACGGCACAGTCGGAGATTGCCTACACCCTATCCGTTACATCATTATCATTGTCTTCGTCATTGTCTTCAATGATTGGTCCGCCCCATTAGCTGAATGGTCAGTGCGTTGGATTGCCACGCACGGAGGCCCGGGTTCGATTCCCAGTTGGGGTAGGAGACTTTCTCCCCTCAGGGACTGGGTGTTGTGCTGTACTCATCATCATTTCGTCCCCATTGTCGACGCGCAGGTCGCCCAATGTGGCGTCGCACTCTATAAGACCGGCACATGGCGGCCGAACTTCCCGACTCGGAACTCCCGGCCACTGACGCCACACACACATTTCCATTTCTTCAAGGATTAAGTCTTTCGTCCTTTTCGGTCTGAGAATTGTTCACGCCAGCTGTTTAAGGGATGATAGTTTAGATAGTGTGTACAGTTTATCCATATACATAACCACAGCGGTCCTTTCACACTTTCCTAAGGCACTTCTACCATAAATTTTGCTTCATCAATCTTGTTGCGCACTTCTTTAGGTGAAACGAAATTGATTGAAACAATTATAAAACATTGAACTGCAAACTGCAAACGGCAGATGATATTTGTTGTTATATACTCGATAAACACCGTTATTTTATGCATGGTCCGCGGTACGAGAAAAAGACGACGGGCATCGTCACTGGCTATTAGATGGACAGGAGTAAGACTGGAGAATGTAGTTTTTCCTTCACTTCTTCTAAAGCCGATTCTAGTCAACACAGACGCAGAGATATTTCTGTTAATATTGCAGGTATCTGTGATTAGAATCCACCCTTCGCCTGAATATCAGTGTGTTCCACAAAACTGTCTGTTGAGAGCTAAGCTGCCGTTGACCCAAGGAGGCATTGGCAGTAGCCGTGTAACTGCAGACTATAAATAAGACTTGTTTTCTTCACCAAGCTATATGAATACTGTGACTCTAAATTGTTGTCCAGAATAACATCGCGCAACTGCAAGGTCCACATGTCTCCAGAAAAAGTGCTATTCTAGTACAATTTGATGTAAATACGCTTGATGATGAACGTGAACCCAAGAAACTAGTAGTGAAAAGCACATTGTGATAATGACGAACAAAGCAAGGCATTCAGCCGAATATATATAAGAATAATTTCAACTTGCATCAAATATTTTCGGAAAATTATTAACAAAATTTTCGTTTTAGGCATGTAGTATTACTTATATCGTTATACCTACCATACTGATGAAAGTTGGTTGTACACGACTGTCAAACATTGATGCTATTCTGTTTCGATTTACCTTTCCGATTGGACAACAGCGCATTTTAGTGGGTCTACTCGGATAGTGGTCGGGGTTATTTGAATAAGGTAAATTATGGGCAGAAACAGAATTGTAAATCACCAACAGAGTGCACAGAAAAATTGCTTAGTCATCTCGCAATGACACAGTACTCATGATACCAGGTGATATACTTTTGACTTGTATCCATTCACAGTTATCTTCATCTAGAAAACATGGCCATTTCCCCTGGTAGAATCCACATTTCCATTCCATCGCCTCATCTTCAAAATGATTTAAGGGCACAATGTCATCGACACTGCAATCTGAACTGGAGTCTAAAACTTTTTATTATTATTTTTATCAGCTGTCTGCTTGAACAGGCCAACATTAGCTTTCTTATTGGTACCGGCACTTCTTTTTCCGTCACCATTACGTTCAGAAACACTCTTTTTTTGCTACTTTCTGCATCAGTAGACCACATTGCTTCTTTGTCCCAACAGCAACAATGCTCTATGGAGATGCTTGTGACGATCGTTTGGTACAACTCTGAAGTTTTTCTTTCAGGTTGTTTCTGTGAAGAAAGGATACCCCGGGTGGAGTCTTCTGGGACAGCTGTTGACGAATTACCGACTGTTGCACCATTATTGGTGCTTGTTCCAGGAGGGGCAAACGGCCAATCCTCAGTCGCATCTAGGTAAAATGGGTAGATCCCCGTATAAGGAAACCCACTTACAGCAGAGCGGACTGTGAAAAATTGCTTACGACCTCTCGCACCGACATATTCATGACATCCATGCTCCACTGAAAATCCCGTTCAAACTAACTTTGCTCGTTTTGGTGTTGACATATCTCTGCTGCCATTTTGTTGCCATCTCAAAGTATTGTGTTTTGAGGGTCTTATAACACATCTGACTAAGGGCTTTAGGACATGGGTAGTGTGTGGCGGTAAACAGAACAGTTCGGTCTCATTCTCCCTGCAAAATTCCAGTGGTGATGATGAAGTACGAGGCCAGTGGTAACTGTGAAGAACGTGACAGATGCCCTTCCAAAATAAGAAGTACTTTTCGTGGCACTCTGTTTTCTTGAAAATGTTTGAACCATATCAGAAATATTTCCTTATTTACCCATCCACTTTCATTCATGAATGAAATGAACCCATTGGGCAAGTTAACTGTAAGCTCCTACCTGTGTCTTTGGCCCTTGAAGATAACAAGTGATGGTAAATGTGCATCTGCTGCGTTGCAACAAGCAATAACCGTAACATCCTCACCTCTTCCGGCGCTGTTTAAAGGAAGCACCTCTGTTGTTCCTTTCTCTGCAATGACCTTCGGAGGTCTGTTGTTGAGTGGCATCCCTGTTTCATCCATGTTATATAAATATGATTTGGTTTCTCCTGCAGGAAGAGATATGTAAGAAGCTCATTTAAAAATTCGAAGCACTGTTTCACAGTGTCTCCGCTTAGTGTGGCTACTCTTTACTTTCGAGACACCCTCTCGTTTTCTCAACAAAAGATTGTTTCTTTTACAGAATGTAACACACCAGTCCTTCCAACTGTGCCTTTCCAGGTGTGTTTGACACTGTTTCTGACAGCTAGTTTGAAGGGTGCAATATGCACATCTACTGTGTCAGTCCAATTCCTCTATTTCCCAATACGAGTATATATTATACACTCCTGGAAATTGAAATAAGAACACCGTGAATTCATTGTCCCAGGAAGGGGAAACTTTATTGACACATTCCTGGGGTCAGATACATCACATGATCACACTGACAGAACCACAGGCACATAGACACAGGCAACAGAGCATGCACAATGTTGGCACTAGTACAGTGTATATCCACCTTTCGCAGCAATGCACGCTGCTATTCTCCCATGGAGACGATCGTAGAGATGCTGGATGTAGTCCTGTGGAACGGCTTGCCATGCCATTTCCACCTGGCGCCTCAGTTGGACCAGCGTTCATGCTGGACGTGCAGACCGCGTGAGACGACGCTTCATCCAGTCCCAAACATGCTCAATGGGGGACAGATCCGGAAATCTTGCTGGCCAGGGTAGTTGACTTACACCTTCTAGAGCACGTTGGGTGGCACGGGATACATGCGGACGTGCATTGTCCTGCTGGAACAGCAAGTTCCCTTGCCGGTCTAGGAATGGTAGAACGATGGGTTCGATGAGGGTTTGGATGTACCGTGCACTATTCAGTGTCCCCTCGACGATCACCAGTGGTGTACGGCCAGTGTAGGAGATCGCTCCCCACACCATGATGCCGGGTGTTGGCCCTGTGTGCCTCGGTCGTATGCAGTCCTGATTGTGGCGCTCACCTGCACGGCGCCAAACACGCATACGACCATCATTGGCACCAAGGCAGAAGCGACTCTCATCGCTGAAGACGACACGTCTCCATTCGTCCCTCCATTCACGCCTGTCGCGACACCACTGGAGGCGGGCGTGAGCGGAAGACGGCCTAACGGTGTGCGGGACCGTAGCCCAGCTTCATGGAGACGGTTGCGAATGGTCCTCGCTGATACCCCAGGAGCAACAGTGTCCCTAATTTGCTGGGAAGTGGCGGTGCGGTCCCCTACGGTACTGCGTAGGATCCTACGGTCTTGGCGTGTATCCGTGCGTCGCTGCGGTCCGGTCCCAGGTCGACGGGCACGTGCACCTTCCGCCGACCACTGGCGACAACATCGTTGTACTGTGGAGACCTCACGCCCCACGTGTTGAGCAATTCGGCGGTACGTCCACCCGGCCTCCCGCATGCCCACTATACGCCCTCGCTCAAAGTCCGTCAACTGCATATACGGTTCACGTCTACGCTGTCGCGGCATGCTACCAGTGTTAAAGACTGCGATGGAGCTCCGTATGCCACGGCAAACTGGCTGACACTGACGGCAGCGGTGCACAAATGCTGCGCAGCTAGCGCCATTCGACGGCCAACACCGCGGTTCCTGGTGTGTCCGCTGTGCCGTGCGTGTGATCATTGCTTGTACAGCCCTCTCGCAGTGTCCGGAGCAAGTATGGTGGGTCTGACACACCGGTGTCAATGTGTTCTTTTTTCCATTTCCAGGAGTGTATTTTGACTAAAGTTCAGTCTTGATCACTCATGTATGTTTTAATGATATAGGTAACCGGTTTCGGTTCTTTCTACAGAACCATCATCAGACCCATGGCTCCCTCAGGATGGTAGGCGGAGCTCTCCTCGCTGCTACGCAGTCAACAGCCAGTCTCTAATCTTGATGAACTGTGGTATCGTGTTGAAGCTGCATGGGCAGCTGTACCTGTACACGCCATCCAAGCGGGTCGGGGTGGCCGAACGGTTCTGGGCGCTACAATCTGGAACCGCGCGATCGCTACGGTCGCAGGTTCGAATCCTGCCTCGGGCATGGATGTGTGTGATGTCCCTAGGTTAGTTAGGTTTAAGTAGTACTGAGTTCTAGGGGACTGATGACCTTCGATGTTAAGTCCCATAGTGCTCAGAGCCATTTGTAATCACATGTCATTTCTAGTATAACATATTTGTACAATGAATACCCGTTTATCATCTGCATTTCTTCTTGGTGTAACAATAATGGCCAGTAGTGTATGTATTATATCTGTAAGTTTGACTGGTATGATAGCCTCAGTAGTGTCCCAAGCTCTTGCGAGAATACAGGAGACACTGTGAGAAAATGAGCTACACTGGCTGGGATGTTACCAAGCAGCGCGCGGTAAGTTGAGAATCGGGGCCTGAGGGAATGCGCGGTAGGATAGCCAAAGCAGTTAAGACAACCCCACATGTTCGCAGGAAATTCGGCCGGGTTCGAGACCCAGTCCAAAACAAATATTCAATTTTCGCCACTGAATTATTTCAAAGCCGATTTTCGGCTGACGTCGGTACCTCCCTCGAAAAGAGAAAGACTGAAGTATGTATGAATATCTGTTAAATCTCGGAAGAAAATTTTTTTTGGTAAAGTGTGGTGACACCGGAAAAGACTTGCTGTACTTATTACAGAGGTTAAGCACTAATTCATCACATCAGGCTAAACAGCTAGGCGTTTTTAAAATATTTAGAATATTCGAGGTGACAGGGTTAATTGCTGCGCTGGGAAACCCAATATCGGGATACCAGTAAAAATTAATTACAACATAAAGTTGTTCGGTAGTCACGAGTCTGATATTGGGTCCGATACGACATTTTAGCGGCCGAAAATTGCGATGAATTTTATCTACTATAACCACCGTTATAACTATACTACTGAAAAATATACAGGGTGAGTCACCTAACATTACCGCTGGATATATTTCGTAAACCACATCAAATACTGACGAATCGATTCCACAGACCGAACGTGAGGGGAGGGGCTAGTGTAACTGGTTAATACATACCATAAAAAAATGCACGGAAGTATGTTTTTTAACACAAACCTACGTTTTTTTTAATGGAACCCCGTTAGTTTTGTTAGCACATCTAAACATGTAAACATATACGTATTCAGTGCCGTTTGTTGCATTGTAAAATGTTAATTACATCCGGAGATATTGTAACCTAAAGTTGACGCTTGAGTACCACTCCTCCGCTGTTCGATCGTGTGTATCGGAGAGCACCTAATTACGTAGGGATCCAAAGGGGACTGTGATGGACCTTAGGTACAGAAGAGACTAGAACAGCACATTACGTCCACATGCTAACACCTTTTAATTGGTCTTTTTCACTGACGCACATGTTCATTACCATGAGGGGGGAGGTACACTTTCGACGGGCGTTTCATAGGACGTGGAGGGCGCATAAATTGGTCAGCCCGTTCTCCTCATCTTACACCTCTGGACTTTTTTCTGTGGGGTACGTTAAAGGAGAATGTGTACCGTGATGTGCCTACAACCCCAGAGGATATGAAACAACGTATTTTGGCAGCCTGCGGCGACATTACACCAGATGTACTGCGGCGTGTACGACATTCATTATGCCAGAGATTGCAATTGTGTGAAGCAAATGATGGCCAACACATTGAACATCTGTTGGCCTGACATGTCGGGACACACTCTATTCCAGTCCGTAATTGAAAACGGAAACCACGTGTACGTGTACCTCATCCCTCATGGTAATGTACATGTGCGTCAGTGAAAAAGACCAATAAAAAGGTGTTAGCATGTGGACGTAATGTGCTGTTCCAGTCTCTTCTGTACCTAAGGTCCATCACCGTTCCCTTTGAATCCCTACGTAATTCGGTGCTCTCCGATACACACGATCGAACAGCGGAGGAGTGGTACTCAAGCGTCAACTTTAGGTTACAATATCTCCGGATGTAATTAACATTTTACAATGAAACAAACGGCACTGAATACGTATTTGTCTATATGTTCAGATGTGCTAACAAAACTAACGGGGTTCCATTTAAAAAAAACGTAGGTTTGTGTTAAAAAACATACTTCCGTGCATTTTTTATGGTTTGTATTAACCAATTGCACTAGCCCCTCTCCTCAAGTTTGTCTGTGGAATCGATTCGTCAGTATTTGATGTGGTTTGCGAAATATATCCAGCGGTAACTTTAGGTGACTCACCCTGTATATTGAAAAAAAGAATCATTCTAAGTCAGGTCTGGTTTCTACACAAGACATTGGAAGCCTCCTATTCCATTTGATACTGTAGCTGAGTGTTCATATACGAGTAAGATTCTGAATCCGATTTCTACACTGAACAAACACCCCCAGACACTGAATCCGAGCCACTAGTGACACAGTCTGAATGCAAAGTTTAAGTTTCGGAGGTGGCAGCACTTAGGTGCGACGGAAAGTGTTGGTGGTGGAGGAGGGGGCGAGCGAGTTATTTAGAAGTCACCCCTGAGTTTAGGATTAGGACTTTTACTGCAGAACACATGATACACTACTGAATTAATTTTCACTCTGCAGTGGAAGTATGTGCTGATCTGAAACTTCCTGGCAGATTAAAATAGTGTTCCAGATGGAGACTCAATGTTGGGACCTTTGGATAGTATGCGATGAGATACCGGAGGAAGTAAAGCTGTGAAGGCTGATCCCGGGTCGTGCTTCCATAGCTGAGTTGGTAGAGCACTTGCCAGCGAAACGCGACGGTCTAAGATTGAAATCCCGGTCCTGCATACAGTTTCAGTCTGCCAGGAAGTTTCTCATGATGTACTGCGTGAAAGTGCATTAAAATTCTGCTTTTTACACTTAATTTGTGCACGAAAAACGAGTTCGAAATGTGTTTTCTACACTACATAATAACTCGAAAACATACAGCTCGTGTGGTGGAAGGAAGAAGTATAGATTGGAGTTAAACTTCCCGTCAACAGCGAAGTCATTGGAGATGGAGCACAAGCTCGGAATGTTTCAAGGAGGGAGAAAGAAACCGACCGTGCTCTCTGAGAGAGGCGCATGGGATCTTGTTCAATACAGAACACTTAAGTTCTTACTTTCATATATCGATATGCATACGTCTGATGGCAATCCATGTTGATCCGCGATCTTTGGTTGGTTTGTTACACGGTCTCTGCCTGAAGGATCTCACAGAGTGAGGATTGATACTAGTCGAGGTGTGTTTGGAATCAGACGTGGATCTGAACGGTCAAGGACATTTTATATGGAACTGAGCTGCTAAATACTGAAAACAGATTTACTGGAAATCATTGAATAATATGATGATAAGAGTAATTATGGATTCTGAAGAGAGTTTGGAAAAGAATTTTGATTCAAGGTAGATCCGCAGTTTTTGCATACTTGCGCATAGCTAGTACTCTGTTGTAAAACTGTCGTACCGAAATTTGGTTGAGATACATCTCACGGAACGCTCACAGCTAGGGAAATTAGTTGTCCTGCCCTCCCCTCTCCCCACATTTACATTTTGGGAAAGAATATAAATCATTTTAGGTAGGTTAATCTTTTGCGTAAAGTAAAATTTTGAATAATCAGCCTGTTAGAATTGTTTCTAAAACAGGTCATTTTTATATAACGTCAATATTCTTCACGATCTTGAAAGTGAAAGGTTAGATAGCTTATATTAAAAAAAAATTTTAAAAATGGTTCCAATGGCTCTGAGCACTATGGGACTTAACATCTATGGTCATCAGTCCCCTAGAAATACTTAAACCTAACTAACCTAAGGACATCACACAACACCCAGTCATCACGAGGTAGAGAAAATCCCTGACCCCGCCGGGACTCGAACCCGGGAACCCGGGCGCGGGAAGCGAGAACGCTACCGCACGACCATGAGCTGTGGACAAAAAAAAATTTTTTTTCAACTGTGTGTGAATTCCTAAGGGACTAAACTGCTTAAGGCATCGGTCCCGAGACTTACACACTACTTAAACTAATTTTTACTAAGAACAACATACACACACACCCGTGACCACGGGAGGACTCGAACCTGTGACGGGAGGGGCCGCGCAATCCGTGGCATGACGCCTCAAACCGCGCGGCCACTCCGCGCGGCGGTAATTTATTCAGACAACATTCAGTACTGTGCAATTTGTATTTGTTTTATATCGGCGTATTTTTGAGATGTGTGAAAACTGCCCACTATGACGTCAGGCACCACACCTTTCTTCACTCGACTGCGCGGTAAAGGGCTAAGTAATCACCTTTTTCAGTAATTAGTTTCGTGCTCTCACTCTATACGCCCATACACACATAGAGAGTTATATTAAAAAGAAAAGTTACACCTTTCAAAGGAAACGTCCAGGCATTTTCCTGGAGCGAGTTAGGAAAATCACAGAAAACCTAAATTTGGATACCCGGACCCGGATTTGAACTGTCGTCCTACCGATGCGAGTCCACTGTGTTATAACCACTTTGCCACCTTTCTCGGTCGAATAGTGGAAGCAAAAATTTGGGATATCTCTTTCTCTGTCCATGCAGTCTCGAAGCAAGTGTTGATGTCTGATATTGGCTCTGTACGCAACGAGATACATTAAATGTGTGGCCTTTGGCTACTAAATTTCGGAGGATGCTAGCGTCTGGCGAGTGAAACCGGTTAACATATAAAATTGCACGTGCCTTGTGGCTGCTCGACAATTTTCTTTCGTACAGTCACTGTTCCTCCTGCAGGCAAAAGTGCTATCTCACTGAGTAGTTTGCGTCGGGGAAGACGGAAGTAATTCATAGGATACAAGTGTCCTAGTCGCCATAGGTGACGTTCCTTGAGATGGTGGTGATGAATGTCTTCATAGTTACAGGGTACCCTACACAACGACTAAAATGCTTCGTAAGCACCTCGAATGGAAGGTTCTGAGTTTACCTTCTTATTTGGCGTATGACGTACAGGTCACGACTCAACACAAGAGGGTGACCAGCAAATTTATTTAACAAACGAGTATTTTTGTGTACAACGTGAAATGTTTTGTTGTACAGCGTGAAAGGTTCCCGTCTAACCTCCTGCCTAATGACGCCAGATGTAAGTTGATGTCGTCAAGCCCTGAATGAAAATTGCGCCACGGATGACTGGGAAGGGGAGCTTGAGAGCGCTACCTAGAGAGCGTGCCCTTTCTGTACGATACTAGGCAAGTGGCTGGAGGGCTCACACGCTGATGTGTGGGTCCCTGCATTCTATATATTTTATTTTAAACGGATTCCTTTAACTTGACTTCTTTATGATTTTTAAGGTATGTTAAAGATTGATGACAATTGATTACCTATTTATTTTAAACATTATCACTCGACTTTACAGCGTTGCAGCAATTTTTTCAGCTTACAGATATTACAATTTTACAACTTATAGCTCGGGTATATTATATACTAATCTGCACGCACATTTCTACGGGCAAGACGGAATTGCGTTGGCCAAATGTATACCACCAAAGTCTCCCAATATTTTACATAAGACATCCGTTATGTGAGGAGGATAACGGGCAAACTGGGACCAGATACATTAACACAGGGGTCAAATTTCCGAAATTAAACAAGAACATTCATTTACTTACACAATCCAAAGCTGGATATAAAAGAATTAGTACAAATATTCAAATACCTCTCTTCCATGCGTGAACATTGAGACAGACGCACTGAGGGCACGTCTGCTCACTTACCCGTCTTCTGTAACACCCCATGAACATGGCGGGCACCCGGAGATCTTCCTGGGCCCCGGTGGAGGGGATGGTCCAACCACTTGGCCGTGACCAGCCTCTCCACCCCAAATCTTGTGACACTGGAACGTCTTTGACTTTTACCTGCCTGTGATGTCTCTTTGATCCCCTACCCAGGAGTGAGGTTGGCACTACTGTACTACAGAACTACTTCTACGCTTTACGGAAAGGTGTGAGGAGGATTAGGGAAGTTCATGTGCAGATTCACATTCACGTACAAGAAATGCATAATACACGACACATATAAATACCTATTATGAAGCCTGACACATTTCCTTCCACGCGTCCACATGGGTTCTGTTGCACCCGCGGCCGGCCATGTCGTGCAATAAAATTGGCGGCAGAGCCGCCTCTGTTTGTATTTCTCGGTGCGAGCGAGCAGCGAAACCTGCTGCTTATAGAGCGGAAACTACTGTTCCGTTTCAAGCGCTCTTATGTAGAACCTCCCAAAACTGACTGCTTTGTCAACTTTTGCGTTTGTCTCATCCTGCAGAGAAAGAGCTGAGCCGAGATAGCAAAACGTTCATTTCGCCTACAAAAAAAAATGTATGGCGATTCTGACGACGTGGACTGTTACCTTTCAAAAAGGAATGCATGTCTGCGGACTCACAGTGGCCCGGTAACCACCCATTGGGCTAGTATTCCTGATACAGAACCTCTCGTATTACCTGTTAGCAGATAATTACGTATCGCATTTCGGGTGCAGAACATGTGTGACGTAATTCGACCCCCCACCCCCTTGGTGCTGGTCGAGTTACGTTCCACCAGGCAACAGCGCGAAGTCCCCATTGGTTACTCACCCAGGGGACTTCGGTCAGCGGCATCTGACAAACCGCGGACGAATATATACCAGCCGGTGAGTCGCCAATAATTACGCCGACCTAATAAGCAATTATTTGGCGCGCAGACAGTGGGGTCACCGTAAACTTGGCCGAACGAGCCGGCAGGATGCCGCGGCAATGAAATATTCGGCTCGCAATCACTGCTAATGCCCGCGGCGCGCTTCCGCCGCTATGCTAAGCGGCTCGTTGCATTATAGAACGCCGGCAGCGGAATGTCCCCGCGCGTAAATGTTGCACGGAGCGCCGCGCCGCGCTGCGCCGCGCGACTGCAATTTCGCCCGCGGGCAGCGTGCCACCTAATGGCGGCTTCTGCTCACGAGCCGAGCGGATCGGAACGTAACGCAACGCGACGCGACGGCCTAAGTGATGGGCTTCGCTTGGACGGGTGCGCACGGCAATCAACGGACACGTATCCCCCCCCCCCCCCTGTCCAGTTACTTGTTGTGGTGCGTCGAAATCACGGGTTCAAACAGCATTTATAAATTCGTTCATCACGTCACAACACGTCTCCGACTACCAGACCATCATGACGCAGATGTCTGCCATCGAATAAAAAGGAAGGCGACGACGTTGGGGTCATGGATTCACTTCAAACCTAGCATACTGAAAGACGTGCACTTCATTCACCATTCAGTGCTCGTATTTCATATTTCTAATTCCAGCATTCTGGTACTCGGTAAAATAATAATTCAGGTAATATTAATAATTTCTATGGGTTGCCTGATTTATTTGACGATTTTTACAGCTTGTCTCACACTGATCTGTGAGAGGAGTTTGGCGCCAGAAATTTTCTTTATTTATGGCCGAGGGCAGCAGTCTACCTAACAGCCATGATGGCTTCCCGTTTCCTATCCCTTTTCCGATCGCCAGGGTAGCACGTGGTGTCATTTGAAAGTTCAGTAGTGGCCAAAGTTTCTCCCGTTCTCAGTACCCCAACCTGCCTCACTAACCTTGTAAACGCTATTTCTGCTCAATTTTAACGTCGCGAGGTCGCCTCCCTGTGAAATTCCGGCCCTATGATTGGCCAGTTAATGTGCGCGCCTGTTTCTCACTGGTGGGCGCCAACCACCCTCTGCGGATGGGTGGTGGACAAAGGGGCAGTAGAGCAGTTCTAGTTAGAGATGGGGGATCCGCTCTTCAACTAATTCATAGAGTTGAATCTATCAAAGGAGCGAACAATCAGTGATTCAGAAAAAAGAACGGTAGCTCCAAACGTTTCCCACGGCAGAGAGAGAGAGAGAGAGAGAGAGAGAGACGGAGCATATCAGCAGCGCCTCTGCTGGTCAGAGCACAGTGCACGCCACACAACACAGCCAGCGCCGGCCTCTGCCCTGCTTCTACCTTGGCTGCCTGCATTGTGCAGTGCCCCATTGGATTTTGTGTTTCACATATGCCGTGCCATCTCTGTGCGTCGTCTGCCGCGTGCAGTGTCTGGTGCAGCTTAACTTCGCATCGCACTCTGTCGGCGATCGTTTCAGTCGCACGTCCTGCCCTCTGGGCAGTTGATGCGAGCAACAGGACAGAGAGCCACCTAGCGGATAACATAGGAACTACTTGCAACAACCTGCTCGCAAGGGAACGGACGATTTGTCTCGGAGTGGGTGAGTTCACCGCTCCCCCCACCCTCGGAACTCGCCCGCTCAACGCTCACCCCACCGTCTCGACTCTTGCCAGAGCGTTGAGCAAAGCGACTCAGGTGTCACTCTGGTCTCTGCGGTCTTAGCTCACGCAGTAATACAGCTCGCGGCTCGACCTGCTCGACTCAGTGCCTCTGCATCGGAGTTCGTCCCTACTGGATATTGTTCTTCGTAGTAATACCGCTATGTATATTACATTATTATGTTATGTATACATCAATTGTTTTTATTTTATTTTTATTTGTTTAAACTGATTAGATTAGGTTCCTGATGACTCCTCTTACTATAGGATTTTTATTATGGACACTCGAATTTACGGTTTAATTATGAACGAACCGATAAACGTATCGCAAAATGTGATACACCAATATTTTCCTTGTTTTATTCTGCGTAAGGCTATATGCAGCACTTTCGTTTTACAGTCAAATTTATATTTTTTTTTCTATTCTGGTACGGATTTTGCGATTTTAGGCGTCTTCGCTTTAAAAATATATGGCTTGCGATGTATTTGTATGAGGTTAATGAAATTTTAATACATTATAGCCAAATATATTGTTAATGTAAATCTCAAGTTACAACATTTTCCGATCACCCAAAAAACCACGATAGTGCAAAATAAATCAATAATCAAGAACTTTGTCATATCGTGGAAATTTCAATAAACAATACAAAATTCTTACTCATTATCTGTGTTACTTCAAAATAGGATCAAATAAGATCAAAATACAGGTATAGTACTGGAATAAACCAAGTTTAAAGGGCAATGTGCCTTCCATTTATTTTCTATTGTAAATGGGTGGTGAGTCATGAAAAAGAGCTAATTCATTTCAGGGAGTGAACAGTTCTGATCCAATCTCTGAAAAGAACAGTTTTGCCCATCTCTAGTTCTAGTGTGACCGTGTCGGAGACCAGAGGTGCCGCTTCCAGGAGATGAAGTTCGGTAAGCATGAGCGCCGATGTGCACTGTAGATTCGCGCCCTGTGGCCCAGAGGGAACCTGATAGGTCATAGTGAATAGTTTCGCGTCTTGTGGGTTTTATTGCTTTAGTACGGGAGGCTACCTAGCGACTCACGCACAGTAGCATCTTCTTAGTCTTTGGCTATTTCCTGGTGGTGGTCGTTGCACGCCTGCAACCCCTTCCTTTACTAAATGGGATTCTATTTGATAATACGGCGATCGTTACTAAAATTCCTTTCCTCCTGCTATCGTGGCGTGCTATGAACGGGTACGTTGGGGCAGACTGCTGAACTCGAATCTTTCTTCCCCCCACCCCCATTTGATTGTATCATTGTTCGATTCTCAACTGTTTAATAAATGAGTCCGTTAATCTTACATTTCTCTCTTTCATTACATGAACTCATCCCAAGTGTAACAGAATAATGCAGAACTATTGCTACGGTTGCTACGGTTGCTATGAGGTCGCGCAGGTCTCGCGCCATTAACGGTAGTATAAAGATTCAATATCGCGTGCCTGGCACAAACATTGCACGCATGGCACCGATAGCAGTAGTAATCAAATGGCTCTGAGCACTATGGGACTCAACATCTTAGGTCATAAGTCCCCTAGAACATAGAACTACTTAAACCTAACCAACCGAAGGACATCACACACACACCCATGCCCAAGGCAGGATTCGAACCTGCGACCGTAGCAGTCCCGCGGTTCCGGACTGCAGCGCCAGAACCGCTAGACCACCGCGGCCGGCACAGTAGTAATCATGTTCATTTATTCCCGAATGATAAAGTGGGAAGTGTTCACGGCTCAGTGTGAGTACGTGAGCACTAAATCCACTTGATGTGGTGGAAGTAGTGGCCTCTGTTTTACCTTGCTGGTTTAGACAAAAAATATATCACAAATCACTGTCCCTACAGCAAGGAATAGTAAAATGTAAAATAAAAACGAGCCACCGCTTTTAATACCTTTAGTAGGCCATTAAAGCAACACAATGTGCAAGTAGGAAGGTGCACTACTCCGGCAATTTCGAGAAAATAGCAGGAGAAGTTTTACGTGTTTATTATGTACCTGATGTAATTTCATAGTTCGTGGTGGTTAAGTGGATAGCGTACGAGCGTCACAAGACGACCGGGTATGAGGCGACTGTTCGACTCCCTATCGAAACTTCATTTTTGTAGTACAAGTGTACTTTCTGTGATATTAAAAGAATTTGCACCTACACTATTCGTTCTTGTTACGTTAGCAACGTCTCACCACCACCAAGGATAACTGCCAAACGAGGCCTGCCTCTGTGTCTGTAACTCGAAGCGCCGACGTACAAAGTTGTTCTGGGTACCTTACCAGATTGCACGTATTAGTGATTTCGTAAATCGCGGTAGGCTTACATTTTAAGGAAAAATTAAGTAGTCAAATAACATGAAATTCACTAAAACTTCATGCAAATACACGAAGTTTTCAATTGTATTGCCTCTCAACCGTCATATAAATTAAATAGTACGATTGTTGCTGCGAAAAGTATAAATTTAAATTTAAGTTTGAGTGAGAGTCAAACCGTCGCCTCATGGTTCAAATGGTTGAAATGGCTCTAAGCACTATGGGACTTAATATCTGAGGTCATCAGTCCCCTAGACTTAGAACTACTCAAACCTAACTAACCTCAGGACATCACACACATCAATGCCCGATGCAGGATTCGAACCTGCGACCGTAGCAGCAGCGCGGTTCCGGACTGAAGCACCTAGAACCGATCGGTCACAGCAGCCGGCTCCTCGCCTCATGCATAGTCGTTTTACGAATCACGTACACTAACCACTTTTTTTGGCTGATCTCGATTTGTTCGTTATTAGTCGTCGGAATTCGCAGGTGTGGTTTTGGTTTTGTTTTCCTTTAGGGGGCAAAAAACAACTGGGGTCACATGCGCCACCAAAGTTAAAACTGTAGAACACGAAGACAGAGAGGAATTAAAAAGCGACTATACGTCAGTCCCAGATGGTATAATAGAAGACAGCTAAAAACAGGCACGTGGAGAAAGGGCTAAAGAAAAGGCACCAGACAGAAACGGAAGTCCAAAACTAAAAATTAAATGGCCTTTGCCATATTGCTTTGATGGATAAAAAGTAATACGTGGTCGACGTCACGCGCATCATTTGCTAAAACGGCCGATAACTCAGACGGCAAACCCATGCGGGAAAGTAAACGGTTAAAAATGGGCAGTCCATCAGGAAGTGGCGGACAATTAAAACTTGGACGCATTGTGTACAAAGTGGTGGGGTAGCTCCACTTACCAAATGACGATGGCTAAAAAGGCAGTGCCCAATATGCAGCCTAGTTAAAATGACTTCTTCCCGGCGGGATGGCCGAGAGGTCGTCGTCCAAGCCATTGGGAGAGGTTTAATAAGCCAGAGCTTATCCCCGTGAAGTGAGACCATTGGCGATACCAAATACTCCTAACAGACGGCAACACAGAGATCACCGGAGAGAATATAGGAACTCGCGGGCTGAGGTACGAGGACTGCAGCCTTGACAGCAGCTTCAGCAGCCTCGTTTCCTGGCAGATCGACATGACCAGGAACCCACAGAAACATCACACTGGCTCCACCAAGAGTGAGCAAGTGGCAGTTTTCCTGGACCCGCTGCACTAAGGAGTGGGCGGTGCACAGCGCACATAGAGTTTGAAGGGCGGTGAGTGAGTCTGAGCAGAAGACACATTCGGAAAAACTGTGTCGCCGGAGGTACTCCGTGGCGTGATACAAGGCGAAGGGCTCGGCTGTAAATACTGAGCAGTGTGACGGAAGCGGATATCGAAAGACACGGGTGTTAATGACGAAGGCACACCCGACCCCAAGGTCAGTCCGAGAACCATCAGTGTATACAAAGGTGCTATCGCGAAGTTCCATTCGAAGGTCGTGAAACTGAAGGCGATAGAACGAGCCTGGAGTAGTGTCCTAAGAAGCGAACGAAGGCCAAGATTAACATAGGCCACTTTACGAAGCCAAGGTGGTGAAGGGTTCACACCCACCGGGAAAGGTCCATGTTGCAATGTTCTATTTATTCTGTTTAATAAATAAATTCATTCTATTCGTCCCACGAGTTGATCTGTTATTGCTGTCGTGGTCGTCAGCTCGAAGACCAGCTGGATGTAGCTGTAATCACAAGAGCCTGTGCTCCGTAGGGCAACGAAGAGCTCTGACAGCCGGCGGCGCAGATGTCAGTATCCGACATGGAAGTGCAGTGGACTAGCGACTGGCATTGTGGGGAGAGGGGTAGCAGACCTTCCCATTACACGCCCTTCTGCTCCTTGGCAGCCTGGGTGAAAGGTGTTAATTTTAAACTTCGATTTATTTGTAATTATTATTATTTTTACAGATGTGTGTCAAGTTTCATCTCTGACAATAATAGTATTCTGGTTGGGGAAAAAACAACAAATTATTTTATCTTCCCACATATCATAAAAAAATAATTCTCAAGCATCAGACAGCGAGTTTTAAGATACTCTCTAACGTCTCCTGTACTGCAAAGTTTCTGTACGCAACGGACAATTTACCTTTTCTTGCCGCTGCAACTGCGTGACTAACAACATGCTAAAATAATTCAAAAGAAGTACTACGATCCATCCAGTTGTGGCGGTACTCCACGTAACGTGATAAAAACGATATTAAATAACTTCACAAATATACCAAAACTGACGTCGTAACGAAACATAATCTGAAACTTCCTGGCAGATTAAAACTGTGCGCCCCACCGAGACTCGAACTCGGGACCTTTGCCTTTCGCGGGCAAGTGCTCTACCATCTTTTTTTTTGTATCAAGGCCCAGATTCGAACCCAGGTCTTCAGCTCACTGTTTTTTATTGAACAAACGGAGAGTACATATATATGTACACAAAGCAACAGTTCTTCAAGGTACCAGTTAAACATACACAAATGAGAGTTAGGTAAACAAATTATGAGAATAACATTAAATACAACAAAATATAACACTTCCTGTTTTCTTTGTTTTTTTAATAATTTGTATTGAACAAACTAAAAGTACATATATATTCACTATGCAAGAGTTCTTCAAGGTATCATTTAAACATATACAAATGACTGTTAGTTAAACAAAAAAATATTAAAAAGAAAAACATTTAATACAACAAAATATAACATTCTGTCTTCTTCAGTTTTTTTTTTTTTTGGTCGATGCATGAGAACGTGGATAAGGGTGTTGCATCATGTGACAGGTAGGCATGGCACACCCCAACTTTGAGGGGGGTCAAGGAAGACGCTGCGGAGATAACCGGCAAAAGTTTGTCGGTAAGATGGTTTTCGGGTGAGGGTGCTATGTGCGGTCATAACTTTGTACCAGAAGTCAAGGACTGTATGCGGACCACTCTGAAAGAGGTATTCTAAAGCCTGTCCTCGAAACCAGATGAGGGCATGGTGCTTAGCAAGAGGCTAGTGAAATGTCTGGGGCAACAACAGGAAATCCGGGGTTACCGTCGTTGGCGGGGCACGGAGATAAAAGCCCACGATGCGTTGGATGAGGAGCCATACGTTTTGTTTCAGGGGGTACGTAAGACGGTGCTCATCGGTGTCTTCGAGCTGACAGTCAGGGCAGAGTGGGGAGGTGGCCAGTCCTATGCGATAAAGTCGTCTATTAGTCGCGAATTTTCCATAGACTAAAATATACCAGAGTGCAGACACAGACGACGGTAAAAAGGGTGCATGCACACACCCCCAAACCGTGCGCCAGTGAATGTCAGGATGCTGTAGCACCATGGGGTCGCAAATTTTGGACAGCATAAACAAACGATAATAATCTTTTGTACGGGGAGGACGGGTGACTGGAAGATCGGCCCGAACATAGCTGAGTTCTATGAAACAATTGGCGACGTGGTACAATAATGGAGAAATAGGTGCCACATTGATCGGTGGATCGAGAGAAGCTGGTCGGAGGATATCTGAGAGACTGCGTGTTAAGGACGGGACCGGCCCCTGCCAGTGTCGCAACAGAGTGTGGACAAAGAGTGCGGAAGATCGTGCCCGCACGTTGACGAGTCTGAGGCCACCTTTTGCAGGAGGCAGTGTTAGAGTGTTGTAGCGGACTTTGAAAAGTGCCCCTGCTGACACGAAATATCCAAAGGCTGATTGGATGCGGCGGCCAAGGAGTAACGGCATTGGGAGGATCTGGGCGACGTGTACCAGTTTAGGGGCGATATATATGTTGACATAGGACACACGTTGGAGTTGGTTTAAGTTACGGTGCACTTGGCTGCGGACATGGTACCGAATCGATTGCAAAAGCCGCCGGTAAGCCAGGGCCACTGTGCGGTGTGTGGAGCTCGTAAATTCGATACCCAAGTAACGAAGGGTGGCACTGACTGGGAGTGGGGTCGGCACCATAGCCGGGAGGCCGCGCCCAATGTGCATCATAGTCGATTTACGGACGTTAAGAATGCTACCAGAAAGACGTCCATACTGGTGGATCCATTGGATGGCGTCATTGAGTTCCGTGGAGGAGCAGGTGAGAAAGAGGAGATCGTCCGCATAAGCCCTACAGTGAAAGGTGTAGTCACGCAAAGTGAGGCCCTGCAGTCTAGAGGTAAGTCCAGTGATGAGGGGCTCAAATGCAATGGCATATAGTAAGGTAGACATAGGGCATCCTTGACGCACAGAGCGGTGTATATGAATCGGTCCTACAAGCCTCCCATTGACTTGTACCATCGAGACCGCGGGAAGTAGTAACCGCCAAATGGCATCGACAAAAAGTAATGGGAACCCCATACGTGTCGCCACCATGAGGAGGAATGGGTGTCGAACGCGATCAAAGGCACTCGTGAAATCGACGGATACCAGTGCTGCACGAAGGCGACAAACCGACGCCAGTGCAATGAGGTCACGGCATTCTCCTAGGGCTGTTTGTAAGGTGGCCCCACAACCACGTGCAGTCTGCTCAGGTGAAAGGACCGTAGGTAAGACGGTGCGTATGCGCGCTGCTAAGAGGCGTGCGTAGGTTTTATAGTCTGCATTCAGTAGTGTAAGGGGGCGATATGCAGCGACATGAGACCCTCCCTTCGGTTTAGGCACAGGTAGAAGAATACCAGTGACGAATTCAGGTGGAATTGGGAAGGACGGAGTAAAGAGTTCCTGAATCATTTCCGTCCAGCGAGGAAGCATTAACGTGGTGAACGCCCGGTAAAACTCCACAGGGAGACCATCTGGTACGGGTGATTTGTTCTTGGCCCCTTTGTTGATCGCATCTACCACCTCTTCTGCGGTGATTGCAGACATCATGGACGTTGACTCCGATACGGTGAGGGTCCGATCAGGGGAAGGACGGAGATCATCAGGAATGGACGTCGCCATCGGTTCATCATCATAAAATTGGCGATAATTTGCAGCAAAGGCAGACACCACTGCCGCCTGTGTTGTGTGGTGAACACCATCGGAGGTCGTGATGCCGGGGACGAAAAGTCGACGTCGACGACTATGGTCGGATGCGGCATGGATTGTGGATGGGGTTTCGTCGTGGAGGAGGTCTTGTCGTCGGGAACGCACCACGACACCATGCAGTCGTGCACGTTGAAGAGAGAAGAGACGAGCTTTAGTACGTTGTCGTTCCCTATGGGTGTCAAGTGATGGAGGGACTGCATCGAGCTCACGGAGGACGGCGTAGTGAAAATTTGTGGTGTCTCGATGCCATGCTGCTGCTTCCTTGCCACATTGTATGAAGGCCTTTCTGATTGCAGATTTGGCACATTTGAGCCACCAATGGAACGTGGATGTGTACTGCGGAAGGCGTCTTTCGCAAGACGCCCATGTAGTGGCAATACATTGTCGGCAGTGTGGATCATTAAGGAGGGCGGTATTAAGCTTCCAGTAACCTCTACTGTAAAGTTTGGAAGGTAGGAGAAGAGATTCTGGCAGAAGTAAAGCTGTGAGTACCGGGCGTGAGTCGTGCTTCAGTAGCTTAGATGGTAGAGCACTTGCCCGCGAAAGGCAAAGGTCCCGAGTTCGAGTCTCGGTCGGGCACACAGTTTTAATCTGCCAGGAAGTTTCATATCAGCGCACACTCCACTGCAGAGTGAAAATCTCCTCTGGAAACATAATCTCTTCTCAGAAAAATAGCAAAGATTCTGTAATCAATTAATATGATCGAATGTAATTGCAATCTCTGTTTTATTGCAAAATGATCTCTCTTCCCTTTTGTTTCTTGGTAGTGTAAGAAACAATTCTGTGACGAGGCACGAAAATGTGTAAGTTTCATGTAATTAGCCTAGATATAATAAAATATTACTTAAAAGTGTTGTCATCGTTTATCTGTACCAGCTCCTATATTCATGAAGTAGTAAAATTAATTTCTTTATCCAAATTTTCTAGGAGAACATTGGTGCAGAGTTCAGCGCCATTGCTCTAAATGATAACGGCCCAGAGTCGTAATAAATATCTTACTATTCTCTAATTGTGACAAGTAAAAATAAATTAAATGTAGCAGATTTCTCTTGATTAGCGGTTCTTTCTTTGTAACAAATTCCATCCCCGCTTAACGAAATCGCGAGAATCTGCTTAGCATTGCATTTTCACAAAAACAACAATAATCAATTTTAATAACAAGATATCTGGAATATGTTTGAATATTACATCGTAAGTTAAAACAAAGTGTGCATAAGGAGCACATTGTGGTAATGGCGTCTTTTAATATAAAAACACCGTGTCGGGCAAACGAACTGCGAGAAGTACCACAACTGAATTACTGCTGTACATAAATTTCCAGTTGTGAAGCACGCACAATAACATTAACTTCAACTTTCCATAATATATAAAAACCAATACATAAAGCACCACCACATAGTGTGCTACACATGGTCACAACTACTGATACAACTACTGTCATATTTTTCATATAAATTGAATGATCAGGAGAGGTTTGGTTGACAAGCCTCAAGCGGTCTAAAAGTGAAAGAAACCAATGAAAACATTAATTTACTATATTCCGAAAATTGATCATTTAAACACTGACAAACTTTACGCAGACCTGTCGTTTTATTCGACTGTACGATTAGCAACAACTTTAGTTATTCCACAGTGTCTATAAACAATAATCACGTCTGTGGCCACAACAAAGATACGAATATTACGCTCAACGTATGCATACAGAAATATGGGAAAATCCCTCCAGTGCGCAAGCAGGCAGCAACTATGTGCAGCACAAAAGCAAATTACTGAAAAAATCTTTACTTAATATCAAAATCTCCTCTGGCGCTTCTACACTCCGTAAGTCGAGAGAAGAGCTCTGACAGCTGGCAGCGCAGTTGCCAGTATTCGACACGGACGGGCAGCGTGGCAGCGGCGAGGGGAGCGGGGTGACAGACATTCCCCACCCTTCGGCCCACGGCAACACTTGGCTCCTTCACAACCTAACACTGCTGCGTCATTCGTTCCAGCATTCCTTAGGGGCAGCATTCTGCTGACCGATGTGTTCCTTGATGGAATACTTTTTCACATGCGCTACCAGTGTTTCTCACCTTGCACAAACACACACATAAATGTTTTCTTTAATGATATTGCAGCCATTTGACTGCAACCATTTTTATTTTATTGTTATACGGTTCGTATTTCGCTGCATTTCATATCAGTCTGATATCGTTTGACATATAAATAAGTTACTGTACTTGAAAATGGCCTATGGCCGAATTTTGGATCGTATAACAAAAAAATAAAAATTATTACCGTCAAACGGCGGTCACACCATTAAAAAAACTGCTACGACAATGGTTCTAGCCAAAATAAAAATTTCACACAATCGGATTTTCAACATTAACAAGGTAAAGCAAACTGCACAAATGGTACGTGTAAAATATCGAATAAGGAAGTTACCTCTACTTCTCGTGCAGGAGAATGGAAACCCCAAGATCATCGCATCTAATTGGTCATCGCATAGTCTTCGGTATCTTCGCTGCTGCTGTCCTCAACGTTTGATAAAGAAATTACAATACTATGAATGAATTCTTCTCTTACACCTTCCTCTATGTTTGACCTTGTGATCACTTTTCACACGTGGTTCACGACGTTCTTCCAATTTACTGGCTTTATTAGTGTGATAGCCTCATTTACCAGCCTCTCTGTTTCTCACAACGTACAGGCTTTGTTTCGCTCCACAACATCTACTTTTATTTGATCCCATGTGAATTCAGCTGCGTTGTAATGGCAGTGGTACGGTGGAAGACGTATAACTTTGTGGCCGTGGTTCTCTGCTTATATATCAGTCACATAATGCGTCTTATATGGCTTGTATCGTTTCACTAATTCCAGAAGTTCCGCTTTCCGCATATTCTTTTCAAAGCCTATTTTGTTATCTTTCAACCACTGACTATTTCGTCTGTCCTTGCAGCAGCTGTTGGTGCCGTATTTAATTCTACAGAATGGTACGGCGCATTGTCCATTAAAAAGACACTACCAGAACTGACGTTTGGTAGCAAACGAGTAACGGACAAGTCTTTGAATGTATCTGCATTCATCTCCTCGTGGCAGTCGACAGTTCTTTTTGACTGAAACATCACCACAGCACCAGCTACAAAACCGTTCATGGGGCCAGCATGAGCCGGCCACTGTGACCGAGTGGTCCTAGGCGCTTCATTCTGGAACCACGCTGCTGCTGCTACGGTCGAAGGTTCTAATCCTGCCTCGGGCATGGGTGTCTGTGTTGTCCTTACGTTAGTAGGGTTTAAGTAGTTCTAAGTCTAGGGGACTGATGACCTCCAATGTTAAGTCCCATAGTGCTTAGAGCCATTTTAATCATTATAAAGAGCCAGCATGAACTATAATTAGTCGTCCTCTCTCACCAGTTGGCACATTCATAGTTCCGTGGCGCGTGTCGTCAGTCCTTGCGACGGAACGTGCATGGCGGACATTGACCCATGTTTCATCAATCCATATTACTTTACCGGATTCACTGCTAGCAACTAGCGCAGGAAACGACATCTCCATGCTACAATGTCTCCGCGTTCATTAATACTTTTCGTCCTATGAACTTTTTCCAACGGAAGCCAATTTTTTTTGGAAACTATGGAGAGGCTTGTCGTTCTGCCTGTGAACAAATCACTGTCCGACAGTGATGCCCTCAACTTTTTATGTGTCGGATACTCCCTCCTGCTGCAGTACGCGTTTATGTGTGGCCTGATGGATTTTTCGTCGAAGTTGTCTGTTTCAGTCACAAGGCACTAACTCTTCCTTGACTTTCCAGGCGTTACAATAACAGGTCCCGCAGCTGAATTGGCAGCCTCTTTATCATTTGTGACACTCTTCACTGTCGTTGTTGGGATTTTCAGTGCTTCTGCCAGTCTGTCAACCACTTTACTCACTGATACCAAATGCCCACCATTGCCCCTTTCCCTTTGAAAGTAAACATGCAATCTGTATATAAATTCGCGTGCTTGGGATTTCAGTGTAGTTCCTTTCCCAAAATCCCTCTTCTCTGCACTACGGGCAGCCATTTCAACTTATACATACATTTCCACTTTTACACATGGCAAGAAACCACAGAAGTAGCAGAATGCACAGGTTTACACACAAACCTGAACATAGCACTCGGCGCAACTGACTAAAAGCAGCGGTTGCCCAAACTACGGCAACACTGGGACTTTGCCATGGTAACATAAACAAAAGCTCACGATCTGATTGGCAGTTGTGGATGCGCGAAGCACGTGTGCCATGGGCACTGTCGGAACTCTTCTCTAGCCGAATGGAGTATAGGTCATGGCAGGCTGCAACCTCATCTGTAGCACGGCTTCTCTCCACCGCGCCCTGCGTCCGACGCATCCCGACTCATCTGCAACACCTGTTCGCTCGCTACTATTCGCTGTAATAACATCTCAGACTCAGGGTTTATACACGCATGCCACAGCAGAATCAGTGGTTAACTTTCCAAAGAAAGAAATAACTTTCATGACCCCCAAGCTCACGTTTAAGTATTTTGTGTGGTGATTCTTACCTAACATGTTGGCAAGGAGAAAACGCAAAATTCTTACATAACGAAGTTGAGAAACATAGGATCATATGTCTTACAAAGTGGTAAAACACATAAGGGTAAGCATAACATTACATAAGTTACATACATAATATGAAATTGGTAAGCTGTACAATAAAGTCAAGAAAAATAGTATAGAGACATCATCTTGTGCATCTAGGTACTCATATCCACCCGACATACATCTCTGACACTTCTCTGAGAGTGTAAAAAATGTCTTTCAGTTCTGCAGATACAAATATTACATGGAATTGGATATAGTTGAAAGAGAGAGAAAATATACAAGCATCACTACACAGGTAAGCACTCATATTTGCAAGACATTGGCAGTAATTCATTTGGCAAGATAAAAAAAAAGTTATTTACAGTTCAAGAGAATAAAAATTACCTGGCTATAGAAAACCAGGTAAAGAAATAAATGGTTTAATTGCAGCAGATTCAGAGACAACTTAAACTATGTCCACTGATAACCAGACCGAAATGTTAATATGTGCATCAGCCGGCCGAAGTGGCCGTGCGGTTAAAGGCGCTGCAGTCTGGAACCGCAAGACCGCTACGGTCGCAGGTTCGAATCCTGCCTCGGGCATGGATGTTTGTGATGTCCTTAGGTTAGTTAGGTTTAACTAGTTCTAAGTTCTAGGGGACTAATGACCTCAGCAGTTGAGTCCCATAGTGCTCAGAGCCATTTGAACCATATGTGCATTTGAGGATACACAAGTTACTCAGGGACTAGTTACATACATTATGTCCACTGACAACCACACCAAAATGTTTCAGTATGTCACTCCTTTTCATATTCAGATAGAGATGCTGTACAGAATCAGTACTCATAGTATGAGACACACGTACACCTTGCTGAGTACCAAAGAATCCATGCAGGTTATTAAAGCATACAAGTTTAAGTTTCTTATATGACATAACAGAAACGAGTTATAGTGAATGAATGAATAATAGTAAATTATGTACACTTGACTATAAAATCTGCATTATGTGAATGGGCATACATATAAGCTGGATCCAGAACATGCAAAATGTGTGACATATAACATCACTGAATGACATACAAATTTGTCCAGAGATATTAATGGCGAGATATCTAAAAATTGTTACAATTAATCGTACCACATTTGTTCCTTTTAATGTGTGTCAGGGCGCTGATGACCTCGACGTTGACCGCCCATAAGTCCCAACACACACACACACACACACACACACACACACACACACAATTATCCTTAGTTCTAAGAGTTGATATATGCGTAGTAATTACATATAATTATCATACAAATAGTAAATTAGCATTGCTCGCAAATACATTCACATACACAGTAAAATCACAGGTAAACAATCAAAAATATGAAGTTCATATCATCCAATTTCTGTGGCAGATATTTAAGAACAATGTATGTGAGTACACATACAATTCCTTCTTATACAGTATGGCTTGAGCTCCAGTTAACACGATGTCATTTCTTAATACTGCATAGTCAGTTTAGCTCACATAACATACTATACATTCAGTCACAGACTATTGGTCCAGTGATTATCACAAATAGTTATTATTACAACATGATTATTTCATATTCTTTAAAATCACAGTAATGTTTACTTGAAGATCATCGAATTGAAAATGGCAACTATCACATGGTCAATGTCATCAGACGTCAAATGTCAACTTTTCTGTGTGTCAAGTCAGAATTGTATGGCCGTACATAGTCACAACAGCCAAATGAACAAGTGTTCAAAAGAAATATCTTAAAAAGCAGCTAATAATGACATAACTTGCTCTAAGGTGCCACACAAGAGATTTATTCAGTAGTAGCTGAAATAAATGGTTTGTGTATCGAAAAAGAAGCAAATAACTTCTCTTGAGCTTCAATATTGCTTAATGACAGGAGGAAAATTCATCATTTTACACTCATTAACTTAACATCATATAATCGTCATTGTATCATTGCTGTAGCAGAACCATAAGAGAAATTCTGAAATAAAATTGTTCAATAGAAAGACACTAAAGTATTTAATTAGCTTATTTTATGCTATTATTTACAATATGAACAATAAATGAAGCAGATCAACTTGGATCAAGGTATAAAAACAAGCTGAAAAGAAAATAGGCGTAAAAATGCATAACATATTTATATACAAGTCATGGATTAATATCTTTAACACGACTGGGTCCTTCTGGAATGTTTAGTTCTCCATAACGCCCCACTGCAACATTCGTTCAATAAGTACATTACTCTCCAGTCCGAAAATATTGTTTGGTTCATACAAACCCATACAGTATTGTATTTTTTATAGCTTCTGGAGTAGAGAAAAATAATTATGATCATGACACATACAAAAAATTAAGTACAGTAAGTGTAAAAGGTAATAAGTAGAGAAATAAAATTTTTCACAGAGGCAATTTCATTCTACAATATAACATAGCTAGAAAATTCATTTCACACATACATCACATAATTCATCAGTAAAGAAAAAGTATTTGTAAATCTAGGGGCACTCATTACTCGACAGGTACATCCACATGTGCACTCATTTCCAAATAGGGGAGAAGAAAATGTGTCATCTTCAAGGGCTGGCGTTTCATGCAGGTAAACGTTTCTGGAATTTTCAATGTATATAGCAGGTATGTTTGGTATCTCAGATTGTAATTTGTGCGCTTTCCATCATCCAATTCACATAATATTCCATAATAATCACGTCTTTTGCCGCAACAAAGGTACGAATATTACTCTCAAAGTATACATACCCGAATGTGACATAATCCCTTCAGTGAGCAAGCAAGCAAAAACTCCGTGCAGCAAAAAGGCAAATTACCAAAAGCATCGTCAGTTAGGCCTAATACCAGAGTCTCTTTCGTCGTTATTAGCACGGTCACGGCAGGCTGCGACCTCATCTGTCGCGCGGCTTCTCTCCACCGCACGCTGCGGCCGACGCCTTCCGACTCAGTCAGCAGCTGTTCGCTCGCTACTACTCGTGATAATATCTCAATCTCGGTGTTTGTGTATGCACCCCAAAGCAGAATTAGTGGCCAACTTACCAAATAAATATTAACAGACAACTTTCAGGGGCTATAGTTTCACTGCAGCGTTCTTGTTGACAGCGTTGTATTGAGCGACGTGTTCGTTGATCAAATGGTTTTTTTCAAGCTCTAGCATTGTTTACCTCCATACACAAACACACGGAAACGTATTTTCGGCATTAACAAAATAGGACAAAATGAATAAATTTCACGTATAAAACATCAAATGAAAACGTCAATTTTATTTTGCGAAAAGGTGAATGGGATCCCCAAAATCATCATCATCTGATTGATCAACTTTCGTCACGACCACACAGGCTGCGGTATCGTCGCTGCTGCTGTCCTCATGACAGACAAATTACACTACTGGCCATTAAAATTGCTACACCACGAAGATGACGTGCTACAGACGCGAAATTTAACCGAAAGGAAGAAGATGGTGTGATATGCAAATGATTAGCTTTTCAGAGCATTCACACAAGATTGGCGCCGGTGGCGACACCTACAACGTGCTGGCATGAGGAAAGTTTCCAACCGATTTCTCATACACAAACAGCAGCTGACCGGCGTTGTCTGGTAAAACGTTGTTGTGATGCTTCGTGTAAGGAGGGAAAATGCGTACCATCACGTTGACAAAGGTCGGATTGCAGCCTAACGCGATTGCGGTTTACCGTATCGTGACATTGCTGCGCGCACTGGTCGAGATCCAGTGACTGTTAGCACAATATGGAATCGGTGGATTCAGGAGGGTAATACGGAACGCCGTGCTGGCTCCCAACGGCCTCGTATGACTAGCAGTCGAGATGACAGACATCTTATTCGCATGGCTGTAACGGATCGTGCAGCCACGTCTCGATCCCTGAGTCAACAGATGGGGACGTTTTCAAGACTAACCATCTGTACGAACAGTTCGACGACGTTTGCAGCAACATGGACTATCAGCTCGGAGGTCTTGGCTGCGGTTACCCTTGACGCTGCATCACAGACAGGAGGGCCTGCGATGGTGTACTCAACGACGAACCTGGGTGCACGAATGGCAAAACGTCATTTTTTTAGGATGAATCCAGGTTCTGTTTACAGAATCATGATGGTCGTATCTGTGTTTGGCGACATAGCCGTGAACGCACGTTGGAAGCGTGTATTCGTCATCGCCATAGCGTATCACCCGGCGTGATGGTATGGGTTGCCATTCGTTACACGTCTCGGTCACCTCTTGTTCGCACTGACGGCACTTTGAACAGTGGACGTTACATGTCAGATGTGTTACGACCCGTGGCTCTATTCTTCATTCGATCCCTGCGAAACCATACATTTCAGCAGGATAATGCACGACCGCATGTTGCAGGTCCTGTACGGGCCTTTCTGGATGCATAAAATCGTCGACTGCTACCCTGGCGAGCACATTTTCAAGATCTCTCACCAATTGAAAACGTCTGGTCAATGGTGGCCGAGCAACTGGCTCGTCACAATACACCAGTCACTACTCTTGATGAAATGTGGTATCGTGTTGAAGCTGCATGGGCAGCTGTACCTGTACACGCCGTCCAGGCTCTGTTTGACTTGATGCCCAGGCGTATCAAGGCCGATATTACGACCAGAGGTGGTTGTTCTGGATACTGATTTCTCAGGATCTATGCACCCAAATTGCGTGAAAATGTAATCACGTGTCAGTTGTAGTATAATATATTTGTCCAATGAATACCCATTTATCATCGGCATTTCTTATTGGTGTAGCAGTTTTAATGGCCAGTAGTGCATAATATTTTGTATCGGTTCTTTTCTCACGTCTTCTTCTATGTTCGGTCATGTAACTTCTTTCCACACATGGTTGATGACATTCTTCCAAATTCCTGGCCTCTTGCCTGTGACAGCCTCGTCCACCAGTCTCTCTATGTATCACAACATAAAGGTTTTATTTCGCTCCACGACGTCTGCTTTTATTTGAGCCCACATAAGTTCGCTGGCGTTGCAGTGTAAAATGTATAAGTTTGTGGCCTCTGTTGTCAGCTAACGATTCAGTTACATAATGGGTCTTCTGTGGCTTGTATCGTTTCACTAATTACGGAAGTTTCGCTTTTAGCGAGTAATGTGCAGTGCCTATTCTACTTTCTTTCAATCAGTTGACTATTGGCCTCTCTTTGCAGCAGCCATTGGTGCCTTAATTAATTGTACAAAATGGTATGTCGCTTTTCCGGGTCTAGTGCAGCAGGGGATACAACCCGTCGGCTTTGAACAATGACGTCATTCCTTAGTCATAGATCGTAATGTCTTCACTTCGAGGCATAGATAATAAAGCAGTTCTGTGTTCTAATAAGCACTATCATTAAAATAATTGAATGTAAATCTAAAAGCGATCGCTTGATATTGGGTGCATCATTTTACTGATTGCTTAATGAAGTAGGATCAGTTTATTCTATCTCGTGATCAGTTTATTCTATCTCGTGAGATTTTTTTTTTAAAAAAGCCAAAAAACTCTTATTACGTACTGAAGGGAGCTAGAACACTAAGAAGAATCGCTTCTCGGCTTTTGACAAGATATTGCTTAATAAAGTAGGATCAGTTTATTCTATCTCGTGAGATTTTTTTTTTAAAGCCAAAAAACACTTATTAGGTACTGAAGGGAGCTGCTTAATAAAGTAGGATCAGTTTATTCTATCTCGTGAGATTTTTTTTAAAAAAAGTCATAAAATCGTTTCTTTACTGATTGCTTAATGAAGTAGGATCAGTTTATTCTATCTCGTGAGATTTTTTTTTTTTAAAAAAGCCAAAAACTCTTATTACGTACTGAAGGGAGCTAGAACACTAAGAAGAATCGCTTCTCGGCTTTTGACAAGATATTGCTTAATAAAGTAGGATCAGTTTATTCTATCTCGTGAGACTTTTTTTTAAAAAAAAGCCAAAAAACACTTATTAGGTACTGAAGGGAGCTGCTTAATAAAGTAGGATCAGTTTATTCAATCTCGTGAGATTTTTTTTTTAAAAGTCAAAAAACACTTATTACGTACTGAAGGGAGCTAGAACATTAAGAACAATCGCTTCTCGGCTTTTGACAAGATATTGCTTAATAAAGTAGGATCAGTTTATTCTATCTCGTGATCAGTTTATTCTATCTCGTGAGATTTTTTTTTTTTAAAAAGCCAAAAAACTCTTATTACGTACTGAAGGGAGCTAGAACACTAAGAAGAATCGCTTCTCGGCTTTTGACAAGATATTGCTTAATAAAGTAGGATCAGTTTATTCTATCTCGTGAGATTTTTTTTTTTAAAGCCAAAAAACACTTATTAGGTACTGAAGGGAGCTGCTTAATAAAGTAGGATCAGTTTATTCTATCTCGTGAGATTTTTTTAAAAAAAAGTCATAAAATCGTTTCTTTACTGATTGCTTAATGAAGTAGGATCAGTTTATTCTATCTCGTGAGATTGTTTTTTTAAAAACAGCCAAAAAACTCTTATTACGTACTGAAGGGAGCTAGAACACTAAGAAGAATCGCTTCTCGGCTTTTGACAAGATATTGCTTAATAAAGTAGGATCAGTTTATTCTATCTCGTGAGATTTTTTTTAAAAAAAAGCCAAAAAACACTTATTAGGTACTGAAGGGAGCTGCTTAATAAAGTAGGATCAGTTTATTCTATCTCGTGAGTTTTTTTTTTTAAAGTCAAAAAACACTTATTACGTACTGAAGGGAGCTAGAACATTAAGAACAATCGCTTCTCGGCTTTTGACAAGATATTGCTTAATAAAGTAGGATCAGTTTATTCTATCTCGTGAGATTTTTTTTTTTTAAGTCAAAAAATACTTATGCTTTCGACAAGATCAATGTTTATCTCTCTCGCACTCCTTTGTTTCTCAACATTCTCCTCAGCTCTTTCATCTCTGTAATACATGCTCTCTGGCGACTTGTGATGTCATTGTTCAAAGCCGACGGGTTGTATCCCCTGCTGCACTAGTCCCGCTTTTCCATTACAAAAACAGTACCATGTCTGGCATTTGGTAGGAAAGGAGTAATGATTCAGTCGTTAAATGTGTCTGCATTCATTTCCTCGTGGTAATCGACAGTCGGTTTTTACTGAATCATCGTCACAGCACCGGCCACAAAACCGTTCATACCAGTTATCAGACACTTTGTTCCGTGGCGTGTGTCGTCTGCCCATGCGACGGATCGTGCATAACGCGTGTTGACCCATGTGTCATCAGTCCATGTTTCATTCTCCGTATTCACTGCTAGCAGCTCACGTAAGACACGACATTTTCACGCCATATGTGTCCGCATTACGTTAGTACCTTTCTTCCCGGGAACTTTTTCCATCGGAAGCAATTTCTTTAAACAATGGAGAAGCTTGTCGTTCTGCCTGTGATCAAGTCACAGACATAGTCAGAGAGGGATGCCACCAACTTTTTAACTGGGGGTACTCCTTACTGCTGTAGTACGCGCACGTAACGTATAGCACTTTCGTCAGAATTATTTGTTTCAGCCACACGACACAATCTCTTCCATTACCACCCAGGCGCCACAATAACGGCGCTCTCAGCTGAATTGGCAGCCTCTTCGTTTGTTACTCTACTTACTGTCACTCTAAAGGCGTTTCTGCTTCCGATACTACATTAATCACTTTACTCAGTGGTATCAAAGGTCAACCATTGTCCCTTTTCCTTTCAAATCAAACGCTCAATCCGTATAAAGATTTGCATGCTTGACATTTTAGCGTTCCTCCTTTTCCAAAAGCCCCTTCTCTGCACCACAAGAAGCCATTTTCCCCATACATAGCAAGAAACTCGCAGAATTAGTGTAAAGCACACGTACACACACAAACCTGAACGAAGCACGTTGCGCCACTGACGAAGGGTGGGCCGCTTAGCACTATGGTAACACTGGGGTGTTGCCATGGTAACGTAAACAAAATCTCGTGATTTGATTGCCTGTTGTGGACGCGCGAAGCACATGCGTCAAGGCCACTTCTTTCGCTGTACGAAATACAGGCAGAAGGCTTGATAACATAAAGCGGCCCACTCACGGCAATACGTTGACACAGCGTAAGTAAACGACATGTTGTCATTTGCCTGCCGGTCAGTGCACAGACGGTTATCGTAACCGAAACACTTTGGCATCCGGCATACTTGAGTTCTGCAGCTACAGAGGAAATAGCAGCGAAGAATAAGAAAAATGAAGACAAAAGGAGGTATCCTACCGTGTTCAGAAATGTTTGCAGCGTGCAAAATTCTGAACGGGTCACTGAGGAAAAAGTCATTGACTGGAAGCAAGTTGACTTTATTATTCCAGCATTACGCCTTTCGGGCACTGCCATCATCAGATTTCCGTAGAAAACAAGATAAGAAAACAGCTGTATACAAAATAAAAATTAGTTACACTTGACACTGCTCTAAAACCAAGATAGTCGGACACATAAAAATATTCCAGATCATTAGGAGATACATACCCTGGAACATCACTTCGCACATAGATACAAAAGTTACATGTTGTATCAGGAAGAGTCATAAGCGGACTGAAAAAAGTTTGCTGATTGTTAGACTAAGATACAAAGTTTCAACACGAGACGGCCTTGTTGCTGCGAGTGTGGCGCTATGTAGTGTCAAAGTACACACAACAATAATTTACAAAGATTGATAAAGATGCAATAAAAAAGAAACGGTAGCAAAAGCAAATGTGGCGTACAAGCAAAAAGCGTAATACAGAGTAACACGAAAAGTACAATTCTTAACATATTCCGGTTGGAACGTAGCATGAACAAATGCCAGTGCAGCTACTTTAACTAAAAGACAGAAAATAACGAAAATATTTAACGTAATAGTTACGTAATTATTACACATGAACATTTTAGGGACTGTAGCGCTATCTGGCAATGAAAATCGGTTATGAAACGAAGGAAAATCCAGGATGGAATGTAACAATAATGAAAAGAATATTTGCTACTCACCATATAGCGGAGATTCTGAGTCGCAGATACGCACCATAAAAAGACTTTCAGAAAATATGCATTTGGGCAACAAGTCCTTTATCAAAAAAAGACGACACACACACACACACACACACACACACACACACACACACACACACGTAAACGCAACTTACACACACATGACCACAGTCTCTGGCAGATGAAGCCAGACTTAGATCGGTATGCAAAAGATACAAAAAAAGTCGAAGAATAAAAATGGAAAACAGAGCCATGTAATAGTATTTTCTTTTATGACAATGGTTTATATGTAGTGTCGACGTGCTGATACGTTAGAATAATACGCATAATTTTTGTAAAAAACGTTACACAAAAAACATAAATGCTGCGTTCTATCTGACATTACATTTTATTTTGTAAAAAATAAAATTGATAATATACCCAGTCACGCTTTCTGGTAGGCTACGAAAATTAACTTACAGGGACCAATTGCTCTAAAGAATTAAACACGAGCGACTCGTGACACATCTCTGTCAGCTTTTGCTAAGTACGTCTGTTGCAGCTCTAATATGACAATGATCCACTGATATGTAGCACTAGCTGATTTTCATGGTCATTCTGATGCTCATATTTAATCACTCCACAGCACATTGGTGGAAAGTTCACAATTTCACTTTTAAAACAATTATCTTAACATACATATTAATGAAAACCTTAAATTCCATCCTGTATAGCAAAGTAATTAATATGGGACGTAAAAGTTTTCTGAGTATCGTTGTGTGTCATAATGTGAAAAACGACAAACCAACGTTTAGGCCACGGTTACAATGGCCTTCTTCCGGGTCTACTTTTACGTCAACTGACTGTCCGCAGAAGCTTCTGCAATTAAATTAACAATGAAGGTACGTGGTTGGGCTAGATTGATTACGTGGACCTAGTGTGATAATATATATTAAAGTACGGTGCATAGTGCAAACGGTTTATCTTAATAGACAGGCTGAAGAAGGCAAACCTACATTTATAGCAATTGATGATTTAGCAAAAGGTTTTTGACAATGCTGACTGGGCCATACTCTGTGAAACTTCGAAAGTTGCAGGATAAATACAGCGAGCAAAGAGTTGCTTACAACTTGTAGAGATATCAGACTACAGTGATAAGAGTCGAAGAATATGAGCTGAGAGTACTAATTGAAAACGTAGTGAGTCAGGAGTGTATACTTCCCCTATGTTATTCAATTCTTCTTCTATCTGTACACCAAGCAAGCTGTAGATGAAACCAAGAAAACTTTTGGAAAGGGATTTATTGTTTCAAGAAAAAGAGATAAAACTTTGAGTTTTGATCATGACATTGTAATTGTGTCAGAGACGGCTAAGGATTTGAAAGAGCAGTTGAACGGAATGCATAGTTTTTTTAGAAGAGATTGGAAGATGAATATCAACAAAAGTAAAACAAGGGTAGCGGATTTTAGTCGAATTAAATCAGGCGATGCTGAGGACATTGTTAACATCTAATACAGATGTAAATATTAAGACCTATTTGACTGGAGTGTGCAGAAGTGTAATCAGGACGACAAGCAGTTTAGACGATTAGGGAATTGACGCGTTTGGAACGTGACGCTGTAGAAGACTGCCATACCACGGTATATCGAATATCTAATGAAGAGGTAATGTACGAACTGTGAAGAAAAGAAAATTTGTGCTACCACTTGATTAAAAGATGAGATAGTTTGATCGAACACATACTGAGAAATTAAGGAATTGTCAGTTCGATAACGTAAGACTTGTCTGTGAAATGGAGGAGGGGTAAAATTTGTGGAGGGAGACAAATAAGCAGGTACAAATCGATGTACAATACCGTTGTTTGTAGAGATGAAGGGGCTTGCACAGATCGTGCTGCATAAAACCAGTCTTCGGACTGATGACCACAGCAATAACAGTAGAAAACCAACCTTGCGGCCACTTAGTTTCCTGAGGAATATACGTTTCAAAACTTTCAGTCAGAAAAGTTTTATCACATACAAATCCCTAAAACAACATAATAAGACCAGAGTGCAAAACTATAACTCATGAAATACACATTCTGTTCGCTGTATTTGCATTTCAGGTAACAATTAATACGGTACTATGTAGCTGCACCGATTGACATGGATTAACTGCTTTAAGGGGGAACGTTCATGAAATTGACCGAAAATAACAATTTCCAATTTTTTAAATTTTAGTATTGCTCACAGACAATAAGTCCTCAAAGTTTCAATAATGGAATGGCATCCGAATTGTATGAAAAATAAGTAAACGTGTGACGCGACGTTCCTGCCACATCCACTTTTTGAAGCAACTCACCAGTGCTAGCTCGCTGAACAACGACCCGCAGATTGCTTTCAAGAAAACTTACACTGACCGAGCGAGGTGGCGCAGTGGTTAGCCCACTGGACTCGCATTGGGGAGGACGACGGTTAAAACCCGCTTCCGGCCATCCTGATTTAGGTTTTCCGTGATTTACCTAAATCGTTTCGGGCAAGTGCCGGGAACGTTCCTTTGAACGGGCACGTCCGACATCCTTCCCCATCCTCCCCTCACCCGATGGGACCGATGACCTCGCTGTTTGGTCCCCTCCCTTGGAACAACCGCCGGCCAGAGTGGCCGAGCGGTTCTAGGCGCTACAGTCTGGAATCGCGCGACCGCTACGGTCGCAGGTTCGAATCCTACCTCGGGCATGGATGTGTGTGATGTCCTTAGGTTAGTTAGGTTTAAGTAGTTCTAGTTCTAGGGGACTGATGACCTCAGAAGTTAAGTCCCATAGTGCTCAGAGCCATTTTTTTTTATGAACCAACCACACTTGCACGGGATACATCTAAAAGGCTGCGATGTATACTCTTTGGTTTGGCATATCAGCTACGTCTCTTATTCCTTACAGTAACCAAGCAGCTGGTTTGTCACTGTTTCTGCTGACTCAGGAAGAAGATGAGAGACGCTCTTCAAATTTATTATGGTAAGACTGTTAAATAAAACTTATCCAGTGTAAGTGGCATGAAAAGTGCGGCACGAGCTATATATTTCCACGTGGTGTCGACAGATGAATATCCCATTCGCTATCTGTGCCACATTACCTGGTGCAAATATTTACGGCTCAGAGGGATAACAACCCCCATATTCACTACGAGGGGCTTCGAAGTTGTATCACATACGTTGTCAAGCCCACTGAAAAGGCACAGTACCGCCCGACATTGAAAATAGATACAACATACTTCATTATTTTTGTCAGAACAACACATTTTTTTTGTAAAATAACTCAATTTCAATTAATACAGCGAATCCGGATACCAGTGTGGGGAAGAATGACAATTTATTTATTTAATTGATCACATGTGCACTCCCACAAAATAAATCCCTACGTCCAGTTTGGTGAGATCTTTTGAAATGAATGAATGTATGGTCGTCTGCTAACCGCAGATAGTGAATGTGAATATATGATCATCTTTGAGTCGACCCTTTGGCCACCTTTGGTGGGACCAAAGAGATGAAATTTACCTGAGCTTTGAGTGCCTGAAATGTGGCTGACCAATACGGTAGCAAGGTGCTCCCTCACTTTAGCAGAGGTGCGAGAGGACCTGGAGAACGGCCATGTTTCAGCACTCTGCCACTGGATCTTGTGCTGTTAACACCTGTTTTAGTTGTGCTCCGTAATGACGAAAGAGTGGAGACATTGTATGCATGTGGAATATTTAAGAGTAGTTTGAAATAATAATTTCTCCATTTTAGGAACTTTTGTGGGGAGAATTAAATGTCAGGCAGGTAATATTAATGGGATTGTAGTAATCTTCGGAAGTGACCAACGGTCACAATGAAACCACGTGTAGCAATAAGTTGAAATACTTCCGTGTGCTTAAGTTAAGCTGAATTACTAGCGTGTGTACAATAAGTTTAAATATTTAAGAAATAGCGTGTGTACCATAAGTTGAAATATTTAAGAAATGGCGTGTGCAGGACTTGAAATTAGAGACGAGTACTTCCACGTAGTGAGTACTGTGTGAGTCTCAAACTGTGTATGAGTCAAAGGATAAAGAGAAGTACTCGTCCATGGTATCAGTTGAGGACTCGCGTGAGTGATGAGTATGTTCTTAATATTACTTTGCGTGATATGATTCCGTGTGACGCTAGATTCAAACTCTGAGAGAGAAGCAAGGTGAGTCGGCCGTCTATCCAGCAACGCCACTTGGCTTGCATTGCACAGGAAGACATCCAAATATCTCCAGAGTTCATAGTAGGAAATTAGAATTACAAAGTGGGGCAGTGTCGTGTGAAACTGGGATAAATACTAATTGAAGCGGGAAAGCTGAAAGTGATATTGTTGTGACTATTTAATGTTTTGTATTCCATGTCGTAGTGTGGTGTATGTCAAGTACTTTGGGTATGTGTGGTTTGCATGGGAGAGTAGCAGGGTAGTTTCAAGAGATTAGTGGGTTATGCTTGTTCCTTCTGTACCGCTCGGTCTGGAGGAAAGTTTCGTGATGATGATTGCGAGAGTCGAAGTGTGAGGTATAATAAAAGATCCACCATCCTATCCAGAAAGTGCACTGTAGCGTTAAATAATTACGAGACCATAATATAGAGATTCACCAATGTAAAGTCATGCCCACTGGGCGGAATTTCTCATGTGTTATTGTTGTAGGTTATAGAATTTGTGTGTTTAGGTTAGAGAATTTATCGGAATAAATAAGATTGTGAAAAGAAAAAGATTGGTGGACTTTTCCATTGAATTGTATGTTGCCATAATGTCCCGAATTTATAATGTGTGCGCCATTCATATTCAGTGCGGTGGCCACGTGTAGACAAAAGCCGTTAAATAAAAAAGGAAAGAAAATGTGGTATTGCCAGTGCGTAGTGTACAGTCAGAGTTCTGTAAATTACTGATAGTCAGATGCGTGTTTCCGTTGCGTATTATTCATACAGGAGGATAATTTGTAACTTAATTGTGAGTACGAGAGTTCATGTTACTCGATAAATAAGAATGAATCCACTCGCTTGGCAGACCACTCATCTTGCAGGCCTGACTGCTTGATGCCACAGTATGAGCAAGGCATGTGGGTGCCTCTCACCACTTACAGATTTCTGGCCGGTCACGAACTTATAAAAATCTGTGTTGAGGGCAAAACCCAGACTCCAAACGAGTCTCTAAATTCACACATATGGAAACGATGTCATAAAACCACATTTTCATCGGCTACAGTTGTCAGAACTGCAACATATGATGCAGTTCTTGTACTTTATTATGGAAATGTAGGGAGGATGAAGGTACTGGAGGGAATGGGTTTTAAATTTCTTTCAAGACATCTTCAGAAACATAGGTTCACAACACCTTTCTGCAGCTAAAATGTCAGTTGAGGACCTCGTAAAGAAAGGAAGTCAGGAAACAAGAACCTGGAAGAGAAGCCTTGAAGGGAAAGAGGACCCTGACTACAAATCTGGGACATTCTGAAGGGGTGACATAAGAAAAAAACGTCTGGTTGAACTTCCAACTCCGTTTCCTGAAAAATCATGTTTTTTTTTAGTTTATGATCTTTTTCTCAGAATCTATAAAGGCTAGAATTATTAAATTTTTTACATTTATTTCTATGAACCCAATAAATGTTGGCTCAAGGGTAGACTTTGAAATTATGAGTGTAAAATGAGATATGGGGCAAAGTGCGTTGAATTTTGCAAGAGTTTTATGTTCAAACTATTGTAATTAAGAGGTTATTAAAATTCTCCTATTCGATACATTCAAAAAACCACCGAGAGAAGCTTTCTATACCCACAGAACTTAGACAGAGAAAATTTTATGGAAATCTCTTTAATAATCTTTGAGAAGGAGCTACATGTATTGTTTTTTAGAATAAAATTTTTAAATCCCGTAGAAAAGTTATGTATATAATCCAAAGAACTTAACAGTAAATGTGTTAACTTTAATGTAAAGCACGGTACAAAATTTCATGGCTTTAACTTTAGAATTGTGATCATACAATGTAGGCTTTCACGGCCGGTGTTGTCTTCAGTTCAAACTTCCGGGCTGAGGGGCCGTGGTCGATGTATAAAACTTCCGCCTAACGTTTCGTCTCCATCTGCGGGAGACATCTTCTGAGGTTGTCCGGCTGCTGACACTGAGCCTCCAGGTACTCTCGCATTTATAGAGCGCATAGAGGGCACTACCACTTGTCACGTGATGCCGATGGTATGCCTATGTTTGGAAGACGTCATCATTCTAGATTAACAGTAATTCATTGTCATTTTGCTGGCGCAACGTCGACATCCATATTATGTCCAACTTTAAAACTTCCTCTTTTCTATTAAAATTATGGTGTTTGTGAATCTCTATTGCTTCTTTATACATGCGCGCATGATAATGGGATGTTCGTGCTAGAACGCTTCTCTCATTAAATTTAATTTCGCGGTTCCCATCTCGAATGACATGCCCAGCTACGGCCGATTTTTCGATGTGTCCTAAGCGACAGTTTCTTTTATGTTCGGCTAAGCGGGTGTTTACACTTCTTTTCATTGTTCCAGTATATACTTGTCTACAACTGCATGGAATTTCGTGTTACCCAGGTGTTGCTAGGAGGTGTCGCGAGTCTTTTGCAGTTCTTAAATATTTCTAATCTTCTTGGTGGGTCTCAAGATTGTTTCGATCCCATACCTGGCCAGAACACAATTGAGAATTTGATTCATCTTTTAACTAGTGTCTGTTTTTCATTAACGTTTCCTGTTGGACAATTCTCAGAAGGAGCCTCACTAATAGCTACAGTACGTCACGACGTAAAGAGAAATAAATTGTAGAACTGATATAATAACATTTCTCTACTATATCCTTCAGCATGCTCGCCATTTTGGACATAGGGTACCCGATAATCGTCTTACCAATGTAATCTGCATAAAAATGTATTTATTCTCATAATCTGTTTTGGACCACTAGACCATCTACACGTGAGCAGTTGCTTATTGGAACAAAAATTAATGTAAATCTTCCAGAGCTCGAGTGACTTATGCAGCTGGAGCTGCTGTTAAAGAACACTGGTTCGTCTACGCATCTTACAATGGCATACCAGAAGCCTCTTAGACTAATTCCCACGTACCTTTCTGTAAGTCTCCTCTTGGGGAACTTCAATATCCGTCCACGACTGCATACCTCAAGCCTTTAATTCGTGCTTCCTGTGGCCTATTAGGTCCCTACATCGCTATTAACAAACGAATTATATTATTAGTTCTGAATAGTAACTGTTACTTATTCACCAGAAGCCCGTTTAGAACATTGGAATTTATAGAAGTATTCGATGTTTGTCACCGAAGAATCACAGCTATAGCGTCATGTACAACGACATGAACATTTGCCACCAAACCGAACTGTAGCGGTTGGGCCTCTTGACATTTATATTTCGGTTTAAAACAAGCCACCCCACATTGTGGCTGGGCGCGAGTGTTTCATCACACAACACGCTACGTATCCTCTTTCAATTGACGGAAGCTGCATTACATATAACATCAGAGCCAGAGGACCATAATTAGACAGCAAAAAACGTTATCAAAACACACAAAGCCTGCTTTCATTTTTTCTGCAGTTGGCTCTCTTCTACAGCCAACAATAAAATTTTTCCGTGGACTTTGTGATCAAATTGTTTGAAACATTAAATTCTGAGACCGTAATTAGAATTACGAATCTGGGAAAATAAAAAGGCATGCTTTTAAGACCGCTATTTTATGCTTTCTGCCTCGTGAGGGTTAATCGGATGCAAGGTAAGCCGCTTGGCTATGTCGGTCTTCTTCGCCTCATTAAACTAAGCGAATCTGAGAAATGATTATTTATCTGTTTAACTGCCTAAACGTTTGGTATTGCTACATGGCTGTTAAATACAAAAAGTCCAGAGGAGTCCCTGACTTGAAAATATTTCCAAAACTAAGATCGATAGACGAGTGCAGCAAAGAGTATGGTTATTGAGAAAGATGTAACAATTTTATACGGAAGCTGTACAGAAGTTTCGAAAGATTTCGAAAATCTGGAAACAGATGGAGCTGTAATCACACTACGTAGTGCCTGTAAACACTGTACCGCAGCTGAGAGCGATCAGTTCCTCCGTTTAAGCGCGAAACGAAGTTATCGTACCGAAGGCAGAGGTTGAAATCATGTATTCCATAGAACAATCTGTTTTTCTGGTACAGAAATACCACAAGCTGGAACACAGGCATACGGCAATGAGGCGCAGTTCTCACACACAGTTCCTTGTTCCAAACGGAACAGATACGAAAACCATTCGCAAGCTCTTCACCGATTTCCAACAACCAGGTAGCGTGGCTGATAATCTAGCTGGAAATCGTGGCCTCAGACTGCAGTTACTCCTGAAAACGACGTCACGGTTTTTGGAATTACAAAGAAAAATCAAAGGAAATCCATCGAAAGAATTGCAGTAGAGACTGGCTTGGAGCGTTTCAGCTCGCTGAAAATTCTGAGATAGAGCTTACACATGTTTCCGTTCAAAATAGGGAGCAATGGGCCATAGCCGTATGTGCAATGCGACAGAGAACTGACTTCGTGAATCAAATTCCCCCAAAGATGGGTAATGAAGGATCAGGTCATGGCTGCATCTGGTTCACAGATGAAACACACTTTCAGTTGAATGGTGTCGTGAATAAGCAAAATTGGTGTTCCTTGGGTTTCTAAAATCCCCATCTGTGTGAAGAGAAACCACTGTTAATGATCTTTCCTTTGAGGGACACCACAGCCATATTGAATTTTTTTTTAAGGAATGTCCGCCACTTGCCTGTTAACTGTTCATTTCTTTTATACAATCATGATTCCGGCTTTATAGTAATTCCGAAGAAACGTTAAAATATGTCTGACCTGCCTGTGATATGTCACCGTCGAAGTAACATATTTTTGGTCTGACATATCAGTTGTCTTATTACAGGATACGAGCACATATCGAAGATACATAATATGGCTGACATTGTGCATAATGAAAAAGAAAACATTAACACACAGTACAACGTTTTTAGTAGTTAATATATTCTTGTGACCTACAATCGTCACTCTTATCATCAGCGATGACATGTCACAGGCAGGTCGGGTGTATTTTAACATTCAATGTGCACTTGAAAATGGCTATAAAGCCACAATCGTGATTGTAAAAAATAAATGAACAGTTAACAGACAAATGGCGGGAATTTCTTACAAAAATAGCTAGCCTCAAAGGATCGACGAGACATCCAGCGGTTCATACATGATGGGGCGAAGGAATATTACTGCAAATTTACTGGCACACGGAATGACTGATCTCCATATTCACTCCATCTGCCTCCTTTTTGTGGGGAACATTGAAAGACACTATCTACCGGAATCATCCACCTCGCTGGACGAACTCGAAGCGGTGATCTATGTAGATCCGAATCCATTTCCGTTGAGAATCTACATGATGTGATGCCAAAATTCATCGTTCGTTTGCGCCACCAGCGTATTGCGAATGGTGGAGATTTCAGAAACAGCGTGATGTGACTGCAAAAACTGCTTGCAGAGGACGATTATTATGCACACTGACACTTTACGACTTCCACAGTGCACAGCGCCATCTGTTAGAAGCTTTTTGAGCTATTTCGAAAGTTCTGTGTAAAATTCTTACAGATTTCACAATGAACATATCTTTTGTTACCTCGTCTATCGATATTAGTTTTTGAGATATTTAATTCTGAAATCTGGGACTCCTTCACTCGTCATCCTGTATATTATTGGATATATCGTCCAAAGCTTGGAGGTAGTCGATGTATTTTTAATTTCTGCACAGTGTTCCGATGTACTCATTAACGGGTGTTTCAGCGTAAAACGTATGTGTCAGTGTTGCAGAAGATCGCGTTGCTTTCGCGGGAAATATTTTCGGCGTTACTATCTGGATTATCATCTATATGGAGAAACATTTTTTTTCCTAGTGCAAGGGAACTGTAGAAGTTTGTCTGTCAAAAAGCCGCTTTGGTTTCAATGTAGAGTCCTAGCTCGATATTCTACACAATTATGACTTTTGGAAAGAAGTTTGCGCATTTTTCATTTGTGGGTTGAAGACTTCTCTTCTTTATTCCAGTGGCTTCGTAAAGATGAGGATGATGGTTCAGAATATAATTAGACTCTTAGGACGGAAAACTTCAGCAATTGACAAAATCAGTTCTACGTATTAATGACCAGAGGAGCCAGAAGGCATTGGAAACAAGTGGATGAAAATCTCAATCTCTACACCCAACAAAATCTTTTACTTAAATAATTACATAGTATGAAACAGATCTATTGTGAGTTTATTATTTGCATTTGACGAATTTGTATGTGCTTTGGATATCTTAAACACTAAGCGATGATTTTGAATCACTTATTATTTGAGACTGTTGTAACACGAATTGCGCAAAAGTGATAATACGAGGGTTATTCGGAAAGTAAGGAACGATCGGTCACGAAATGGAAAATACAGTGAAAATCTGATGAAGCTTTGCACAGATGCGTTGGGCCCTGTGTTTAGTACACCTGTCTATCGCATCACGTAGCTCTTTTCAGTTCTGAGCTCACAGTGAGAACTTAAAGATGGCTAGACATTAACGTCTCATGCCCAGTATGAGGGCCTGGTGAAAGATTTCACCTAAAGCTATGCAATCCACGTAACATATCTGTCATGCGGTTCGTTCTGCACGAAAATTCTCGGCCACACTCTGCAGCGTTTTCGATGGGGAGTGTTTGATCACCCACAATACCGCCCGTAATTGGCCACCCCTTGAGGTTCATCTTTGCTCAAATGAACCGCTGGCTATGAAGACAATATTTTGACACAGACAACGTGCTGCAGTCCAGAGTAGAAAACTGTCGAAAATCACCGGCGGCTGTCTCCTATAACGAGGGAATTGGAAAATGGCAGAACGGTACGACCTGTGTAAGTCGGAGCGGCGACTGTGTAGAGAAGTAGCTGCAAGGTATAGCTAACCGTTGCAAATAAGACAGTTTTCATTTTCACTGTGGTTTCCATTTCGTGACCTATCGTTCCTTACTTTCCGAATAGCCCTCGTATTTGAGAGAATTTAAAAGCAGTTTGTTATATAAATAGCAATTGAGGGGGGATTTTCTCGTAAGATAATTTCACGAGTGTATCGTGAATATTAAGCATCCAGTAAAACGTCAAACCTCCGACATCGCTGTGGCCGGAAAAAGATGCGGCAAGAACTGGGACAACAACGACTGAAGAGAATCGTTGAACGTGACAGAAGGTGACTGTTCCGAAAACTGCTGTAGATTTCAATGCTGGGACAAGCGTCAGCGTGCGAACCATTCAATAAACACCATCGAAGAGGGCTTTCGGACCCGAGGGCTCACTCGTGTGCCCTTGATGACTGCACAACACAGAGTTTTACGCCTTGCCTGGGCCCGTCAACACCGACATTGGACTGTTGATGAGTGATAACATGTAAACTGGTCGGACAAGTCTCGTTTCAAATAGTGTCGAGCGTGTGGATGTGTACATGTATGGAGACAACCTCATGAATCCATGGACCCTGCATGTCATGAGGGGACTTTTCAAGCTGATGGAGACTCTGTAATGGGATGGGGCGTGTGTAAATGGAGGGATATGGGACCCCGGATACGTCTAGATCCTACTCTGGTACATGACACGTAGGTAAGCATCCTATCTGATCAAGCGAATGAGGTAAGATAATAAGGCTGGGGAAGTTCCAATTGCTCCATGTTGAGCAGAATTAAAGGCGAGATTGAACCAAGGGATTGAGGTGTCCCATTTCTTCTATGCCTTAACGTGAAAAATGATCAAGGTGGACTTTGATTCCTGTTCATCCTTTCCACAAAGGAGGACTGAAAGTAATACGGGACAATTCTGATGTGATGGACGGGCGTTATCAAAGCAAAATTTTCTAAATCCCCGTGATACAAACCCTGTGGAGTTATCGCCCACCAAGGATTTAGGGGGAACGAAAATCGAGAAACTCAGATAACGTTAAAAGGCGTCGAAGACGACGAGAACGTGACGATAACCATTCTTCATCCGGGCTTGAGGACCGATGTAGTTTATGTAATGTTTTTCCATAGAGGCCTGCTCACGGATGGCTTGGAAGAGTCCCTTCCGGGATTTTGGACTGTGTTCAGCCAGCTTACATTGCTCGCACTCCCTCACCAAACGCCGAACATTCCGGTAGAGGTAAGACCAAGTGACATGTTTTCTGATCTAATTCTGGAAGACTCTAATATGTCTAACTGTGAACCGGAATGCAGAAATACGAACCGCCCCACGTGCAGCCCGGCCCGTCTTCTTGTTGCACCCTACAACCCAATTTAGAGCCTCATTATTGGTTTCCAACAGGAATTCTCTATGCTCTAAATAGACGTTAATCTCGTCTAAAGCAAAAAACGTTGTGAGGGCTTCCCATTCGGAGACAATATTTTAATTCCTCAGAGCTTAAGCTCCTAGAGGCATAAATTACAGGACGACGGTCTCCATCACATAGGCCCGAATTAGAGGCGTAGTCTGTACACTGAAAGATTCCTCAAAATTGGGAATCGTCAGAATTAGCGGGTTAATCAAGGCTTTCGTAAATGGCCCCATTCAAAGATATCTTCCTTCCTATGTAATCTGTTGAGCGGAACCGCTGATTGAGCAGAATTTGGCAAAATTTCCGAAGAAAATGGCCATGCCAATAAATCTGACTATGCCGTTCTTGTTCTTAGGAGGAGGAATCTATGCAAGTCACGCGTCAGCTCTGTTTCTGTTCTGATTACTCCCCCCCCCCCCCCCCTTCGACACCAAATGCCCTAAAATGGAAATCTGCGATCGGGCTGATTTTCGGTGGTTTAAGGGTCAGTCCCGCTCCTCTGAGGCGTGACAAAACGTGCTGGAGGTGATCTAAATGTTTGTCAAAGGTGGCACTATAAATCACAACGTCGCCCTGGTAACTGTATAGATATTTAAATTGTAGATCACCAAATATGCGACTGATTTACAGTAATCGGTTAAAGGAATTTTACAATATGCCTGATTAAGATACAAAACGGTGAGAAAACGCTGCCCAGTAAACCAAGTAAAGCAATTGTGCAAGTCCGGCAAGGGGGCGGACTCCAGAATAACCTTCTCATTCAATGGTCTACAGCTCGTTGATCACTGCCTTGCTTCTTTGGCACCAGGAAAATGGCTAAGGCATAGGGAGAAGTGGAAGTTCGAATAACTCCTTCCCACATCGTGTTAAGAGTTATTCCTCTAATAATTTTCATTTTGTGAGGTAGTGGTTGGGGTAGGAAGTTTTCCACACCGGTGTTCGGACGTGGACCTCGCTTCACTGGACAATCTCTCACTAAATGTCTCACATCATCGTACCTATAACAATACCAACTCTTAGATTGGAGGGCAGTGGAGTTCTTCGATTGTTCCACCATTTCCTGAGCACCGGTCGAAAAAATGGTACATATTGATTTAGTTTCATTGGAAAACCTCACTCCTTCAATAACTATGACAAGCTCATCCAGTACTACCAAGGACGTACTAGAAAATACTACTCGTGAACGGTCTTCACGTTTCATACTGCCTAAAATATTCTCAACGATATCGTATTCAGTGGTGTGAAGTTCCAAGGTGGCAACAGCTGTGCATACTGCCTCAATGTAGTCTACTAGGTTTTGACGAGTGGATTGCGCACGCCCAAAATACTGTCTTGGAGCTCCATTTTGATTGGGGCGGCAATTTTAATTGGATTACTCTTCTCCTTAATTTAAGCAACAACGCCCCCTGGCATTGTAAAACCTCACAATAATCATTCCATGGGTTAGAGGACACAATAATTGGATGGTCCTTCTTTGTGAAAGTCCCAAAACGCTCTCATGGTATTCAAATCGCACTGTCAGCCTTAAGAAATATTTAACTTGTGGCAGATCTTCGACAGCGAGTTCAGTAACTCCTTGCAACAAATGCACAATTGGGTTAGACAGCCTAGCATACACTTTTTAATATATTATTATTATTTAGTCAATTAAAATATTCTTCATTTATTTATTATTATAAATAAACATTCTTTATGTGTGGTTTTATTTTAATTATTGGTTTAGTTGTTGGTTTTAGTTGGCTTAGCTTACTGAATGGTTCCTTTTATCTTTACTCTCCTGAAAACCTGGAAAATATTAATATTTCGTTTTAAATACCACAGGAGAGCACGAGATTTATTCCTGAGCTGCAATCTCCCGGAAATTCCTCGTCGTTATCTGCTGCACCTGAAATCTCTAAAACCTTTATTCGCTACGCAGATCGTTCGGCACAACTGTGTGCTATATTGTTTGATGAGTCTGAGTGATAGGTCCAACACTTTAGCAAGATAAGTCTATTAATTTAAGAATTATGACCTTGAAAAATGCAGGTTCGCAGTATTGTTCCGAACTTACCTCCAAGCGATCTCGTAATATTTCTGCCGTGATAATTAACTAATGTCGGTATGGAGATATATACACGCCTTGATGCTAGGTATTGGATTTTATTTTGTGCAAATAGCTATTTGAACATGTACTATATACCGTTATTGTGTCTCAAGACAATATAATCTCTCTCCTCCTCTCACACATCCGATATCTCCATATCTTTCACGAAGAGTCCCTAAAACAAAATCTTTCGTACGGTAAGACCCGTGTTCGTAGCACGGAACGTCCGATAATAGCAGTCGGTATATGCCGTTCACCACAATATCAATTACGAGTTTCGCATATGTTGGTAGACGATCAATCCACCTACTGCCTTGACCACCGCCACTCTCACCGCTACCACGCACCCTGATTGCCCTGACCATCACCACCCTCACCGTCACCACGCCACCCCGGCAAGCGCGAGCAAGGGGGCTGCCCCCACCCCCAGCCCCTCCTCAGCAAGGCCACGGTGCAAGGGCGCTGCGCATTCTGATTAAAGCTCGCCCTGCCTCGGTGCCAGTATGGCCATGCGCTTGCTAGATAAGAGACCACTCGAGGGTCTGCAACCAACCCCTCCATGTGATAGACTCAGTGAAGCTGCATCTAGAGTTATGGTCTGTGGAGATATTTTGTATGACAGGGGAACTCCTCTCTTGTCTATCGCGCGAGCCCTGACTGCAAATTGTACATCAGTCTGGTGGTTCGATCTGCTGTGCTGCCATTCATAAACAGAATTCGTGGGCGTGTTTTCCAACAGGATAACGATCGTCCACATACCAGTGTTATAACCCAACATGCTCTAACGAGTGTCGACATGCTTCCTTCGCCTACTCGATTACCAAATCTGTCTCCATTGAGACAATTCCAGCGTCAGCCACAAACATCAGTAGCTGTTCCTGTACTGACCGACCAATAGCAACAGGCATGGGACTCCATCGCATAAACTGACATCGGGCACCTAGGCAACAAAATTCATGCACTTACAGTAACCTGTGAGTTTGCAATGTTAATCGCTTAAATATGTTGCCTAGACCACTGTATTCTCGAAATTTCATTACTCTACATTAATTACTTTTTTTGTAAAGCGATTGCTTCTTCCGTCAGTATATTACAGTGCCGCAGCGTACCTGGTTTGACTCTCTCTGATACACACACACATACACACACATGGACATGGATACGGGCACCACAGGTAGACAGAAAGACAGAGACATTTTCTTCTGCAGCTCTTTCTCTCGGGCGTAAACACAGCAGTGTAGCTACTGTGACCCATCATCCCTCATCACGCAGTACACGCACTGTGTCGCGAAGGAAACAGTGCGGTAAACGTCGCCAATACGGCGAGAGCAGAGCCGGCTGCTGGTTGGCAGGTGGCAGCCACCAGTGACACACTGAGGAGCAGGGCGCCGGCAGCGACGCAGGCACCAGCTTGCTCGCCCTGAGGCGCCGTCGCCTCCGCCTTCGGTGTCGCCGTCGGTCGCCGCATGAATAATTCAGGCGCGACGCCGCCCCCCGCCGTTGCGCAGCGCCGTCCGCTCATCGAAAGTCGGCCGCCGCGCCTCTGTGCCAACCCTTCCCCCTCCCCTCCCCTCCCCCGCACCCCTTCGCTCCCTCCTCCTCCGCTAATCCTGCTGCGTCCACAGCTCCCGTCAAAGGACACGACCGCGAGCGATGCCCCGGCCGTCCGCAACTTCGTCTTAGCCGTGGAGATTGCCATACAGCGCAAAAGGAAACGTCTTTCGCGGGCCATTTACGGAAAACTCGGTTACACGACGAATTCATTTGTCGGAACGTCCGTTGCGACTTTGCCGCCTTCTCCGGTCACGCCTTCTTACTCAGCACTTCCACAAAAAAATGGCTCTGAGCACTATGGGACTTAACATCTGTGGTCATCAGTCCCCTAGAACTTAGAACTACTTAAACCTAACGACATCACACACATCCATGCCCGAGGCAGGATTCGAACCTGCGACCGTAGCAGTCGCGCGGTTGCACTTCCACAGCTAGCGTCCAAAACGTACGGCTTCCATTCACAAATTACCTCCGGAGACAGACTTCTTTAAAATATCTTCCGGAGGACTGAAAACCTATACTAGTTGCCAGCGGCTTATCAGCCGATTTTTCCGTCTCCCGTAATAAACTCAGCTTTAAAAGTGGACAAAGACATCTGTACCAGTTTAGGTCAGTTTTTGACCATCCCCAGACCGTCATACTGAAATATAAGCACAGAATGGACAGAATGGATTTAGAGGGATGTCTGATAATAGTAGTAACATATAAAATACATCATATACACTGAATCGCCAAAGAAACTGATATAGGCATGCGTAATCAGATACAGAGATATATAATAGGCAGAATACGGCGCTGCGGTCGGCAACGCTTATACAATACAAGATAGCAAGTGTCTGGCACACTTGTTAGATCAGTTCCTGCGCTACAGTGGAAGGTTATCAAGATTTAAGTCCTACCTGTGGGAAGGTCATCAACGACTGCACCGTTCACCGAAGTACAGCGAACATTTTGCCAACAGTTTATCTGTTGCGTTATTGTATGGTTATCAGAGGATGTTTCAGTTACAGTGAATACCTTCGCTAGAAGTATCCATTTTGTTTCCCAGTTTTCATTAGAGTTTTCCATTTTCTTTTACTTTATTACATGATATACTTATTTCAATTTGTTTAAATTTCACAACTCATACACATTTCTTTTAGGATTGTTAACAAATGCATTCTGTAAATAACTTGTCACAAATTTCAATTGTTTTTGTTTTCATTCTGCTTTCTTTAAAGGATCTTGATTCTGTATAATATTGACCTGCTACTCACAATTACATTTCTGTTCATGTATTGTTGTAAAGATGTTATGTTGTAATGTTGTAATGTTAATAAATAAATTACAAAAAAAGTGCGTCCTTCGGGTGCATAATTTTTGGAAGTAGGGATTGCGTTCGTGGTAACCTGACGAGTTCTCGTAAAAGAAAAAGGTGAGTTTGAACGTGGTGTTAAAGTTGACGTATGATCGATGGGACACAGCATCTCCGAGGTAGCTGTGAAGTGGGGATTTTCCCGTACAGCCATTTCACGAGTGTACCGTGACTATCAGCAGTCCGGTAAAACATCAAATCTCCGACGTCGCTGCGGCCGGAAAATGATTCTGCATGAACAGGACAACGACTACTGAAGACAATTTTTCAGCGTGACAGAAGTGCAACCCTTCCACAAACAGCCGCAAATTTCAATGTTGGGCCATCGTGCGAACCATTCAACGAAACACCACCGATACAGGCTTTCAGAGACCAAGATCCACTCTGTACCCTTGATGACTGCACAACACAAAGCTTTACGCCTCGCCTAGGCCCGTCAACACCACCTTCGAACTGTTGATGACTAAAAACATGTTGCCTTGTCAGACGAGTCTCGTTTGAAATTGTATTGAGTGGCTTCACATGTACGGGTATGGAGGCAATCTCATGTATCCATGGGCCCTGCATGTCAGCAGCTGGTGGAGGCTCTGTAATGGTGTGCGGCGTTTGCAGTCTGAGTAATAAGGGAGCCCTGATACGTCTATATACGTATCTGACAGGTGACACATTCATAAGCGTCCTGTCTGATCACATGCATCCATTCATGTCCATTGTCCATTCCGACGGACTTGACCAGTTCCATCATGACAATGCGTCACCCCACAGGTCCAGAATTGCTACAGAGTGGCTCCAGGAATGCTCTTCTGGGTCTGAGCATTTCCGCTGGCCACCAACCTCCCCAGACATGAACTTTACATAGCGTATCTGGGATGCCTTGCAACGTGTTTTGCAAACTTGCTACTTTCTTTTGTGATCAGGACTTTAATAAAAATGGAAAAGGTAATGCTAATCATAGTACAGGGAGGAGTTGTGATCCAAATAACAATATATTTATTGAAACTTCCTGGCAGATTAAAACTGTGTGCCCGACCGAGACTCGAACTCGGGACCTTTGCCTTTCGCGGGCAAGTGCTCTACCAACTGAGCTACCGAAGCACGACTCACGGCCGGTACTCACAGCTTTACTTCTGCCAGTACCTCGTCTCCTACATTCCAAACTTAACAGAAGTTTGGAATGTAGGAGACGAGGTACTGGCAGAAGTAAAGCTGTGAGTACCGGCCGTGAGTCGTGCTTCGGTAGCTCAGTTGGTAGAGCACTTGCCCGCGAAAGGCAAAGGTCCCGAATTCGAGTCTCGGTCGGGCACACAGTTTTAATCTGCCAGGAAGTTTCATATCAGCGCACACTCCGCTGCAGAGTGAAAATCTCATTCTGGAATATATTTATTCATTCTTAACATCACAAGACAAACAATGGCTAAAGAAACGTCATAGAAACATTTTTCATTTGACAAACGCTTTCACTCTGACGGTTCAGAAGGTGACTGGCACAGGCTCTAAGTGGCACACTAGCAAAGGACACAAGCCTCGCCATTTAGGTAGAGACCTGCAGCTCTTTAATAGCGCACCGCCAGTACAAGTGTGTCCTCTCTTTCTCTCTGCTTTCCTCCCTAGGTCGGTAGCACAGCACATTTACATCCTAGACTACTCCCACTTTAGCACAAGCCAGTCGCAAGCTGGAGCGCTGCATTAGAAGATGGGAGACTGTCCCTTGGTCTGCATACACAGATTTGACCAATCAGAGACTTTAAAGTTAATTGGGAGAAAAGGAAAAAGATTCAGCTTCACAGCCTTTTTCCCACGCGTTTATGCTGTGTCTTTTGCTAACAACATGAGCAAGATGGAACCACAGCCCTCCATAAAAATATTGTTGTCTCCCCTGTAGCGTCTTTTTCGAAGTTTCCAAAGAACAGCTATAAACTCGCTTAAAGCCTTGTGCCTTCAAAAATATATTTTTAACAGAGTGTGGGCGTCGGGGCCTCAGTGACTGTCCCACGGAAATATGCAGACAGCTCACTAATGTCTCATCGACTTCCTGCCTAGCAAGGGCCCATCCTTGGCTTTACTGCCGGTCTTCAATGCACTGCCCATTCCAGCGGCGACTTCTCTGCGCTAGTCAGCCTACCTGAACGCGGCTGCCGACCGACCAGCGCCATCCAACATGTCTGCACAATGAGACTACGGAACTCGGCAGTCCGCAAAGATTTTCACTTAGGTTCCGTACAAAAACGCTCCCCTCGGCCCTCAGTCGCAGTATGCTTTTACTGCAGTCTTTTAAATCGGCACCCTATCCCTTTGAATGCAGGTAAAGCTTACCGCTATTCCTTCACTAGAGCACACAAGGAAGAGCGTCAACTACTGCCCACCATTTTATCATGATGTAGGAAGGCAGATCGTAATAAAGATCATCTTCCCTAAGAACATTAAGCGGCATGACACCGAATCAAAAGTGAGAGTGCCCTGCAATCTCTCAGCTGTTCACAAGACATCTCCACTGCCTCGTACCCTTATGGATTTATGGACAGCCCTGCAGGATTCATAGTGTCAGTTCCCTCCAGCACTACTTCAGACAATAGTCAAGTCCATGTCAAGTCCATGCCACGTCGTTTTGTGGCACTTCCGTGAGCTCGCAGGGGCTCTACACGATATTAGGCAGGTGTGTCAGTTTATTTGGCTCTCCAGTGTATGTGTTATTGGCGTCAGACCAAAGACTGGTTTGATGCACCTCTCCGCGCTACTCCACCCTGTGCGATCCCATTCATCTCCAAATAATTACTGCAACTACATCCTTCTCAATCTGCTTACTGTATTCATATCTTGGTCTCCCTCTTCGAACTCCCCTCCCCTCAACCCCCCTGCCATCACTTCCTTCCAATACTAATTCGTGATCCCTTAATGTCTCAGAATGTCTCTTTTCAACTTACCCTTCTTTTAGTCAAGTTGTGCCACAAATTTCTTTTCTCCCCATTTCTGTTCTGTACCTTCTCATTAATTATGTCATCTGCCAGTCTAATCTTCAGCATCTTTCTGTAGCACCACACTTCTAATGCATCTGTTCTCTTTTAATCTAAAACTTTTATCGTCCATATTTCACTTCGATGCATGGCTACACTCCAGACAAATATCTCCCGGAAAGGCTTCCTAACTCTTAAATCTATATTCGTTGAAATAAATTTCTTGCCATTATAAGTCTACATTTTATAACCTCTCTACATCGGTCATCATCTTATTTTACTGCTCCAATAGCAAACTTCCTCTACTACTTTGTCTCGTTTCCTAATCTAATTCCCTTAGCATCGCCTGATTTAATTCGACTACATTCCGTCGACCTTTGTCTTTTGATGGTGTTAGTCTTATACCCTCCTCTCAAGACAATGTCCATTCCAATCAACTGCTCTTCCAAGTCCTTTGCTGACTCTGACAGAATTACAATGTCACCGACAGACCTCAAAGTTTTTATTTATTTTCCCTGAACTTTAATACCTATTCCATATGTTTCTTTCGTATCTTTACTGCTTGTTCATCATTCACATTGAATAACACTGGGGATAAGTTACAGTGTTGTCTTACTCCCTTCTCAATCACTGCTTTCTTTTCATACCCCTCGACCCTTACATGTGTGGCTCTGAGTACTATGGAACTTAACATCTGAGATCATCAGTCCCCCCCCCCCCCTTACATGTGTCGTGTGGTTTCTGTACAAGCTGTAAATAGCCTTTCGCTCCCTCTATTTTACCCCTGCCACATTCTGAAATTCAAAGAGAGTATTCCAGTCAACATTGTCGAAGGCTTTCTCTGAGTTTACAAATGCTATAAACATAGGTTTGTCTTTTCTTCACCTATCTTTTAATATAAGTCGAAGGGTCGTTATTGCCTCGCGTGTTCCAGCATTTCTCCGGAATCCAAACTGATCTTCCCCGAGGTCAGCGTCTACCTGTTTTTCAATTCTTCCGTAAAGAATTTGTGTTAATATGTTGCAGCTATGACTTATTAAATTGATTGTTCGTGAATTTTCACACATTAAAAAAAGTAATTATACCCACATGGTAGGCGTTGACAGTGAATGGAGCCGGTGTTGTAGCTCTACGAACGTCAACTGTTATGAAGAGCAACGCGGTTTATGCTTAAACGCGAAAATGCTTCGCCCTCTGCAGACCGAATTGCACCAACGATAGTCAGTCAGGCATACAGGACGCAAAACAGGCAAATTACGATAGTCTTACTTGCATGCCAGTAGTTTGTAATAGCTAGTCACTGTCGCAACTTCGAACTCATTTTCTGTTGAAATGTGCACATCGACACCTCGACGCTGCTTCCATGGTAAATAATGGCGTCACTCTAGCAGTATTTTCAGTGGCACTACTATCTAGCAGCAATCTGGAGTACCTGGAACGCATTTATAGATGTTGTCCTGCATGCCAGTACTTATTTAACATCGAGCCGCTGTCACAGCTCTGAACTCGTCTCCTGCTGGATGGTGCATATCGATATGACAACGCCGTCTCCATGGGAACCATTAGCGTCACTAACCACTAACTCTACGGGCATACCATCTGTGAATTTCTGATAAATCTCCCAGATGGCTGTCGGTGTTCTCACAACCGATTATGATTGGTTATTTCTTTTATATACATACACATATCAAAAAAAGTTTTGCATCACCTCGGTTCCCAGAACTCCTGAAGATAGACGTTGACTGTGGGTATTATATCACTGACACATTCCCTTTAACTGTTCAGGGACGTCACTAAACCCGCAAAAAGATTTAAACAACCATGCATGAGCAGCGCCTATTAGACGGCTGGGGTTCGACAGTCAATCAGTTCCAGTCTTTCCACCAGGAAGGGGGTACACGGCTCGAGTTGTCTGTAGTTCAACCATGCCTAGACGGTCAATACCACGGTTCGCTCGCGTCCGTTCTCAATAAGGAATGTGTCCAGGCGTCTCGGAGTGAACCAAAGAGGTGTTTTTCGGACGAAAGGAACTGTCGATGACTTGCCTCGCTCAGGCCGCCCAAGGACCACTACTGCAGTAGATGACCGCTACCTACGGATTATGGTTCGGATGAACGCTTACAGCACCGCTACGATGCTGAATAATGATTTCGTGCAGCCACAGGACGCTGTTACGACTCAAACTGAGCGCAATAGTCTGCATGATGCGCAACTTCACTCCCGACGTCCATGGCGAGGTCCATCTTTGCAACCACGACACCATGCAGCGCGGTACAGATTTGCAAAACAACATGCCGAATGGGCCGCTCAGGATTGGCGTCACATTCTCTTCACCGATGAATGTTGCATATGGTTGCAACCACACAATCGTCGGAGACGTGTTTGGAGGCAACCCGGTCAGGCTAAACGCTTTAGACACCCTGTCCAGCGAGTGGAGCAAGGTGGAGGTTTCCTGATGTTTTGGGGTGGTATTATGTGGGGCCGAGGTACGCCGCTGGTGGTCATGGAAGGCGCCGTAACGGCTGTACGACGCGTCAATGCCATCTTCCTACCGTTAGCGCAACCATATCGGCAGCATATTCATGAGGCATTCGTCTTCAAGGACGACAATTCGCGCTCCAATCGTGCACATCTTGTGAATGACTTCCTTCAGGATAACGACATCGCTCGGCTAGAGTGGCCAGCATGTTCTCCAGACATGAACCCCTATAGAAAACGCCTGGGATAGATTAAAAAGGGCTGTTTATGGACGACGTGACCCACTAACCACTCTGAGGGATCTACTCCGAATCGCCTTTGAAGAGTGGGACTATCTGGACCAACAGTGCCTTGATGAACCTGTCGATAGTATGCCACGATGAATACAGGCATGCATCAATGCAAGAGGACGTGCTACTGAGTATTAGAGGTACCAGAGTGTAGAGCAATCAGGACTACCACGTCTGAAGGTCTCTCTGCATTTTGGTACAACATGCAATGTGTGGTTTTCATGCGCAATAAAAAGTACTGAAATGGTGATTATGTTTATATTACAATTTTCTGTACTGGTTCCGGAACTCTCGGAACCGACATGAAGCAAAACATTTTTTGATGTATGTATTTATCAAATATTGACGAAATGCTGTTTATATCAGTTACTTTGTACAATGTAATTTCTTCATTCATTTTTAGTATAACGTTTCAGTATATACTTTGTTGTAACAACTGAATTACGTGTATGCCTCACTGGTTATTGCTGACGTACTTCGGAATGGAGTAGGCGGAGTACCGCACTTTTAAGCCACAACTGCGTTGCTCTCCATAGCAGTCTACGTTCGTAGAGCTACAATACCCGCTCCAATCGCTACCAGCGCCTACAATCATGGCTATAATTTCTTCTTTTAAAATTTGCTATGTATGAAGTATTGCATAAGCTGCAAAAACATACCTCTAAATCTATAATACGTCCATATTTCGGTATGAGGGCCTGAGGATAGTCAAAAACTGACCGAAACCGTTTACCATCAAAATAAATGTTTTAGCAGTCGAGACGGTTTGTGTCCATTCTTAAAGTACTCTTAGCCGGAACGCTGTTTTTCCTGGAAATATGTTCTCAAAAATCAAAAAAACTTAGCTGATAAAGTGTGTGGTTGAATTCTGGTCAACTCGCCGTTCGTTTCATGAATCTGAGTTCGATTGCGAGTAATCGATCTATTCGAAATCGAATTTCTTTAGATCAAGACCTAAATGCTGCTTAATAAAACCACAGAAAATTGTTTGGTATTATCTGGCTTTTTTCATGTTCGTCTTTTTACTTTTTTTTTACTTTTTCATCTTTCTTCGATTGTTCAAGTTTTCGTATTTGGTTTCTCCTTTCAAAAATCATTCTCAGTTTTACTAACGCGTACTGGAAGGCAGAGACTCCCCTTACTCGCAGTGACATAATAGGTTTTGTGGAGAGGTGTCTTCCATCAAGTAATCCTGCAAACCTTAGAAGGATAACTTTGTCCTTTCTTTAGGACAGCTGAATCACTAGCTCTATTTCAGTCGAAGCGAAAGGTTGGAATACCACGCTTATCACAAATTGTTTTGCTGAAAATACCATGTTTTGATTATTATTTATTAGCTAAACTATCCGTAAAGTCATATCAATAACTTTCGTAGCACTTTACGGAAACGAAATTCTTGTACAATTCTGTAAACTTATGAGGAATGGGAGTCGATTGATATTCATCGTAACAAGATTTCTTATTTTTGTATTTTTCTAATGATTTTCGTCTGTACGTGTTTCAGCCTTCCCTCGCTCCCCCCCCCCCCCCTTTCCCCATTTTATCCAGGTTCAACCAAAAGAATATTAACACAATTTGCATTCAACCATGACCGGAAATTTATGAGCTACTCCCAATATCATTTGGCTGGACTGAGCTGTCTATAATATTATCCATCCAACTAACTTAAATTTCGAAGGAAAGGCTGTTACCAGACTCAATCGGGCACCGAAATAATTCGACTGTGAATGTTGAAACTTTGTGTCGGACCGGGAGTCGAATCCGGATTTCCCGCTAACGCAAGCGGTGCCTTAATGGTCTCGGCCACATTTCACACGCTTGTACTGCCCACTTTCCGTTCACCTACTTGCTCGCAACGAGTCGTGTATTCCCGCAAGAGACTGGAACCCTGTTGTGCATCAGCTCTGAAGTTATCGAGGGAGTCACGCATACAGGTACACTATTTTTGCAGATGGTGCATGCTCTGTGTGTGGGTGCTATGTCGGACATGTTTGACAGACCATGCACCACCTACATAAATAGTGTTCCTATAATTACAGGATATATATATATATATATATATATATATATATACAGGGTGAGTCACCTAACGTTACCGCTGGATATATTTCGTAAACCACATCAAATACTGACGAATCGATTCCACAGACCGAACGTGGGAGAGGGGCTAGTGTAATTGGTTAATACAAACCATAAAAAAATGTACGGAAGTATGTTTTTTAACACAAACATACGTTTTTTTTAAAATGGAACCCCGTTAGTTTTGTTAGCACATCTGAAGATATAAACAAATACGTAATCAGTGCCGTTTGTTGCATTGTAAAATGTTAATTACATCCGGAGATATAATAACCTAAAGTTGACGCTTGAGTACCACTCCTCCGCTGTTCGATCGTGTGTATCGGACAGCACCGAATTACGTAGGGCTCGAAAGGGAACGGTGATGGACCTTAGGTGCAGAAGAGACTGGAACAGCACATTACGTCCACATGCTAACACCTTTTTATTGGTCTTTTTCACTGAAGCACATGTACATTACCATGAGGGGTGAGGTACACGTACACACGTGGTTTCCGTTTTCAGTTACGAAGTGGAATAGAGTGTGTCCCACTGGAAACGCGTCGACGTATGTGGTATCAGTATGATGGTGCACCTGTATATTCTGCAGTTAACACTAGGCTGACTCTTGACAGGATGTTCGACGGGCGTTTCATAGGACGTGGAGGACGCATAAATTAGCCAGCCCGTTCTCCTGATCTTACACCTCTGGACTTCTTTCTGTGGGGTACGTTAAAGGAGAATGTGTACCGTGATAGGCCTACAACCCCAGAGGATATGAAACAACGTTTTGTGGCAGCCTGCGGCGACATTACACCAGATGTACTGCGGCGTGTACGACATTCATTACGCCACAGATCGCAATTGTGTGCAGCAAATAATGGCCACCACATTGAACATCTATTGGCCTGACATGTCGGGACACACTCTATTCCACTCCGTAATTGAAAACGGAAACCACGTGTGTACGTGTACCTCACCCCTCATGGTAATGTACATGTGCGTCAGTGAAAAAGACCAATAAAAAGGTGTTAGCATGTGGACGTAATGTGCTGTTCCAGTCTCTTCTGTACCTAAGGTCCATCACCGTTCCCTTTCGAGCCCGACGTAATTCGGTGCTGTCCGATACACACGATCGAACAGCGGAGGAGTGGTACTCAAGCGTCAACTTTAGGTTATTATATCTCCGGATGTAATTAACATTTTACAATGCAACAAACGGCACTGATTACGTATTTGTTTATATGTTCAGATGTGCTAACAAAATTAACGGGGTTCCATTTAAAAAAACGTAGGTGTTAAAAAACATACTTCCCTGCATTTTTTTATGGTTTGTATTAACCAATTACACTAGCCCCTCTCCTCACGTTCGGTCTGTGGAATCGATTCGTCAGTATTTTATATATATATATATATATATATATATATATATATATATATAAAGTTGAGTCGTAAGATACGTAGTAATTCTAACCTAAGGCTTGTCTGACGACATGGGAATGGCGTCACTAGCGACTAGCAGCCTTAGCTTAAAGGGATGCGTTTTTTTTTTTGACAGTAGCATCTGCGTCCGTGGTTGTGGTCTTCAAGTCTTAACAGACACCACAGCAAACGACAGATGTGTGTACGTTTCCAAAACGTTGCTGCATTGTTTAGGCCTAGGGAGAAGATGGCTACACTGACTGAGACAGCTAGATACTGCACTCGTCCAGTACAATGATCTCACGTTGTTTACTTGCGGAACAGTAATAAACCAGATTATTCCAAGTTCTTCTGTTTCATTTACAAAGTCATAAGGTCGCCTCAAACATTTGTATAAACTCGTCTACCTGCAACCATCTACAGCAACGGACTGTTGTATAGTCACGTATTCCACGGAAGTTGTAGATTTGGAAATCTACGTTATCAATGGGAGCTCGATAAAATTCCAGTTAAGGTAAATAAGTAGATCACAGCTGTAAGCTTGTTTTCTCATGTATATATATTTATATCATGTCATTTTTACCTTTTATAATTTTTTGCTGAAGAAAAATGTCTCACAGTGCAAACATCATGCCCTACTTGCAGTGTATATTAGCTCCTGTCCGACATTTGAAAGAAATTACTTCTTTCACGATAGATCAACATAAGTCCACTTTATGTCTTTTGGTTCTTTCGAAAGTGAAGTGTTTATTCAGTGTAAACACAAAATTATTCTAACAGTCGTTTGTTGCTTATAATACTAAAAGATCACCTCAGCCGTATACAGGGCGTTTTACTAAATGTGTTTGCCTCTGTAAGTTACGAAGTAATAGGCGACGGAAATATTTATTGTGGTAGGTCACCATAAGAAACTTTACACTGTCTGCGGAGCGTTGAACATAGTTTATTGTGTTTTTATCCAAAGAGTTACAGCAAAAAGATAGAATTTTTTAAGTGGAACAATAGTTGTTTATATGATGCACTGGAATCAGTAACACCAGCTGTGTATACATCAATTTAAATAAAATTCCTATCACTTTTAGTTTGGGAGCTACAACCTTTCAAAGTTTCAGGGGCACATACCACACACGCTGCGCATAACGCAATGCGCCTTCTAAATGTGATGCGGCCGAGTTGTAACGTCACCCGTGTTACGGAGCGAGAAGCTTCCTAGATTCGCTGTTAAATTGCCGACTGTCGCCGCACACGGCCATATACCCTACAGTTCGAGCCACGCAGGCAAACGGGGCTCGATATACCACCGTTACTGACATCCGATGAAGATGGCATACAGGAACAACGAGTACATTGACATGTTGGTGATGCTCGGCGAATGCCTACACGATGAAACTGAAGCAGCCATGGCGTACGCCGTGAGATATCCTGGCGAAGAGCTCCGGCAGCCATTACGTTCTTACGTCCCGAACGATGACTTCGGGAAACAGGCAGCCTGGAAATACGCCGTAGTAACAGACGAAGAACTGCAGGAAGTGAGGAGACTGAGGTGTTTGCTTCAGCTGCAGTACACCACAATCCTCATGTCAGCTTACGAGCTGTTGCTGCAGTCGCTGGTATCAGTCTCACATCTGTGAGGCGTAGAGTACACGGCCATAAGTTTCACCCGTGCCGCCTGTCACTGACCCAGGATCTGCATGGGAACTATTTCCGTGCGTGAATTACATTCTGTGACTGGGCCATGCGTAATTTCACGCTGGAGTCTTTGCAAGGTGTTATGTTCTCTGGTGAGTCCACGTTCACAAATTGTGGTGCAGTGAATCGCATAACGCGCAGTACTGGGCCTCAGACAATCCTCGTTGGGTACGACCTGTCCACCGTCAACGTAGGTGGTCTGTTAATGTATAGTGTAGAATCCTTCGGGATGAAATCATCGATCCACACTACATCCCAGGTACACTGACATCTGAGTTATATAGCGCGTTTATAGTCGACAATTTGGGTGGTCCCGTCGAACATGTGTGTCTACACTCGAGAGTCCACATGTGGATGCAGTACGATGGTCACCCAGCCCATTCTGCGTGTGCTGTTGTGGAAGAACTAAACAACAGGTTCGCAGGAAGGTTGTTGGGGCGCCATGGTCCTCATTCATGGCCCGCAAGGTCATCCGATTTAACATTAGATTTCTATTTGTGGGGATATCTAAAGGATCGTGTTTATGTCACTAAGCCCACATCCCCAAATGATCTAAAACGACGCATCGAGGACGCATATTGCTCCATGACACCGGCGAGCCGGCCGGAGTGGCCGAGCGGTTCTAGGCACTACAGTCTGGAACCGCGCGACCGCTACGGTCGTATGTTCGAATCCTGCCTCGGACATGGATGTGTGTGATGTCCTTAGGTTAGTTAGGTTTAAGTAGTTCTGAGTTATAGGGGACTGATGACCTCAGAAGTTAAGTCCCATAGTGCTCAGAGCCATTGGAACCATTTGACACCGGCGATGTTACATCTCGTTCGCAGATCCTTTAGAAGGCACATTGCATTGTGCATTCAGAAACATGGACACACATTTCAACATCTCATTTAAATCAACTTCCCACCACCATAACATCCATCAGCCACCACATAGCTATGTATTATGTACATCGTGTGGTATCTGCCGCTGAAACTTTGAAGGGATGTACCTCCCAAACTAGAAGTGATAGGAATGTAATTTAAATTGATGTATACACAGCTGGTGTTACTGATTCCAGTGCATCATATAAGCAACTATTGTTCCACTTAAAAATTGTATCTTTTTGCTGTAACTCTTTGGATAACAACACAATAAACTATGTTCATCGCTCCGCAGACAGTGTAATGTTTCTTATGGTGACCTACCGCAATAGATATTTCCGTCGCCTATTACTTCGTAACCTACAGAGGCAAACACCCTGTATATGAAGTTGTTTACGTGCACCTCTCGAAATCAGACAGGATAAATATATTCACGGGAGTTGGGGACTTGGTAATCTACATTATCAGTGGGGGCTCGAATTAATGCCTATTAAAATAAACAATAAGTGTATCTGAATTGTACATAGAACAAACAGAGCCGTTTTATATTTATTCGTGCTTCTGGATGTGTGGCAGAGGTCGTTATAACCAATCAGCAACAATTGCTAGCATTCAACCGTACCAATCACAAGTTTTCTCCATAACGGGCACCACTACCATAAACTTATTAAATGAAGACTGCACGTTCCCCACTTAGGTCGCCTTTACTTAGATTCTTTTTCGTTTCACAACTAGCGTCCATTTTAACGATTTTCATATAAGACGAGAACAAATAGTCCAATTGGTTTTCATTTTATTTTATTTCATGAACGCAACAAATGCTCTGTTATAGTGTGTAGCGTTTTGATCATATACAGTTAAGAGTCGACAAAATGAGGAGAGAGCATTGTGTCTCTGAACACGTTCTGAAATTTCTTAAGCACGATTAAAGTATTTGACTGCTTCCAGATATTATTAGTGACAGCTTTCGACTGAGTTCCAGATCCAGAATCAATCGATTATGTATTACCTGAGAGATAATTTAAAAAGTTATTAAGTTATTTTATACATAACCAGAGGACGAATATTCTATTGAGAAGTGTCGCTCACGATTTTTCCGTGACTTCAGACTAGCTTTTACGGAAAAATGTCTAAATTTATCGGTGTTCCAGCTCATTATGATCATAGGTGAAAAAAAGGGAGTAGTACTGAATTAAATGCAACTGTTGCCTAGGGGAGTCAGCAGTGCTTGGAAGTGGAGATTGTTTCGCAACGAATGCTTCACTGCTTTCGAGTTCCAAGAACCCAGGAGCCATGCTAGCCATAGCTGTAGCTGTAGCTGTAGGTAGTGTCACCTGGGCGATGACGCAAGCCACGGCCAAGTACTTGGGGCGTGTCGTGTGTTGACGGTGAACCGCTACGCCTACAGTCGACAACCCGCAAAGCCGTGCTGTTAGCGCGTTTGTGTCAGGTCAGGGGGCGAGCGACATCGTTGTGGCCCTCAACGTCTGGACCGAGAATTGGGCTTCAGCGAGCTGGGGCGAGGCCTACGCGTGAGTGAAGTCACGGTACTGCTTCTCATGACTTCAAGTGGTGAGTGCTACGCACAGGTACAGGAGTTACTGCGCTAGTGTTAATTCCGGTATGGAATGTTGGTGCAGACTTACAAACCGACGAATATTCTGCATATCACGCATATTATGTCGCAGCTGTAGAGGAACTGAGCAGCTCTTTAGCAACAATAAAGACAATTTACCTTTAAGGTTTACAAAAGATAGAGCACAGCAATCAGTCGTCGTTTTTTTGTAGGTTTTATTCGGCGAATATAGATTTCGGCTATTACCTAGCGATTACCAATGCACTATTTCATAGTATCAATACATACCAGTCCCCTGTTGTTCGGACGATTTGCCGAATAAAACCTGCAAAAAAAGGAAGGCTGACTGCTGTGCTCTATCATTTGTAAATAATATCTCAGTCTCTCCGAGCACACAAGTTCCTAGTGGAAAGTAATCTGATATTTTCAATGTGATTACCTACTTCATTTTCGAGATTTGCAGTCGACTGGCCTGGAACCTCATCAACCGTCTAAAAATAAACTTTTAAATCATGTGGTACAGCGAAAATAAACATTCAGGAGTAAAAATTAGTAACGAAAATACACAGTAAAAAACACAAATCTTCGGTTAGTTTGAAATTTTTGATTCTGTTATCTGCAAGGCGGTTGTTCCTTATTTTAGAATAATCGTTGGTGAAAATATTTCTAAAAAGTGTTTCATTTTATTTAAATAATTTCTTTCACACGTTTACCACAACTGCATGTTTAAGAAAAGCGAGTACATTCAACTGCCATTTCTAGAAGCTTGTGAAAAGCTCTGTCACTTCCACTGCTTGGGAACTACTGGTACTTGCAATGTAATCACATTTAGGTGTACGAAACGATTCGTATCTTTCAACGATAATTTGTAACAATAAATCAGTTAGTTACAGTAAGACTCCTCTGCGTAGAATGAGTCAATATATCACTATCTATCGCTCCTGCAGGTAACTCATCACCTCTGGCAAAACTGCTTTACATTTACGCACCCATTTACGTATTTTAATAAAAATAATGCCATACTTATCTTCCTATGTAAGGCAGTGAACTTCAGTCTGTGTGAGAGAAAACTATTTCACTTGCATGTTACAAAATACATCTAAATAACTAGTAGACAACTGTTCATGAGCCGTTTATACGGAGCTCAGTGCCAGGAATTTTTCACAAGAGTACCAAAACAACGCTTATCTCATTTTTATTACAGTATTAATTTCTAGTTATTCTTTTTTAGTCCAAAACTCATAAAACTGAAAACGCTACGTGCATGTAACTTACTCTCTAGAGATCTACCTATGAGTAATTACAGCTCATGTTCGCAGTAAAGAAAACAATGTATTAAGTGCAAGTTTTACAGTATGTTCAGAGGTTACAGATAGTTAAAAGCTTTATCTAGTGCTTAAAAACTTGATAAAATTTCTGAAGAAGAAAGTCTGAAATCATCAACTCTGAGTACTGGTTTTTGGAACGTATCTCGGAGGCCATAAACCAATCTTAGTGAGAGGGAGAACGTACAAAAGAGCGTACTGTATTTCCTAGATTACAGCAAGAGTTCACTCACCGGCTTCGTGACATCATGCAGGCTAATGCCGGTTGTCGCACTCTCTGTACCCACAGGCTAAGGCTGAGATTGCCTGTGATGGGAATATAGTAGAGTGTTTCTTCAACGTGGAAAGGCGCGCGCAAGCATACGGTGTGTCAGGCTGTACAGCTGTACAGATGTCTTTTGTATTGGCTCTGCTGTTTGTTCGTTCCCCCTCTGCTCGGACTGATGAGAGGTAGTGTCATCGACTGAAAACTTTATTTTGAGAAGAGCAAGTGATCTCAAAGTGAAATATTGGTTGTCTTACTCGGAACGTAGAGGATTTTATAGCTGAGCTGTGTGTTGTGCCTTTAATTGCGTGTGTGACATTTGGGTGCTATATTATTCAGGCTGCTGGCGAACTAGTCCCTGTTTAGTTCTGCTAAAGTTAAATGCAGACGATTTCTTAAAATTGTAAAGGCAGACTGAGCGCAGTTAATTCTGTTGATTATAAAGATATGTTGAGTTTTCGAAAAGTGAAATTGTAAGTTTTAGATTATTCTCTCACAATTTCTGTACCACTGGTATAGTTAACCATTGTTACAATAAGTGTGTTACAATAGATGCATCTGGTTTGTCTTAATTAAAACAATAAAAAAACGCATACCGACCCACCGCAGCTCTTCCATTGTATAGTGAGATTGTTCCACTACAATGCTAAGAATGCTTTTGTACGAAATCTAATCAAATCCACACAATAAAAGGGATTCGAAATTTCTAACAGAACAAAAACATTGCAAAAGGGAAAGGGTGGAAGTTTGGGGGAGTAAAAAGCGTCTTATCAGAATATTGAAGTTTTTACACTCAAACCGATGGAGATGCTGGGCGAAGTAGAACAGTAAATTACATGTACAAACATCTAAGAACAAGAAAATGAGTAGATTTCTAGTATGAAATAACGTACTCACCATAAACTAAAATGGAAAACTATGAATCGCAGATGTGAAGTGACTAAAACCATTAAAGTCTTTAAAACATATCTTCTGCAGTTACAATACTCATAACTAGTGAATCATAATTTATGGAGCATTGTATCAGATCTCTATAGTTGTATTTATTTAATATACGCAACAAAAAGCCTCATTCAGAAAATAAAGCAAAGAAAAAATATAACTATAATCATTATCATGTCAGACTCATGGTGCCACACACATCTTTAATGTTGATTTTCCATTCTGTTCTATTTCTTAATCTCTGGCTCCTATAATCCCATATTCTGACCTACAGAAGGCTGTTGCGGAGTTCACTTCTCCATGTTTTTCTTGGCAAACCACGTGTACTTTCACCAGGGGCAAAATAGAGCAATTCTACAGGTCATCGTCGACGTCCACATCGATGACGTGACATACCAACACAAGGCGATACATTCTCATCAGGCCAACGCTAATCACATCCATTTCTGAACTTTTATACGTTTCATCCACGTCACGATGAACAGGAATCGCCATTCTCCAGTGATTGCGTTTTGCACTCGACCGAAGAATTTTAGAGAATTATCTCTTATGGGTACTCCAAGTCTTATTCTGCGTCTCAGTTCATACAGTACCACTAGATGGATCGTTTTACTGTGCACCTGATGACTGTTCAAAGTTACAGACCTCCTGAATAAGTAAATGGCTGAAAATGATGTGAGAAAGATTCTCGGCGTAGAAACTGTCTTTTATCTCTGTCCTACTTTTAAGTGATAGTATTCTCTGCAAGAGGTGTCCCAATTACAGAAGAATCAATCTACTGAATACAGCTTGAAACATCTGTTAATACGCTAAATTGGATTTACGTTAATTATTGAATATTGAAAGAATAGGGCGTGACAATGCACCCGCAACTAGGCTCAGAGGCATACACCGTGCTGACATGTCATTCTTTGCCAACGACATCGCCGTATGCAGTACAGAGGGCGAGTGGATGACAATCTGCTTCCCTAGCCTTTATTGGCTTTTCGGCCATGGGAGCCGCTACTTTTCCTGCAAGTAGCTCCCGATCTGACTTCACCAGGATGTCTGCACGTTGTTCCAGTCCTCCTACTAAGGAAAAGCCGTTTAACACGCCGGGAATTCAACTCCAGTCGGTAGCATGATGGTGCCCCACCTAGATACGGATGAACAACATATAACCGATATACACAACACTGTTGTAATAATTGAAGCTAGTCTCACAGAAAAACAATTTTGTAATTTATCAACCCTCCCCCCCCTCCCACCCCGAAAAAAGTATTCGATTATATTGAGAGAGATCGTGTGAAGTACTGTCACGAAGAAAAAGCAAATGTAATAAAAATATTTAAAAATTTTATTGAACAACCCAAAAATATCTTTAGATATGACACTGCCTTCCCCAACAAACAAAGTTCATATAGGGTGCAGTGTACCGCCTACTGGGACTCTCTTAATTGGGGTGGGGGGGGGGGGTCGGGGCGAATGCATTCACTTAGATAAATTGTGTTTTAAAAATGGCTATGAGCACTATGGGACTTAACGTCTTTGGTCATCAGTTCCCTAGAACTTAGAACCACTTAAACCTAACTAACCTAAGGACACACATCCATGCCGAGGCAGGATTCGAACCTGCGACCATAGCGGTCGCGTGGTTCCAGACTGTAGCGCCTAGAACCACATGGCCACTGCTGCCGGCAAATTGTGTTTTACATGCAGACGATCTCACGCTACTTGTTGAATAGGAAGATGGGCAACGTAAGTAAATGCGTTCTTAACCAATTTCGTAAACGGCACGACTTAATTATACACGTTTTTCCGGAATTCAAGGAAATGGCAAAAGAGATAACGCCTGAATGAGCTGAAGCTTACTCAGACATGATCACAAATACGGTAGACTAAATGAGCCGTTTCGAACACGCTCTAAATATTTACAATAGATGTATGGCAAATTGTAACACGTAACACGTAGTGGTTTCCTTTATGACATCGCTTGTTTCAATTTGAAAACTCTGCGTGGCCGCTTTATTGTAAGAACATATTCATTTTTCTTATTACTTGTTTCACGCGTGAATTCCCACTCTGGTGTTCAAAACTGAAGAAAAAGAGTAAGATTCGATGATGTATCACTTGGACCATACATAGAACTGCTACGGTACAGCACAGAAGATAACTGAAAGAGAAACGCACTGAGTCCAACAGAAATGACACTTTTATTCAAAGACAGTAATTACACTAAAGTCACCACGACTTATGATGGTCCCCTGGTCATTACAAAGTGGTTCTTAATAGTTCCTGTGATCAGCACAAACGGTAGTGCATACTCTTCAACGTGCTGTCATGCTGGCCACAAGGTGAATAGTGAGTTCTTGTTGTAGGGCGTTCCATTTTTCCACCAGAGCGGTTGACAATTGCTGGTTGGTTATTGGTGTACGTATTCGTGCTGCGATACCTCTCCCCAATGCATCGCGCACATCTCGATACGATTTAAGTGGGGAACGAGCAGACTAGTCAATTCGCCGAATATTCTCATGCTGTAAGAGCTGCTTCACCTGCTCTGTTCCGTGCGATCGCGCATTGCCATCGATAAAAATAAAGTCACGGCCGAATGCGCCCCTTGAAACACGCACACGGGGAAGGAGTACAGAGTCACAAGAACGTTGGCTGGTGAGTGCGCCGTATTCTAAGATCTGCTATTAAGTAAGCTCATGTAACATTATGCCTCCATACACAACAACAGCTAGACCACCGAAAGGATCGACAATGTTCCTCGCTGCATTACGTGTTCCAACGCTCACCATATGAGCATACGTCCAACATTTTCGAACATGATCGTTTTGGTGGTTCAGGTGTTATGGTGTGGAAAGGCATAATGTGTCATGGACGTTCTGACCTCCAAACCCTGAACACGGTAACTCAACGGTCAACGTTATTGTGACACTGTACTCCTCACTCATGGGCGTCTTTCCAGGGGTGCATTTGGCCCTTACCTTTTGTGGATGACAGTGCTTGACCGCATTGGACCACACAGGTAGAGGAGCTCTTGGAACGCGAGTATATTCGGCGAGTGGACTTGTCTGCCGGTTTAGCCGACTTAAATCCCATCGCGCACATGAGCGATGCTTTGGGGAGTGGTATCGCAGCACTTCCATATGCACCAACGACGATCCAGCAACTGCTGGAGGGATGGAACGTCTTACCACGAGGACTCCTTACCAACCATGGGAGCTAGTTGCAGACCATGCATTAGCGTTCGTGGTGCTCACACTCCCTATTAAGAACCATGTCCTACCTTTTGTAACGTCCAAGGGGCCATCATAAACCGTGTTGTTATCGTCTTTGAATAAACGTGCATTTCCGTTCACCTCATTGCGTATTTCTTCTGAAGTATACTGTCACAGTTATTTCTGTGTATGGTTGAAGTTTCATCGAGCTTTTATCGTCATCTGCATTAGTCCGGGCAGACACTATTCTTAGCAATAATTTTTGCTCGCATGCAATCAAAGTCATTATTAATTTCTGATTTGAGGAAATCTGTGAGGTGTTGTTGAGTATTTCCCTGAAGTAATTGATTTTATGTTAGCTTTCATTAGTATTTCTTTGGCTACTGTGTCCCTAGATATCTTAAATTTATGTTCACAAGATTTCTTTCTAGTTTTCGTATCACGATAGCAAAATATATTGTCAGTCTGATATTGTGCGATATTCTGAAACTCAACTGGGACCACAATACATGACACGTAGAAGGAAGAGCAAATTACATAACAGGTCTTCTTATCGTTTACTGATGCCAAACTGAATCCGCGCTTTCAAGAGATGGCTATTAAAATCTCTTAAAATGATCCAGCGTAATAAAGCATATGTAAAGATTTTTAGACTAACGGGGTGCTGTAAAGTCTTCCTTCTTTATATTACACAGTGTTCGATAGTCACGGATAAAATAAAATATTAACTTTTGAAACACTAGCTCCACATGACTCACTGAATCCTTGTTACTCAGTTTAACCTAAGACTATTGCGCAGACATTTAATAACGTACAATGAGTGAGCTGTAAGCTACGAAGAAACGAAAATTTCATACTTTTCCTCCTAGTAGTACTGTTGCCAAGAAGATAAGGAAGCATGCACAGATCTTACACTTATTCCATTGTACCGGGTGATCAAAAAGTCAGTATAAATTTGAAAACTGAATAAGTCACGGAATAATGTAGATAGAGAGGTACAAATTGACACACATGCTTGGAATGCCATGAAGTTTTATTAGACCCAAAAAAATACAAAAGTTCAAAAAATTTCCGACGGCTGGGGCTTCATCTGATCAGAATAGCAATAATTAGCATAACAAAGTAAGACAAAGCAAAGATGATGTTCCTTGCAGGAAATGCTCAATATGTCCACCATCATTCCTCAACAATAGCTGTAGTCGAGGAATAATGTTGTGAACAGCACTGTAAAGCATGTACGGAGTTATGGCGAGGCATTGGCGTTGGATGTTGTCTTTCAGCATCCCTAGAGATGTCGGTCGATCACGATACACTTGCGACTTCAGGTAATCCCATTGGCAATAACCGCACGGACTGAGGTCTGGGTACATGGGAGGCCAAGCATGACGAAAGTGGCGGCTGAGCACACGGTCATCACCAAAGGACGTGAGCAAGAGATCTTGCCCGCGTCTAGCAATATGGGGTGGAATGCCATCCTGCATAAACATCGTACGTTCTAGAAGCTGTTTATCAGCCAGGCTGGGGATGATGCGATTCTGTAACTTATCGGCGTACCTCTCACCCGTCACGGTAGCAGTTTTGCTGTCCAGCGCCATCTGTCGGACATTTTGTGAACTTTTATTTATTTATTTTTTGTTCTAATAAAACCCCATGTCATTCCAAGCATGTGTGTCAAATTTATACCTCTCTGTCTACATTATTCCGTGGTTTATTAAGATTTCAGATTTATACTGACTTTTTGATCACCCGTTATATTGGAGATATTACGCAATAGTGTTCATATCTTACCTAACGCAAAACACATACGAGTGTGTGTCACTGCTACGCATGCCGTGCACAGCTCTCCGCATGTACTAATCGTCGTGTGTTGCCTCTTAATGCTATTTCAGTACCCCTGTGGGACACATTCCAAATTGAGAGACGCTGTCCTGAATAAATATATAACAAGTACGAAGAAATCCGTGTCCGTCAGAGCGGTAGCGTGTGTAGTTAGGTACACGGGGCAGTAATCTGTCCTGCCGTCGGAAGTGAATAATGATGTGGGAAGGCGCCGGCCCGTCCCGGTTGCTGCATTATTGCCGACGAAAGTCAATAAAGCCCTTCGGCATGCGCCGTGGCCAGCTCCTGTCTTATAGAAACACCACGGGGTCGCGTGTAGCACCACGGACTGGACTCTATGTTACTTGCGCTCGTGACCTGCACTCCCTTACGTAAACTTTAGTCCGTTTGCATTGTTTGAGCTGACCTTGGAGTGTAGTAAAAAGCAGAAGTAGCGTAGCAGTAGTGTCGCGCGGGATTAGCCGAGCGAGCTAAGGCGCTGCAGTCATGGACTGTGCGGCTGATCCTGGCGGAGGTTCGAGTCCTCCCTCGGGCATGGGTGTGTGTGTTTGTCCTTAGGATAATTTCGCTTAAGTAGTGTGTAAGCTTAGGGAATGATTACCTTAGCAGCTACGTCCCATAAGATTTCACACACATTTGAACATTTGTAGCAGTAGTACTTACGTTGCGTCCAGCGACTGCTTTGGTTAGTGTTATACTCTTCGCAGTACAGACAAACTTGATAACGGTGGGTAGGGACTGCGCCTGTTGTGCATGTATGCGTGGCGTATTCGCCAGTGCCGGTAGACAGATGGAAGTTGTACTGGCAATGTTCGACACGCTTCAAGCTGCCGCTCTGGGCTGTGGTGAAGTCGGAACACCTGAGCATAATACATTGGCACTTCCAGAACCTATTGCGTCGTCTGGGATCCCAAGTCGCAGCACCATCCGATTCACTGGTCATGGCCAGTCAACACTTACCTGACAGTGAATGACCAACAACGTAGGGGTCGTGAATCTCCGGATGAAATTTGAAGTGGGTTCTGGCCGCACGGTTGTACCCACACCTCAAAAACAAGTTTGAGGTAATGCCCATTGCTGAAAGAAAGTGTGAACCAGCAACTTGACAGTTGATGGTTCGAGTGCTGACACATTATCTGCGAATCCAGTAATGCTGGCAACTGATGGGTTATGCATGGGGATCGTATCAACCTGTACCGCATCAAAACAGCCCGAACATGACGCAATGAAGCGTCGAAACTGGTAGCGACAAAATAAAATAAAACCATAAGGACGGCTGTAGGTGTTTTTATTTTTTGTCACGATAGGATATAAACGTTGTTAGGTGTAACGTGAGGAAATTGAAAATTGTGCGAGGGGCGTTCGGTAAGTAATGGAACACATTTTCCTCTCACCCCATTTCGATTGAAAAAGTTGCACAATTTGTCGTGGGACGTAGTGGATTCCCCTTTCAGCCCCTATAGATTCTTGAAGTTCCGGTAGGTGGTGGCGCTATATGTAGCCTTCAAACTGGCATCAGAAACGGAGGTGCGTTCCAGGCAGAGACCTGTCACTGGATATCTTTTGCAGGAAAAACAGAGTATCTTAGATATTCACAGGCACTTGCACTATTTTCACCGAGGCGAAGCAGTGAACAAAGGCACTGTGAGTCGTTGGGCGAGGCGTCTGTCGTCATCGCAACTAGGTCGTACAAATCTGTCCGATCTCCCGCGTGTGGCCGGACACACACTGCTTTGACCTCTGCAGTGTTGGATGTGCATTTACCATAATTCGGGGTGATCGACGGATCATAATCTAGTCGCTGCTCAATCGAACGCCAGTATTGGTAGTGCCAACACACTCGTCAACCAGTGGGGATACTCAAAGGTGTGTGCAGCCCTCAGCAAAACTGAAGACGATTCAGCGCGTTCGGCACCACAAAAATGTAAAAGAACCACACCAGTCCGCACACCCGACAGGAGCTCACAAAACTTTATTCGACTGCTCTTCCTCATCCACCCTACAGCCCGGATCTCGCGCCTCCCATCTGTGTGGCCCAATACTGGATGCACTCCAAGTGATGCAGTACGTGGACGGTGGGTGGGCTGTTAACGCAGCGGAAGTTGGCTCCAACTCCGACCAGCAGAGTGGTGCCATACGGGCAAACAGGCCTTTCAAGTAAGGTAGCTTAAGGTCACCGCACTAAAAGGAGATTATGTTGCAAACCAGTGTTTTGTAGCCAAAAGAGTGGGGCATAACATGGCGTACTGAAATCCCGAATAACCAACCTGCTTCCAGGAAAAAAGTGTGTTGCATTACTTACTGAAGGCCCTCGTATAAACCTGAGCAGTAAACGACACTGAAATTCGCAGACTTAACCACTAAAACATTTATTTATGTATATCAAATACACATGATACCAATTTTAGGCGATATAGTGTCCCAAACTGATGTAGACACTACCTCGACTAAATGTACAGTCCATTTATAATTTCTTGGGTGTTAATAAATCCCTCAAGACAACCAATCATTCAGTCGAGCCCGCGCATCATCAGCGCATGCGCGAGCCGCTGTAATGTCCCCACAGCAAATACCCTCTACCACGCACCAATTAATCATTTTCAATCAAACCATCCACATTCATTCACTTTGGAAAAGTTATTTGATCTGATTTTCTCGTAATAGATGCGGCGACAGCTCGTCGACGCCAAAGTATTGTCTAGTGCATTTATTCTTCGAAATAACAGAGATGCATAGACGCATTCTCCATGGTTGTTAGAGTGGTAACTAAGACAGCTTCTGGAGTATCTGTGGAGGAATTGACGTCTTTCTGAGAGATACGTATTCTGCTTTTCTTCTCGCTAAAGCGAGCCAATTAACATTTGTGCCGCTAGCGGTTTGTCGGTTTGTTTTGAAGAGAAAGAGATTGTGAAAGGAAAATAATTAAGGCGTGGAATCACCGGAGATCTGGACATGTAATGGAGATGGATTTAATACACGATTTCTCCCATAAATAAGGTTTGTGACTTTTTTGTTCTGGAGTAAATGAACGAATGAGTTTTTTTCTGAATCATTTGTTGATCACGTTGGCCCTGTAATTAGTGGGGAAGTTTCCGCTGTGTCGAAGAGAGCCTGCAATCACTGAGTCTGTGTTAAATCGTCCAAAAAGGCTTCGTACACATCTGGAATTCGCAATCTTTCGTAAAAGGAACAAATTGTCCAAACGATTGATTCTCCCGACTGACTGCAGTGTTTAACAGTAATAATAAATGTAAAGATCTCTTACAGGAAGCCAGCCGCTGATTACCAAGACGAAGGACTCCTCCAAAGATTCTATTTGGCTGATTCTTTTTATCACTATATCACATAATGTAATCTTATATTAAAAACTATACATAGACAATGGAGAGAAAGAGCGAGAACGAATGAAAATAGAGATAATACTAATAATCCTCCATTAGCCTAATTTTTCGCCTGTCTTATCACGGATCAGCCAAGAACTGGGAGGGCCTTACATTACTGTATAGACTTATGTGTGAAGGTGAAGGGATCTTAAAGACAACAAATACACGTCTATACAGACAAGACTTTACACAGAGATAGCGACTAGCTGCATTGATAATCTATTCTTAGATTAAAAAGACGGCAACTTATTATCCGAACATTAAAATGTTAAGCCGTCCACAGGCAAACTGTTTACTTTCCTGCCGTCAGTGTGACAGCCGGCCGGAGTGGCCAAGCGGTTAAAGGCGCTGCAGTCTGGAACCGCACGACTGCTGCGGTCGCAGGTTTGAATCCTGCCTCGGGCATGGATGTGTGTAATGTCCTTAGGTTAGTTAGGTTTAAGTAGTTCTAAGTTCTAGGGGACTGATGACCTCAGTAGTTAAGTCCCATAGTGCTCAGAGCCATTTGAACCATTTGAACCGTCAGTGTGACAGAGCACGCGGCCGCGTCCCCTGGTCGCGGTTCCGTATGGATCGGAGATGAGGGGTGATTGCGGTTTTCGGGTTGTGCTTTTGTATCAATAGGTGTTAACTTGAAGGATTTGCTCCAGGTAAAACATCCCTCCATTTTGTGGCAACCACTTCTCGGTTTTTCTTTCTGGTCCGAAATTAGTTTTTATTCGTTTTCTCTTTACCGATGGATCACTGTGGCAGGATGTGTTTAGGAATCATCAAGTATATTGGAATCCGGCTGTTTTATTCTATAACACACCGCCTTTTAGCTGCGTTTTGTTCTGACGGATAACGAATGTTGGGTAAAAAGGTTCCGAGCTTTCCCGCTCTAATGTTTTAGTTATGTGAGTAATAACATCTGATATTCTAAAGTAAAAGTTTTTTAATATTTTTTAATTTTTTTAATCTTAAAATAATTTGCCATGCCAGTGTATACATCAGGGTTGTTATTCCTTCTGTATTTATTATTATACAGATGTTCACTCGAAGATGTGGCTTTTAGTGCCACGAAATTGGTAATCATCCAATAATAAAAACTAAATACAGCTGGGGCGGCTTATTAATACCCAAGATGACTACTCATAACTAAGGCTGCTGTACCTACATGGTTGTCTTCTGCAGCCATTTAAGTTTTTTGTGTTGCTTCTATTTAGTTAGGCGGATATGCATTGTTTTTATTAATGGAGCTGTATATGCATATGTCACTACAGAACAGTGTGTCATTTGGTCAGATTCGTGTGGGTGGATAACGAAGGCAACGCGCAGCGCAACGTTTGAGAGAGCCGGTCCGCATACCTAATCATCATGGTTTATGTTATGGAGTCAAGTGTGTAATAAACAACTACGTTGACCTTTAGAGTGGAATTCCTACAGTTGGAAGAGTGCAGTGTTAGAGTAATTTGAGTCTACGCACTAATTAACCGAGGAGGGAGGTTCAAGGTTTCCATAACTACGAGGGTGTACAGAAACTTATTCATGATTATTTCAGCGGCAGGAAATTGGTTGTGGATGTTTTAATTTTATCAGATAAGAAATTCTAAAGGTGGCAGGGGTAAAATACAGGGAGCGAAAGGCTAATTACAATTTGCACAGAAAGCAGATGACAGTTATAAGAGTCGAGGGGCATGAAAGGGAAGCAGTGGTTCGGAGGGTGTGAGACAGGGTTGTAGCCTATCCCCGATGTTATTCAATCTGTATATTGAGCAAGCAACAAAGGAAACAAAAGAAAAGTTCGGAGTAGGTATTAAAATCCAGGGTGAAGAAATAAAAACTTTGAGGTTCGCTGATGACATTGTAATTCTGTCAGAGACAGCAAGGGACTTGGAAGAGCAGCTGAACGGAATGGACAGTGTCTTGAAAGGAGGGTATAAGATGGACATCAACAAAAGCAAAACAAGGATAATGGAATGTAGTGGAATTAAGTCGGGTGATGCTGAGGGAATTAGATTAGGAAATGAGACACTTAAAGTAGTAAAGGAATTTTGCTATTTGGGGAGCAAAATAACTGATGATGGTCGAAGTAGAGAGGATATAAAATGTAGACTGGCAATGGCAAGGAAAGCGTTTCTGAAGAAGAAAAATTTGTTGACATCGAGTATAGATTTAAGTATCAGGAATAGAAGCTTTCGAAATGTGGTGCTACAGAAGAATGCTGAAGATTAGATGGGTTGATCACCTAACTAATGAGGAAGTATTGAATAGGATTGGGGAGAAGAGAAGTTTGTGGCACAACTTGACCAGAAGAAGGGATCGGTTGGTAGGACATGTTCTGAGGCATCAAGGGATCAACAATTTGGTATTGGAGGGCAGCGTGGAGGGTAAAAATCGTATGGGGAGACCAAGAGATGAATACACTAAGCAGATTCAGAAAGATGTACGTTGCAGTAGTTACTGGGAGATGAAGCTTGCACAGGATAGAGTAGCATGGAGAGCTGCATCAAACCAGTCTCAGGACTGAAGACCACAACAACAACAAGAAGCGTAGAGTAGAAATGTTTCTGCCCTGCACATGTTGTCAACATTAAGCTGGAACTGTCACGCGATCTCGTAATGACACGGTTTTGTTTAAGACCAATTCATTTTGGTCGTCACGTCAGGTCACGTCACATCACCTAACGTGAAAACGTTGCACAATTATTCAAATGGTGCCATTCACATGGCTCGTCAACGGACCGTCATGTTACCTCAGGTTTTCTCGAGCAGAAAATTTTGACGGTATCGTCGTCCGCTAACATCGTAAGTTAATCTATTTTCTCCGCGTTCTGTCATGTTATAGTTGTGGATTTTGTGCTTCTGTTTCTCCTTTATCTTCATTTTATATTAGGTTTTGTTTTTGTGTCAAATTGAAAATTTTCCATGACAAGTTGGACTTATTTTGCTTTATGTGTTCTTACACAAGCGAATCAGACATTTGAAAGAGAAAAATTATCTAGGTCTTACAATAAGAGAACAGAGTTGACACATACAATTTATATAAATGAGAAGATAAGTTAACGAAGCAATTTCCATCGAATAAGTGAAAAGGTCAACTTTAATAAAGGAAAAAAATACATTTGTTTATTCCATAAGAAGTTACGTAAAAGAAAAAACAGATAAGAGAGCAGGTACATACGCTCCATTTAGTCTTTTGTAGCTATTGTTGGACGTGCTTGTATTACATATTTCCCAAGAAAATATGTAAGTAGGCTTTTTAGGTTTTTATGTTGGTAAAGCCACTTAGAGCTCTGTATGAAAATCACTGACTGTGCTGTGTGGAATCTGTGGCTGGTTGGCATTGTTGGAATATTCGCTATTCGCTATTGCAGTTGGATGTGAACAGCGCGTAGCGTTGCGCAGTTGGAGGTGAGCCGCCAGCAGTGGTGGATGTGGGGAGAGAGAAGCCAGAGTTTTGAGATGTTAATATGATCGGACGAGCTGGACGTGTGTCCGTCAGAAAAAGGAAATTTGCCAAACTGGATGTCACAAATTATATATATTATGACTTTTGAACACTATTAAGGTAAATACATTGTTTGTTCTCTATCAAAATCTTTCATTTGCTAACTATATGCCTACCACCAGTTAGTGCCTTCAGTAGTTAGAATCTTTTGTTTAGCTGGCTGTATTGGCGCTCGCTGTATTGCAGTAGTTCTAGTAACAAAGATTTTTGTGAGGTAAGTGATTCATGAAAGGTATAGATTATTGTTGGTCAGGGTCATTCTTTTGTAGGGATTATTGAAAGTCAGATTGCGTTGCGCTAAAAATATTGTGTATCACTTTAGTGTTGATCAGAATAAGTAAAGAGAGAAATGTCTGAGTACGGTCAGTTTTCCTCAGCTGTTTGAAAGTCAAATAACGTAGAGGTTTACCAGCATAGTCATTCTTAATTTTTCTAAGGGGATGTTTCAAATAAATGTCGATGTTTTGTAATGTAGATTCATTCTCAGGCCTGTACAAAAAAAGATCAAGAACATACACTATGAAGTTTGTTGTCGCCATTAATACTCCACTTAGACTTTCTGTATCACAGATTATAACTCGATAACTCATTACCTCAATTTCACTGTTCGGTACTTGGCTAAGCAAATTGATGTGGCATGATGTGACAAATAGTATGAATACGCGCTGATGTGACGGTGCCGTGATGGTCGTTGAATTTGCTCATGAAAGCTAAGAGCCCAGTTTATTCCAGGTATCAAATAAAAATAGTTATCGAGTGTACATTATGCCTATACCAAATCCACAGCACCTACGAAGGAAATACGTTTATACTAGCTACACTGGTGTCCAAAATTAAATAAAAAAACGCTGTTTCCCCGTCTTGTGTCTGATTCGCCGTATAATCATACAAACTGTCAACAGACGTCGATAAAATTATGTTCTTCACGGAAAATGGCATTCCTGTCAACGGACAACCATATCAACGAAGACGTTAGGGCACCTGTCGAACGGGGTAGTGTTTGCCGGGTGCTCACACATCCACAATCGGTGTGTATTCACCGAAGGCGCACTATAGATAGAGAAGACGCCTACCAGGCTCTCCGCCCGATGGGTTAATGTGAATCGTTCTTTTGTTTCTAGGATGTGGGGACAATTTATAGGGTCCGAAACAGTACCCCAAAGACTAGGGCAGGGTCGACCAAATGTGATATCGAAAAGAGAGGACCGTTATTTGGATGTAAGAGCACGACAGTACCGCCTTAGTACAGCATGGCACCTGGCATCAGAGCTCACAGCATCCACCGGACATGTTGTATCGAGACGAACGTTGTACCGAAGGCTTCGGTAGAGTGGCCTTTATTGTTGGAGACTTGCTGTATATGTACATCTGATGCGTCTACACAGAAGGGAACGTCTAGAGTGGAGTCGTCAACGTGGCACCTGAGTGGTCGAACAGGAGGCAAGTGTTCTTTCCACAGATGAGTCCCGATTTGGTCTGTAGAGTCATTCTCGATGCATTCGCATCAGGAGGTAACGTTGAACACGATTTAGGGACCAAAATATTATGGAGAGAGGCCGATATCGAGGAGGATCCTTAATATTGTGGAAAGGGATTATGTTCACCACATGAACACCTCTTCATGAAATCGTATGAGTGAATCGGCAAGTGTAACTGCTATCAGGTATCGTGACAAGACCTTGGGACCTCATGTGTGGTTGTTGCGAGGTGGGGCCAGACGATGGTGGACGATAATGATCGACTTCATAGAGCAAGAGCGGCTGATGTTTTCTTGGAAACGGAAAATATTACACGCATGGCGTGGCCTGCTCTCTCTTCCGATTTGAATCCCATAGACCATGTCTCGGGTAGACTAGGGAGACAGGTTGCATGATGTCAGCATCCAGCAACCAGTCTCCAACACTTGTGAGCAGCTCCCGAGGAAGAATGGGCGTTATTGTCTTAGAGTAAGATTTACGGTATCATTCACTGCATGCCCCGTAGTTGTCAGGCGTGTACTGCTGCCAAAGGTTGTCACACTCGATACTGAGCACATTAACCAGTTGTCAGAATGTGTGTGCAGATCCGTTAAGTTGAAGTAAACGAAGAATATTTTTGTCTACCGTTACACATATTGAAGTTGTTTACGTTCTGTATACACTGTTTTCTGCTTTACTATCACTTGTTTATAACTTTTGTACAAAATAACCACAACCTTGCAAAATTTCCGTTAGTTGCTTTAATTTTGGACACCAGTGTATACGACGACCTTCAAGATTTATAGAATGCATTCCGGACAAACCTACGCTGTTCTGAGATCACATGACCTCAGTGACGATGTATGTTGACATCAGGAAAGCAATTCTGCACATTTGAATGCTCGCTCCAAAGATATTTCTACTCTATGATAAGAAGAAAAGACTTTATCTGTAGTGAAAATTATTCAAGGTTTCGAATTTACATAAAAGTTCCTTGCCAACATTACATTTTGTTGGAGCAAAGAACTGACGGCAGAATTAACACAAAATTTCTCGCGTCACTGCTACCTTTCACTGCATCTTCTCTTGCCAAGTTACCGATTTCTCGTGCCGTCAAGGCGAACCTGCAAGAAGCTTACTTGAACATCCAAGCGAGGCAACGAAATCCGCTATCAGAGATTATTACTACCACGGGTACCTCCCCTGAAGGAAAAAAATCACTACAAATTCTTATGTGGTTTTACTCAGACGCTAATCCCTTTTTACTTGGTATCGATACCCTGAACAGGCCATTCAACGTTCGAAGTCACTGATATCCCACGAGCACTGGTGGGCGGACCTTCTACGTTCATAACTGCTGCAACGAAGGGGTAGAATCTAATAACTTAACTGCTCAAAGTGATAACTCGGTATGAACTATTAATGTACACAATATAATGAGTGTAAATTGAAAGTCACTTTGTTAGATGTCCAATAGTTTAATTTTACATTGAGTGGAAGTGAAATGTTCTGACTAATGAAGATCCCACAGCTGCCGGGCCCGATAATCAGCGAAGAAGAAATGTGCGCAACCAAACCTGGAATTTCACAAATTCAGTCTGAAAAATGGAATTCATCAAAAAGGGAAGAAAGGAGAGAGCTACCAGATCTCTATAAGACGCACCTTTTCACTCTAAAAAGGAAACTGTCGTGCTGCTAAGCAAAATAACAGTTTATTGTAAAAGAAACAGTGAATGGTAGAAACAAGTCTAGATTGTCCCCTACTGAAATGATCAGGATGAGATCTGATGAGCCCCAGCTAACACCGCAGATCAGGTAAGAAATGCCATTTAAAAGGTATAGTGTGAAAATAACCTATCTCGTGTGAACACAGCTTCCTTCAGTAGTGATTTGCCGTTTCAGTCCGTTTACATGTAAGTTCCTGGTTCCTGCTTCAGGAAAAATTATGATCAGAATGAGTAGTGAAAAGTGAAAGAAAGAGTGAGCGGGTGACAGAAAGAGAGGGAGTGAGTGTGTGTGTGTGTGTGTGTGTGTGTGTGTGAGAGAGAGAGAGAGAGAGAGAGAGAGAGAGATAGATAGACCTGAACGAGCGGCAAAAGACCGCTTTATCATGTTTCCTGTAGTTTTAATAAAAAAATTAAGGAAGAAATTAAATGCTCGTATACGAATAATCAAATCGTATGGTCATACAGGTGCTAATTTTCTCACTCACAGTATCCAGATTTTTATGCAGCCCTGTTCATTACCTGTGCACCTGTGTTACTGCCGTAGCTTAATAATAAGACATTTTACAAATACTTGGAGTGTCCGGCAGTTTATTAAACAACAAGAGTGAGGGAGTAACCTGTTCAGAAGTTAGTCTTGTCTCATTAAGACTGGAACCGCTCTCTATAGCTGTTTTTAAGAAATTAACAACGCATTGCCCATGTAAGTCCATTTTATCAAGTTAAATCCAAAACAATTCTCATTCATTCTTCAGTCTCAGCTGCCTATTTTTAATTACGTGACATGTTTCCGTCAGTCTGGAACATCTTCAGATCTAAGTAGTTGTGACAGCAACCCGTCACAGTATTGTCACTACAGTACTCTGATATGAGGTTCCGACTAGACAAGACGGGTTGCTGTCGGAACTACTTAGATCTTAGGATGAACCAGAGTGGTCGAAACACGTCACTTAATTAGAAATGTGTTACTGAGACTGAAGAATAAATGAGAATTGTTAAACGTTAATACACTTACCAAATCTTTCGGAATCGACATGTCAGCTATAGTAACTTTATCTCATTTTAGCAGGGTGCTTTCATCGTTAGTAGTCTTACTGGCACTGCAATCTGAGTTATTGTATCAGGGGGATGCTCCAGGTAAGAATTAGGTTTTTTTAGAAAAAGGTGTCAGTTCGTTGAGTCATCGGGACGAAGCAATTCAGGCAGTCGACCCAACTCCAACCATGTAACGTTTGCTTCCATGTATGTGTGTGTGTGTGTGTGTGTGTGTGTGTATTTTGCCCAGCACGAAGCAGAAAGAGCTTCCCTTAAAGAATACGGGAATGAGATGTGGAGTTTAGATAATTGGACAGATATCTGTCCTCTGGAGTGCAGCCAAGAACTGGAGGCCGCTGGCTTTGTCCACCACACACACAGCATCCAGAGGCGCCGCTGTGTCTACGCGGCATACTGCCAGGGCTGCGAGGAACGCCCCAAATACCTGCCGCTGCCAGAACTACCCCTGCCTAGAACTTCCTGCGGGGACACGCATCAATTTTCCACGCTGCCACTGTCTTGCGCATAGGGCGTTCGTAAAAGTAAAAGAAATTCTTCGCTAGCAAGCCTTACCACTAGCATAAGCATCGTTGTTCCTATTTGTCACATTCATGGCATATGGATCTTGACATGTACAGTATTGGTTAAGACTGTGGACTCGAACAACTGTACGAAGTTTCGTAATCGTACTTAATTATGAATGTATATTATGAGTTCAGATGGCAAACACGTACTAAGGTAAGTGGAGAAGCATGAATGGTGGACTATACACAGTATCTCATATAAATTGTATGCCTCCGTAACTTAAAAAATAATGGATGACAGGAACATTTATTGAGATAGGTCCACATAAGAAATGTTACACTTTCTGCTGTGTTGTAAACATAGTCCACTGAGCAATTTGCCGGAGACTACAGCAACGAGATACAACTTTTTAAATGAAACATTAGTTTTTTTATCATGTAGCTGATGTATTTAATTCAGGCGTGTACAAAACAGTTTCAATGACATTTCTATCACGCTTAGTTTGAGTGTAGGGGGTGTTAGTGGTGGATGAAACACGCTGTACATAACACTTGACTGTGTGCAGATGGATGTTCTGGTGGCGGAATGTTGATTTAAGTGAGATGTTCAAATGTGTGCCCATGTTCCTAAAGGCACTACGAAATGCGACTTCTAAACGATCTTGTGGACAAGACGTAACGTCGCCAATATGACGAAGCGACGAGCTTTCTCGATGCACAGTCTGAAGTCATAAAGGGTTGTGCCTTAAGTGACATAAACATTTATCTTTAGATATCGTCGCAAAAATAAATATTCTGATGTTTAATCAGGTGACCTGCGGTCCGTTCCTGATGACCCTGGCGCCACAATCGTTTTTCAAGGGATCTGTTATTCAGTTCCTGCACTACATCACGCCCAGAATGGGCTGGGTGACCAACGTGCTACATCCACATACGGCCTTTAATATTTAGACGGAGATTTAGAAGCAGAGCACCTAAACTGTGCACGATAAAAACTCGGTACATCTTACATGTCAGTGTACCTGCGAAGTGACGTTGTCAAACGTTTTCGTCCCCAAGGGTTGCACACCACGTCCATTGATAATCGACAGGACGTAACTAACTAGGATTTTTAGTGGCTCAGTAACGCATATTATGACGGTTCACCATAATCTGCGAATGTGGCTTCATTGCAGAACAAAATACTTTGTAAGGCGTCCATAGTGGAGTTATACACGGCTCATTCGCTGAAAGTAACTCAGAAACTGAAATCGTACCCATGCAGCCTCTGTATTAGTGACAGGTGAGATCTATGACTCTGTACTATACATCAAACAGATGTACGGTTGATACCAGTGACTGTAGCAACTCTTGTAATTTGACTTGAGGATCGTGCTGCATTTCAGCTGAAACAGACACCTCCATTTTCTCACTTCTTGCTGATCTAAGTCTGTTACTGCCTTGCGTTCTCAAATCACTTGTTCCCCGAAGTCGTTGTTCAGCACATAATGACGTAACTAACGGCCGCCGGTGTTCTTCGACCAGGTTGTCTCACAGCATACGCCATGGCTATTTCACTGACACCGTATCGGCATCCGCTTAGCATCGGCAACATGTCAACGCACTCGCTCGATATGTATCTCATGTTTATTCGAGTATCCGCGGCACACGGAACCCCGTTTGTTTTGTTGTCCAGTCTACATCTACATCTACATCTAGATCCATACTCCGCAAGCCACCTGACGGTGTGTGGCGGAGGGTACCTTGAGTACCTCTATCGGTTCTCCCTTCTATTCCAGTCTCGTATTGTTCGTGGAAAGAGGGATATGTTCTCGAAACTTTGACAAAAGCCCGTACCGAGCTATTGAGCGTCTCTCCTGCAGAGTCTTCCAATGGAGTTTATCTATCATCCCCGTAACGCTTTCGCGATTACTAAATGATCCTGTAACGAAGCGCGCTGCTCTCCGTTGGATCTTCTCTGTATCTTCTATCAACCCTATCTGGTACGGATCCCACACTGCTGAGCAGTATTCAAGCAGTGGGCGAACAAGCGTACTGTAACATACTTACTTTGTTTTCGGATTGCATTTCCTTAGGATTCTTCCAATGAATCTCAGTCTGGCATCTGCTTTACCGACGATCAACATTATATGATCATTCCATTTTAAATCACTCCTAATGCGTACTCCCAGATAATTTATGGTATTAACTGCTTCCAGTTGCTGACCTGCTATTTTGTAGCTAAATGATAAAGGATCTATCTTTCTGTGTATTCTCAGCACATTACACTTGTCTACATTGAGATTCAATTGCCATTCCCTGCACCATGCGTCAATTCGCTGCAGATCCTCCTGCATTTCAGTACAATTTTCCATTGTTACAACCTCTCGATACACCACAGCATCATCTGCAAAAAGCCTCAGTGAACTTCCGATGTCATCCACCAGGTCATTTATGTATATTGTGAATAGCAACGGTCCTATGACACTCCCCTGCGGCACACCTGAAATCACTCTTACTTCGGAAGACTTCTCTCCATTGAGAATGACATGCTGCGTCCTGTTATCTAGGAACTCCTCAATCCAATCACACAATTGGTCTGATAGTCCATATGTTATTACTTTGTTCATTAAACGACTGTGGGGAACTGTATCGAACGCCTTGCGGAAGTCAAGAAACACGGCATCTACCTGTGAACCCGTGTCTATGGCCCTCTGAGTCTCGTGGACGAATAGTGCGAGCTGGGTTTCACAGGACCGTCTTTTTCGCAACCCATGCTGATTCCTACAGAGTAGATTTCTAGTCTCCAGAAAAGTCATTATACTCGAACACAATACGTGTTCCAAAATTCTACAACTGATCGACGTTAGAGATATAGGTCTATAGTTCTGCACATCTGTTCGACGTCCCTTCTTGAAAACGGGGATGACCTGTGCCCTTTTCCAATCCTTTGGAACGCTACGCTCTTCTAGAGACCTACGGTGCACCGCTGCAAGAATGGGGGCAAGTTCCTTCGCGTACTCTGTGTAAAATTGAACTGGTATCCCGTCAGGTCCAGAGGCCTTTCCTCTTTTGAGCGATTTTAATTGTTTCTCTATCCCTCTGTCGTCTATTTCGATATCTACCATTTTGTCATCTGTGCGACAATCTAGAGAAGGAACTACAGTGCAATCTTCCTCTGTGAAACAACTTTGGAGAAAGACATTTAGTATTTCGGCCTTTAGTCTGTCATCCTCTGTTTCACTACCATTTTGGTCACAGAGTGTCTGGACATTTTGTTTTGATCCACCTACCGCTTTGACATAAGACCAAAATTTCTTAGGATTTTCTGCCAAGTCAGTACATAGAACTTTACTTTCGAATTCATTGAACGCCTCTCGCATAGCCCTCCTCACACTACATTTCGCTTCGCGTGATTTTTGTTTGTCTGCAAGGCTTTGGCTATGTTTATGTTTGCTGTGAAGTTCCCTTTGCTTCCGCAGCAGTTTTCTAACTCTGACGTGTTTACACCCGTGTAAGGCGACGATCGGCAGTTGAATCGAACATGACTTCAAACGGCGATTCGAGGAAGCCTGTTGCTTCGTGACACCGGCAACGCTCGTTCTGTCCGCGGGTCGTTTAGAAGACGCACTGCATTGTGCTTTCAGGAATTTGGGCAATCATTTGAACCCCTCACTTAAATCAACATTATGCCAACAGAACATCCCTTTGCCCACAGCCAAATATTATGCACAGCGTGTTCCATCCATCCCTAACACCCCCAACGCTCAAACTAAGCTATATGATAGGTAAACACTAATTTTCTATTTAAAAAACTGTATCTCGTTGCTGTAACTCTCTGGGAAATAACTCAATAAACGATGTTAATAACACTGCAGAAAGTGTAATGTTTCTTGTGTGGACTATCTCAATAAATATTCCCGTCACCTATTATTTTGCAATTTACAGACACATACACTTTCGCCAAAACACCGTGCACAGAGGCTCCTTACAAATGAAACAAATTGAAAACAATAATATAGAAAGGAAATAGGAAATAGATGAAAATTAAATGGGGGTAGTGATACTGCGATGGAATTTCACACAGCAGCCAGAAACCTAAGTCGATAAAAGTCATCTGGAATAAGCCATTTTCCACTGAATTCTTGAGACGCCTGGGAGAGCCAGAAGTGTCAAAAATGTTTCACCGGGTATAAAAGATATATAAAACAAGCGAAAAACCCTCAGACTTCAAGAAGAACGTAACGATTCCTACTCCAAAGAAGGCAGGTGCTGACAGGTGTGAATATTACCGAAGAACCAGTTTAATTGGTGATGGCTACAAAATACTAAGTCGAATCATTAACAGATGAACGGAAAAACTGATAGAAAGCGACCACGGACGAGATCTGTTTGGGTTACGAAGAAATGTAGGAATACGCGAGGCAATATTAACCCTATGGGTTGTCTCAGAAGGGATGCGGAGCGGAAGGGGGGAGGGGTGGCAGGACTGGGTTGATTACTTGCTCTGTCACAATATTTATTAAAGAACGCTGTATGGTATAAACGGCTTCTCTTAAACCATAGGTTGAAGAAAGGCAAACCTACTTTTGTAGCATTTGTAAACTCAGAGAAATCTTTTGACAGTATTGGATGCAATGTATTCTCTGAAATTTCTGAAGACATCAAAGATAAAATACGGGGACCGGCAAGCTATCTGCAAACTGTAATATGCCACACTGCTGTTATGAGTCGATGGACATGAAAGGGAAGCTAGGGGGGAGTTGAGAGTGGAGTGAGAACGGGTTTATCCTACCGCCAGTGTACACTGAGCCGTAAGTAAAGCAAAGTAAAGAGAAATATAATACAGAAATTAAAGTTTGGAGTGAAAAACATCAAAATTTTGAGATTTTTCCGATGACACTGTAATTCTATCAGAGGTGGCAAACAGCTTGGAAGATCAGTTGAGGGGCATGGATAGCGCCTTAAGAAAAGTTTATAAGGTAAACAAAAAAATGTGAAATATGGGCAGTGGAATATAGTCGAATTAAATCAGGTGATAAAGAGTTAGTTTAGGAAATGAGATACAAATAGCAGTAGATGAGTGAGACGTGGTGTTTACTGGTATTAAGGAAAACTTGGAAGGGAGGACCCATCAATGTTAACTTCTTTTCACACAACTTGTTAATTTAACAATATATAATCATAAATTTGTTTTCTTTACAAATTAACAAATTTTGGAAATGAATAAGCTTTTACAAGAGATATCAAAACAAGAACAACATGACAATAATTACATGGACCCGTTATCGGGTGAAACAGCGGTGTTTGCCATCGCGCTGGACACAGTTTATTTTATTCAGTACCATTCTCAACTCATGAAAACGTATAAGTAATGTTTATGACAAGAGTGCTTCAATTACTCAAACAGACGACGTAGCTTTCTTGTTAATTTGCACTCTGTATGTCGAATGGTTCGGGGTTGAGATGCGCACCGATGCTTAAAGGTTAAACAAGTTAGGAAACATTTATGACAATGATTAGGCTTGCTTCAAAGAGAGCAATCTTTTCATTTCATTTAGCACTCAAGGTGCGACTGGATCCCAACCCGTCGCTTTCGTCAGTCTTATTCTGACTAAAGCTCTGGTGACAGTTGGCTGTTAGTTATTCGACTGTGTTTCCGTCCAGGAGCTGATTCATTAAAATAATAATGATAGGGTATAAACTAGAAAGGAAGGGCGATATAATAATAAGGACATATTTTCATATACTACGGTCTATGTTTACGAACAAAGAGGCGACCGGATAAAACTCTGTGAGTCGGGTACAAACCAGAAAATAATTAGGTCGGGTAGACAATGACACCAATCACCACGGGGATTGCTGAATGTTACTCGCCTTTATCAGCAAGCAGTTCCACGGATCCACGGTGCGTCGCGGCGGTTACTGACAAGGGAACCTCCCCATCGCACCCCCCTCAGATTTAGTTATAACTTGGCACAGTGGAGAGGCCTTGAAAAACTGAACTCAGATCAATCGAAAAAACAGGAAGAAGTTGTGTGGAACTATGAAAAAGTAAGCAAGATATACAAACTGAGTAGTATATGGAATATCAAGGAGGGTCTTAGCTCAGGAGCACCGTGGTCCCCTGGTTAACGTGAGCAGCTGCGGAACGAGAGGTCCTTGGTTCAAGTCTTCCCTCGAGTGAAGTGTTTAAATTTTTATTTTCAGACAATTATCAAAGTTCAGACACTCACACATAATCAACTTCGCTCTCCAAAATTCCAGGACATGTTCAGATTTGCTTGGACATATGCAGGATTTGACGGTCTACACACGGCAAAATTTGAAAACGTTAAAAAGGAAAACTGTGTGACTGTGAAACTGTTGCAGTTTATGTGACAAACTCTTATGTTTTCATCACTTTTTTGGGAGTGATTATCACATCCACAAGGAAACCTAAATCAGGCAAGGTAGAAGAATCTTTTTACCCATTCGCCAAGTGTACAAGTTAGGTGGGTCGAAAACATATTCCTGTCATGTGACGCACATGCCGTCACCAGTGTCGTATAGAATGTATCAGGCGTGTTTTCCTGTGGAGGAATTGGTTGACCTATGACCTTGCGATCAAATGTTTTCGGTTCCCATTGGAGAGGCACGTCCTTTCGTCTACTAATCGCACGGTTTTGCGGTGCGGTCGCAAAACACACACTAAAATTATTACAGTGAACAGAGACGTCAATGAACGAACGGACAGATCATAACTTTGGAAAATAAAGGAAGTAAAGTTTTCACACGAGGGAAGCCTTGAACCGAGGACCTCTCGTTCCGCAGCTGCTCACGCTAACCACGGGACCACTGCGCTCCTGAGTTCAGACTATCCTTTATGTTGCCTATCTTGCGCAGGGACTACTAAGTTTGTATATTTTGCTTATTTTTTTTTCATAGTCCCACACAACTTCTTCCTGTTTTCTCGAGTGATCTGTGTTCAGTTTTTCAAGGCCTATCCACTGTGCCAACTTATAACTAAATCCGAGGGGGGTGCGATGGGGAGGTTCCTTGGGAGTGGTGCCGATGACAGCCAGGCAGAAGTGTGCAGCCAGGTTACGAACGGTCGTCCGAAACGAATGTTGCCAACCAACCGACGGGATGTCGACCCTGCTGCTTGTAGTCGACGCTGACAGCGGTGAAGTACCCGGTACCTTTCCTCTGCGCAGGCCGTAGCTCGTCGCTTCGGCCGCTCGGACATCGTGACCGCCTCTTGTCGCGACGCTATCGCCAATCCCCAAAGTTGGTGCCTTCTCACTCAGGCCAGCGAACCCGTATGTATATCGGCAAGCAAAGAGGTTCTGAGGACACAACCCACAGATACCAACTCTTCCTCATAGATACTCGCTACGGGGCCGCAAGAGGTATAGTCGATACTACCCTTGAGCTAGTGGCGCCAGACAGAACAGTCTACTAACTCAATGGCGCCACGGCTCAATGAGCTTTGCTCTATGGACAGAAAAATAGCTAACAATGGCGGAAGTTGAGAGGATATAAAATGAAGACTGACAATATCAAGAAAAACGTTATCGAAAGAAGAAATTTGTTAAGATCGAATATAAATTTAAGTGTTAGGAAGCCTCTTCCGAAGGTATCTGTATGGAGTGTAGCACTATACGAAAGTGGATCGTGGACGATAAACAATTCTGACAACAAGAGAATAGTTAATTTTGATGTCTTGTGCTACAGAAAAATGCTGAAGATTGTGTGAGTAACTCGAATAGTTACTGAAGAAGCGCTGAGTGTAATTGGAGAGACAAGAAATTTTTGGCTGATGTACGTCTTGCGAAGCACGTTGACGTGTTGTGTGGGGAGAGCCTTATTCTGTTGGAACAACACGTCACCTTCCTGTTGTAAGAAGGGCAGTAGGACGGGGCTAAAAACATTCTACACGCACCGGGAGCTACACTCCTGGAAATGGAAAAAAGAACACATTGACACCGGTGTGTCAGACCCACCATACTTGCTCCGGACACTGCGAGAGGGCTGTACAAGCAATGATCACACGCACGGCACAGCGGACACACCAGGAACCGCGGTGTTGGCCGTCGAATGGCGCTAGCTGCGCAGCATTTGTGCACCGCCGCCGTCAGTGTCAGCCAGTTTGCCGTAGCATACGGAGCTCCATCGCAGTCTTTAACACTGGTAGCATGCCGCGACAGCGTGGACGTGAACCGTATGTGCAGTTGACGGACTTTGAGCGAGGGCGTATAGTGGGCATGCGGGAGGCCGGGTGGACGTACCACCGAATTGCTCAACACGTGGGGCGTGAGGTCTCCACAGTACAGCGATGTTGTCGCCAGTGGTCGGCGGAAGGTGCACGTGCCCGTCGACCTGGGACCGGACCGCAGCGACGCACGGATGCACGCCAAGACCGTAGGATCCTACGCAGTGCCGTAGGGGACCGCACCGCCACTTCCCAGCAAATTAGGGACACTGTTGCTCCTGGGGTATCGGCGAGGACCATTCGCAACCGTCTCCATGAAGCTGGGCTACGGTCCCGCACACCGTTAGGCCGTCTTCCGCTCACGCCCCAACATCGTGCAGCCCGCCTCCAGTGGTGTCGCGACAGGCGTGAATGGAGGGACGAATGGAGACGTGTCGTCTTCAGCGATGAGAGTCGCTTCTGCCTTGGTGCCAATGATGGTCGTATGCGTGTTTGGCGCCGTGCAGGTGAGCGCCACAATCAGGACTGCATACGACCGAGGCACACAGGGCCAACACCCGGCATCATGGTGTGGGGAGCGATCTCCTACACTGGCCGTACACCACTGGTGATCGTCGAGGGGACACTGAATAGTGCACGGTACATCCAAACCGTCATCGAACCCATCGTTCCACCATTCCTAGACCGGCAAGGGAACGTGCTGTTCCAACAGGACAATGCACGTCCGCATGTATCCCGTGCCACCCAACGTGCTCTAGAAGGTGTAAGTCAACTACCCTGGCCAGCAAGATCTCCGGATCTGTCCCCCATTGAGCATGTTTGGGACTGGATGAAGCGTCGTCTCACGCGGTCTGCACGTCCAGCACGAACGCTGGTCCAACTGAGGCGCTAGGTGGAAATGGCATGGCAAGCCGTTCCACAGGACTACATCCAGCATCTCTACGATCGTCTCCATGGGAGAATAGCAGCCTGCATTGCTGCGAAAGGTGGATATACACTGTACTAGTGCCGACATTGTGCATGCTCTGTTGCCTGTGTCTATGTGCCTGTGGTTCTGTCAGTGTGATCATGTGATGTATCTGACCCCAGGAATGTGTCAATAAAGTTTCCCCTTCCTGGGACAATGAATTCACGGTGTTCTTATTTCAATTTCCAGGAGTGTAGTTAATGTACCCTCCTGAAACGTCAAAAGTGAACGAGAGCTATAGCTTATCGCACCCTAGATCATAAGATCTGGGGTGAGGCCAGTATGTCTTGGCTGTATGCACTCTACGAGATAGCATTCATCAGGGCTACGACCTCCGCAGTTTGGTCCCTTTGGAATAAACATGCATTTCAACGTTTGGTTACACCACTGTTTCCAGAATGGTACACCACTGTTGTTTGTAATAGACATGAAGAAGGCAGTAGCCGACACCGGTGACAGTGAAGTGTCAAAGTTGGTGTGATCAAGACGGACCTTTAAAACAGAGTGCCACAGTACGGTCACGGACTCATTTTCACACTTTATGTGTTCAACTGATTACACAGACATGCTGTTTTAACAACAACTATCTCTGACACAGATATTAATCGTATTACAGCCACGGCTCTATGACCAACTGAAGGCACGCATTACAACATTCTGCTCGTTCTTCACCTGTGTAATGATTTCTTGAGCAAGACAATACCTTTCAGTAAGACGACGAGACTTCTAGGAAGTCTGTAATACATGATATCGGCGCCCTTAAACTTCTCTGATCCCTTTATTTCCTGTAAATGATCACAGTTAATCACCACTTGGATTATCATGGCCGTTCCTTGGATATAGTCTTCGCGTACGTCTCATCGGCACATCGGCGCATCATCCACCGGTTAGTAGAAGGCACGACGAACCAATGAGATCTCTTCAGGACCACTATCTTCAGTACTCAGACTTTCCTATAAGAGCATAATTCGACACTTAACAAGCAACCCAACATGTCATCAAGCCAAAAGAGGTTCTATAATTTTCAGAGGAAAATTATTTCTGTATCCTAAAATAAACAATGATGATCACAGTAATTTCGATGATTTAAATAATTATAGTTAGCAGTACCAGAAAAGCAAAGATGTATTGTTATCCTAAGAGATCTACAAAAACATATCATACGCAAACTGGCTGCCATAGTCACTACACTGCAAACAAGACAGCGTTTGGGAGTAGCACAGATGGTGAAGTTGAAAGAGTGAAAGATGACGCTTGGGATAACAAGTGTCTCCAAATAGTGTCGAGGTGTATGTACTGCAGGGGAGCTGCGCCGGAAGGGGTGACAGGCCAGACTCATCATACAGGGTGGTTAACTGTTGTCCGTAAATTGCGGCAATAATTTCTGACCAAGACTTGGCTAAAAAGTGGCTAAAAAGCACACAAAGCTTCATTTCATGCTGTTCACTCGTATGAAATTTACCGTGAATCAGGGGGCCTTTCGTGGGTTACGGAGTGTCTGTTTTCATACTTACAAGGGAACCTCCCCATCGCACCCCCCTCAGATTTAGTTATAAGTTGGCATAGTGGATAGGCCTTGAAAAACTGAACACAGATCAATCGAGAAAACAGGAAGAAGTTGTGTGGAACTATGAAAAAAACAAGCAAAATATACAAACTGAGTAGTCCATGGGCAAGATAGGCAGCATCAAGGACACTGTGCTAAGGAGCGCCGTGGCCCCGTGGTTAGCGTGAGCGGCTGTGGAACGAGAGGTCATTGGTTAAAGTCCTCCCTCGATTGAAAAGTTCCCTTTTTTTATCTTCGCAAAGTTATGATCTGTCCGTTCGTTCATTGACGTTTCTATTCACTGTAATAAGTTTAGTGTCTGTGTTTTGCGACCGCGCCGCTAAACGGTGCGATTAGTAGACGAAAGGACGTGCCTCTCCAATAGAAACTGAAAACATTTGATCGCAAGGTCATAGGTAAACCGATTCCTCCACAGGAAAACACGTCTATATTCTATATGACACTGGTGACGGCATGTGCGTCATATGACAGGTATATGTTGTTGACCCACCTAACTTGTACACTTGGCGAATGGGTAAAAAGATTCTTCTAACTTGCCCGATTTAGGTTTTCTTGTGGATGTGATAATCACTCCCAAAAAAATGATGAAAACATAACGTACGGACAGATAATAATTTTCTGAAAATAAAAAATTAAAATTTTCACTCGAGGGAAGACTTGAACCAAGGACCTCTCGTTCCGCAACCGCTCACACTAACCACAGGGCCACGGAGCTCTCTACTTCACACTGTCCTTGATGTTGCCTATCTTGCGCATGACCTACTCAATTTGTATATTTTGCTTATTTTTTTTCATAGTTCCACAAAACTTCTTCCTGTTTTTTCGATTGATCTGTGTTCAGTTTTTCCAGGCCTATCCACTGTGCCAACTTATAACTAAATCTGAGGGGGGTGCGATGGGGAGGTTCCCTTGTTAGCTGCAGGGGACTGAGATATCGAGGTTTCGTTCTATCTGTGGTATTCCGATACTGTAGCTACCAGAAAAGTTGATTGGCCTATACGGTGAGCAGAAAAATTCATGAATGACACAGCTATTCGAAGCTACTTCAGACCTATACCGAGGAAGCTTGTCCAGTAAGAATGGGGACCCTCAACAGTAAGTGAAAATGTGCCTTCGGTTTAGGCAGTATTTGCGTACAGTAAACGATGGGGATACGTGTACATACCGTCAGTACGTTAATAAGTTCTTAAAGCAGTAGACAAGTACTTTATCGTATGAGTCTACTATGCTCGGACACAAAGATGTCGTTTCATTGGGAGCAAACAGTTCAGCAACTGGATCCCGGTATGAGTCACGGATATAGGTAGTGCTATTGTTTTCAGTCCTTTTCTTCAAACCCTTGCAGCAAGATATATAGCGTTCATTTTCTGTGATGCCATGGACACCATCATAACAGAATTAAACAGCGCTGTACCTTGTGAGTTTGAATCAAGCCTTTTCATCGTGGACTGCAAGTTGTTGTACTTGTCAATGAAGTCTACTAGGTTTTTATTCCAAGGATTTTTCCTCTTTTTCTTTTCACGTGCTCTTTCTCAACTGCTCTGTTAAATATTTTACTTGAGCGTTGAGCGCTGTCGCATACTGCCCCCTTGACAACAAGATAAACACACGTGTCTTACTTATTCGAGAGTCTTCCCCTTTAGGCAGCAGCGTCTGCCAGGAAACAAGGACGTCAGGGCCGTAACCCATTAACAGTCAAATGTCCTTTAAAAAAGAAAGAAAAAAAGCAGAGAGTAAAATGGCAGCTATGGGGTAGAAACTTTCAGTACAAGAAACAGCGGAAGAGGAAAATGACTTGGCCTCACCACCTGGAAGATTTTGCAGATTTTTCTTTTACTAGCAGAAAAATGCTCTTTTTTTCTTCTTGAATCATCGATCTTTTTTCTGGTTTGATGAGGCCCGCCACTAATTCCTCTCCTGCTCCTATTTCTTCATCGCAGAGTAGCACTTGCAACCTACGTCATCAGTTATCTGTTGGATGTATTCTTCCTCTACAGTTTTTGCCCTCTACAGCTCGATCTACTTCCATTTCCTCATGTCTTAACAGATGTCCTATCATCCTGCCCCTTCTCCTTGTCAGTGTTTTCCACATATTCCTTTCCTTTCCGATTCTGCGCGTAGCCTCTTCTTTCCCTACCTTGTCAGTCTACCTAATTTTCAACATTCGTCTACAGCACCACATCTCAATTACTTTGATGGTCTCCTTTTCCGTTTTTCCCACAGTACAAGTTTCACTACCATACAATACTGTGCTCCAAATACACATTCTCAGTAATTTATTTCTCAAATTAAGGACTATGTTTGAGTTGTAGACTTCTCTTGTCCAGGAATAACCTTTTTGCCAGTGCTAGACTGGTTTTAATGTCCTCCTTGCTATTTCCGTCATTACTTATTTTGCAGCATAGGTAGTAGAATTTCTTAACTTCATCTACTTCGTGACCATCACTCATGATGTTAAGTTTCTAGCTGTTCTCATTTATGCTACTTCTCCTTATTTTCGTCCTTCTTCAATTTACTCTCAATCCATACTCTGTACTCATTAGACTGTTCATTCCATTCGGAAGATCGTGTAATTCTTCTTCACTTTTGCTCAGGATAGCAATGTCATCAGCGAATCGTATCGTAGATAAACTTTCACCTTGAATTTTAATTCCACTCCTGAACCATTCTTTTATTTCCATCAGTGCTTCTTCGATGTGCAGATTGAACAGAAGGGGCGAAAGACCTCATCTCTGTCTTACATCCTTTTGAATCCGAACAGTTCGTTTTTGGTCGTCTACTTTTATTATTCCCTCTTGGCTCTTGTACATACTGTAAATCACCCATCTCTCCCTATGTTGTTGTTGTTGCCTTCAGTCCTGAGACTGGTTTGATGCAGCTCTCCATGCTATTCTGTCCTGTGCAAGTTTCTTCATCTCACAGTACTTATTGCAACCTACATCCTTCTGAATCTGCTTAGTGTATTCATCTCTTGGTCTCCCTCTACGATTTTTACCCTCCACGCTGCCATCCAATGCTAAATTTGTGATCCCTTGATGCCTCAGAACATGTCCTACCAACCGGTCCCTTCTTCTTGTCAAGTTGTGCCACAAACTCCTCTTCTCCCCAATTCTATTCAATACCTCCTCATTAGTTATGTGATCAACCCATCTAATCTTCAGCATTCTTCTGTAGAACCACATTTCGAAAGCTTCTATTCTCTTCTTGTCCAAACTATTTATCGTCCATGTTTCACTTCCATACATGGCTACACTCCATACAAAAACTTTCAGAAAAGACTTCCTGACACTTAAATCTATACTCGATGTTAACAAATTTCTCTTCTTCAGAAACGTTTTCTTTGCCATAGCCAGTCTACATTTTATATCGTCTCTACTTCGACCATCATCAGTTATTTTGCTCCCCAAATAGCAAAACTCCTTTACTAATTTAAGTGTCTCATTTCCTAATCTAATTCCCTCAGCATCACCCGACTTAATTCAACTACATTCCATTATCCTCGTTTTGCTTTTGTTGATATTCATCTTATATCCTCCTTTCAAGACACTGTCCATTCCGTTCAACTGCTCTTCCAAGTCCTTTGCTGTCTCTGACAGAATTACAATGTCATTTCTTCTCCACGGATTTTAATACCTACTCCGAATTTTTCTTTTGTTTCCTTTACTGCTTGCTCAATATACAGATTGAACAACATCGGGGTCAGGTTACAACCCTGTCTCACTCCCTTCCCAACCGCTGCTTCCCTTTCATGCCCCTCGACTCTTTTAACTGCCATCTGGTTTCTGTACAAATTGTAAATAGCCTTTCGCTCCGTGTATTTTACCCCTGCAACCTTTAGAATTTGAAAGAGAGTATTCCAGTCAACATTGTCAAAAGCTTTCTCTAAGTCTACAAATGCTAGAAATGTAGGTTTGCCTTTCCTTAATTTATTTTCTAAAATAAGTCGTAGGGTCAGTATTGCCTCACGTGTTCCAACATTTCTGCGGAATCCAAACTGATCTTCGCCGAGGTCGGCATCTACCAGTTTTTCCATTCGTCTGTAAAGAATTCGCGTCAGTATTTTGCAGCTGTGACTTATTAAACTGATAGTTTGGTAATTTTCACATCTGTCAACACCTCTCCCTATAGCTACCCCTATTTTTCTCAGAATTTCAAACATCTTGTACCATTTGACATTATCGAAGGCTTTTTCCATGTCCACAAATCCTATGAAGGTGTCTTGATTTTTTCTTTAACCTTGCCTCCATTATCAACCGCAACGACTGGCACCTTTATCTTTCCTAAAGCCAAACTAATCGACATCTAACACATACTCTACTTTCTTTTCCATTCTTATGTATGTTATGTCAGTAACTTAGATGCATGAGCTGTTAAGCCGAATGTGCGACAATTCTCGCACTTTTCAGCTCTTGCAGTCTTCGGAATTGTGTGGACGATATTTTTCCGAAAGTCATATGGTATGTCGCCAGACTCACACATTCTACACACCACCGTGGTGAGTCGTTTTGTTCCCACTTCTCCCAATGACTTTAGAATGTCTGATGGAATGTTATCTATCCCTTCTGCTTTATTTGACTGTAAATTCTGCAAGGCTCTCTCAAATTATGATTCTAATATTGGATCCCCTATCACTTCTAAATCGACTCCTGCTTCTTCTTCTTCTAACAGTGGAAGTCCCATTGCGCTCTTAATGTTACCACCCTTGCTTTAAACTTCACGGAAGTTTGTTTTGACTTTCCTGTATGCTGAGTTAGCCCTTCCGACATTAATTTCTTCACATTTTTCATTGAGCCATTTTGTCTTTGCTTCCCTGCACATCCTGTTTATGAGTGTACGATCGTTGTATCACGAGACAACCGAGGAGTCGCAAGCACCAGCCATAGAGGGCCAAAAACTCTGGAAATGCATCTTACATAAGCCGAAACCAGTTACTAAATAATATTATTGCGATGTTGACTGTTCGTTCTAACTTAAATATAGCATCAGGTCACTGTTCTCCATAGACTATGTTGTCTAAATTTATGGACATCCTCTTTATTTCATTCCTCAGCGACTTGTATTTCCGTATTCCTGGATTTTCCTGAAAATTTTTGTGCTTGCTTCTTTCATCGAACAGCTGAAGATTTTTCTCTGTTACCCATGGTTTCTTCGCAGCTACTTTCCTTGTACCTAAGTTTTTCCTTCCAACTTCTGTGATTGCCTATTTTAGAGATATCCATTCCTCTTCAACTGTACTGCCTGCTGTATCTATAACCTTCGAGGGCATCACGTCATTCCTTAGTAGTTCCGTATGCCACTTCTTGGCGTATTGATTCTTCCTGAGTAATCTCTTAAACTTCAGCCTACTCTTCATCACTACTACATTGTGACCTGAGTCTATACCTGCTCCTGGGTGCGCCTTGCAACCCAGTATCTGATTTCGGAATCTCTGTCTGACTATGATGTAATCTAACTGAAATCTTCCCGTATCACCCGGTCTTTTCCAAGTATACCTCCTCCTCTTGTGATTCTTGAACAAAGCATTCGCTATTGGTACCTGAAATTTATTACAGAACTCAATTAATCATTCTCCTCTCTTATTCCTTGTCCCAAGCCCTTACTCTCCTATAAGCTTTCCTTCTACTCCTTCCTCTGTATTCCAGTCCTCCATGACAGACTTTCATCTCCTTTACGTACTGTATTACCCTTTCAATATCTTCATAATTTTTCTCTATCTCTTCATACTCAGCTTGCGACGTCAGCGTATATACCTCCACTACTGTCTTCTGTGTTGGTTTGCTATTGATTCTAATAAGAACAACCCTATCACTGAACTGTTCAGAGTAACACACTCTCTGCCCTACCTTCCTATTCATAAAGAAACCTAGTCCCGTTATACCATTTTCTGCTGCTGTTGATATTACCCTAGACTCAAAAAATTGTTCAAATGGGTCTGAGCACTATGGGACTTAACATCTGAGGTCATCAGTCCCCTAGAACTTAGAACTACTTGAACCTAGCTAACCTAAGGACATCACACACATCCATGCATGAGGCAGGATTCGAACCTGCGACCGTAGCAGACACGCGGTTCCAGACTGAAGGGCCTAAAACTGCTCGGTCACCGCGGCCTGCCCCTATACTCATCTGACCAGAAATCCTTTTCTTTCCATTTCACTTCACTCACGACTGAGCCTTTGCAACTCCCTTTTCAGACTTCCTAGCTTCCCGTCCACGTTCAAGCATCTGACATTCCATGCTCCGACTCGTAAAACCTTATCTTTTCGTTGGTTATTCAATCTTTTTCCCATGGTCACGTCCCACTTGGCAGTCCACTCTCTGGAATCTTTTGCCAATGGATACATCATCACGAGACTTTTTCAATTACAGGCCACATGTCCTGAGAATACACGTTACGTTTATTTAATGCAGTGGTTTCCACTACCTTCTGCATTCTCATGGCGTTGATTGTAGCTGATTCTTCCGTTTTTAGGGTCAGGTTCCCACCGCAAGAACAAGAGAGCCTCTGTCCGCTCCTCCGCCCTCTTCGACAAGGCCTTTGGCAGAGTGAGGGGTGACTTCTTATGTCGGAAGTTTTCGGCCGCCAATGCTGATTATCTATCAAAATTCGAACCCAGTACAGAGGACGTTTTGATTAGTAACCAAAGACGCTACCACTAGATCATAGGCTATAAAAATGCTCTTATCGTAACACAAAGAACGCGGATTGGCTCCTGTTCGAAAGACTGATTGAAAAGTGGTGTACCAGCTGCCTCATTCTGCATTCCTTAGCACCTTTAACAATTTTCCAACAAATTTTGGGGTACGAACATATGAGCGTTCTTTTTAACATGCAGCTCACGTCACAGTCCCACAAGCTCCTCTAACTGTAACTCGCTTCCACCCAGTAGTCCAGCGCTGTAAATGGCTCATACGCATCTGCTCCCAGTTGCCCATTCTGACTCACTCATTCAGCGTAGCTCGTTGTCATCTCTTTGCGTCTCTCTGTCACTATGTCCTGTTTAACACCCAGGGGCTTCTCCGGTCTTTCAAAATAATACTGATTCTCTTTGGTTTCTCTTTCCTTCCCACAGCTGAGGTCTCTCCTCACTGACTTCCTCGTTGCCATTCTGATTGACTCTTATCTCTCATTATCACAGACTCTTACCCACTACCATTTTCTCCTTCTCTTTGTTACTCTCCCACTGACCCTGTCTTCATCACTCTTTTTCTAACATTCACCGTCACCAACGTCCACTGCCACTGTGTCCCACTCTTCCTCTCACACAGCTCTTGTCACGTTCGCTCTTTCTTTAACATAACCGCTGTCTTATGTCGCCTGGTATTTATTACTTAATGTCTCCTTCCCATTGCCACTGTGTCTTTCTTTCTTAGGATAAAAAAGTGCGAATACGTTTGTATGGGAAAACTTTTGAGAAAAATTTTAGAGCTGCAGAGGAAGGTACAATGAAGTAGCTGTTACCTCACTTTGCAGTCAGTATTTTAAATGAACAGGAATGTATTCGCCTTTTTTAAACTCCTATAGGAGCCACAGGAGAGCATATCAATGAAAAGAACTTTATGGGCCAGCAAAACTTTGGTAGTTTGCTTATGTGAAACTGAAATAACGCAGAATTAATTCAATATCTCCGATTAGATTTTATATGCATAAAAATTTTACACGTGGTTTAGTATTACAACATAGTTTATCAGAACCCTTCTGATGATAACGGAGACATTTTACAGCATATTTCTCGGCGCTACTTCACTTTTCCCCTCAAACTGGATTTTACTTGCGCATTTTACGAATAAAGAGGGTCACTTTGAACCTTTGCGCCTCGTAAACAGATAAAGATATCAGGAAAATTTTAATGACTCTTCAGGATCGAGATCTTTGGGACACATCATAAAAATTTTCGCCATTTGTTGTGCATAGCCGTCTTAGAATTGCCGGCTCGGTTTTGGAACGAAAAATGGTAAAAAAGCCCTCTTTTGGAGAGGATAAGGAACCACCCATGAACTAATGGTACCTCCATAAGGCCTTTAAGGCCCGCCATAGACCATATCAAACACAAAATGAATTAACCAATTTGCTCTATCTGCATAAGATGGAAGCTTTGTAAGGTGTCAGGCAAATCCAACACCTTCCATGAAAACCCTGACATGATAAGCAAATCCAGTAGTACGTCACATAGCTCCGAATAAATCGTGACATTAAATTAACCAAAGTAATACGAGTATCGAGTGAGCAAATGGAATACCACAGACTAACACAAGAATGCCTAAATGCATGTCATACCTTCCCACCATGAGACAGACGCAGTTCCAAGGGGAGAAACGAGAACAGAAGGTGAGAGCAGAACTGTGTTAAGCTATAAGGCCCTAGAATAAGGGACGGACACCTACGTCGCCAGCTAACCGATAGGACCACCCCCCAGCCCATGTTAAAAGCTAGAGCCCTCCAGAAGAACAGTATAGATCTTACGATAACACTAAAAGGGCCACACCAGCCGCAAGTTTTAGCGTGACACTTTTTCGTGTCTCTGTTAAGTTGCAAACTTTAAAAACATTGCCTCGTTTCTCATTGGATAGACAGAACTTTTGTAGGCGGAGCTTAAGGTTAACATTGAGACCCTGAGTGGTCAGATGAAACCACAGCCAGATAGTTTTTTTAAAACCAACTTCGGAAAATTGTAGTGAGGAGAAGTTAGGAAACTGTTGCTTCGGAGACGGCGAGCTGTACGGAGCTGCGCCGGCCGCTGCCTCCTGATGAACACCGACAAGGTAATGAACGCACGCGATGCCGCATTTTTGAAAGCATAAGGCTTCACTCATAACTGCAGAAGTCTCATCTGTTACATCCCCTTTTTGCATAATACTAGTGTCGATCGTCAATTGAAGCTCATGGTATTCACATTTGCTATGTAAGTTAAAATCTAAAACGCGATGATTTTTCTGTTATATAGTTATTGAGAAGGTACATCAGCCACTGTAATTTACGACAAGTTAGATAAGTAATTAAAGATAATTGAGGGTCGCTGTAGACCATTTTGATAGCTGTCTCTTTTGTGAAACTTAATTTAAACCTAGATTATAGATGTGATATGGCATAGGTCATCCTTCGATCCATTGTAGAACTTGGAAACCCATTCAGGGAATATTTGTTCACATTTTTGTTGAACGCAGTTGGTTTTTATCATCCTGTATTAAAACATTTCCTTTTATCAATAGTGCAATTTATAAACAATGTTTTGTGAGTACAATAAAACTTCCAATGGTAAACTTAACTGCTTTTTCGACATTATTTTACCAGCTAACTAAAAATAGGAAAGCCTTGAACCCCTTCCACTAAATTTAGTTAGTATTAAGATTCTTTTACAGGGAGTGCAGTGGAGCTGAAGCTGAAATCATTAAGTATTTGGTTATATCACCGCTAGTCTCACTGAACTCTTCTGAATTCTACACGTCATGTGTGGTCTGGCGTCTCCTTACCAGCACCAGGTCCCAGGTTCAAACTAGTCAATTCCCTAAAAACACGCTCAGAGCATCGTTGCGCGGAAGTGGTATGGAGACACGACTTAGAACAGTCACCACGCAGAATGTTAGAGAATGGCTACCCTGCCAGGATGGTAAAATACCATTATTGAAGGTCGACCACATGCCTAACTAGGTCAGAAAAATACACTGTTAAAAAATTTTCGTAATAAAAATTTTTTTTTGAAAGGCATAAATAGTTGAAAACAGTAGCTGCAGTGATAGATAGTAATAAAGTATTCAATAGATAGTGAGACATTCTAGCAGACACAATAGCATAATTAACTTAAGAATTTTAATATTGTTAGAATTAAGTTTTCTCCTCAATGCAAGTGCACAGGTGGCGGATACACCGTTGACAAGTTGGTTCTGACCCAACAAGTAAGTTAATGGATTGTCAGTCTTGGGTATAATAAGTGTCAAGTCAAGTGAACAAAAAGTTTATGAAACGCGTGAGATCGTATGCGCGTATGTTGACGCGAAGTAGGGCGCGTGAATTACTTTTAAAACAGAAAATAAGGGATTTGGAAAGATTGGCAATGGCAGATCGAGACCTTGACCGAATTGAGGTAGAGACCCAACATGAAGATGGACAGAGAATAGAGGACAGTACAACAGACCATGCAGTATCGCGAGAAATAGGACATATAACGCACCATAACGAGGAGAATGTACGTCAAGGCATAGAAAACGTAAGTCAGCATACGACAGAGGAGCAGGAAAGTAGAGAGACAGTCGATGAGAATTATAACTTGCGTCTTGAATACGTAGAACGCATAGTACAAGTAATCAGAGCTCCCTCACCACAGAGTACAAGAAATGCGAGCAGAAACGTGCCACCGCACAGTTTAATGCAATCGGTTGCGAACCAACACTTGGGCGAAAACACAGAGAGTAGGACGTCAGAAGAAAACGCAATAGGACCCACCAATCCGGCAGAATTATTACAACAAATTACGGAAACCATGACAAGGCAAAATAAAGACATAGTGAACCAAATTCAAATTCAGAATGCAGAAACCACGAGACAAATGCGTGAGATTAAAGAACAAAACAAAAAAATTCAGTTACACGTAAGTCATATTGAAGACGAGGCAAAAGAATCTCGAGAAGTGATAGGAAACTTAATAACAGGTCACAATCAATTGAGAACAGACATTGACAAGGTACGATCGGACGTACAAACATTGCGTAATGACACTCAGGACGAGATCAAAACATTACGTAACAACACCCAGGGAGAAGTCAATAAACTAGAGAAACAGATAAATGTAATTACTAGACAAGCAGCAGGTACAGCGTGTGTTACACAAACGTATCACAAAAGCAGCGCTGAAAAAATATGATAACCGCATAGTCAAAATACAAGCGCAAACAAAGCAACAATTTCAGAAATTGCGAACAGAGTTGTTGCAAACCATTGAAGAGCGTAGTGAACAAGATCGAACAAGCACTGAGTCTGCAACCACATCCGTATCTGTAACAGCACCGGAGAAACAAGCAATTAACGAAGATATCATGCATTTACGATTCCAATCACAGGCGGAAAATAACATACGTGAAATGAGACAGCCTGCACCGCTACAAACACGTTTCGAAATTCTTGACGAACAAACGGCACCACAAACACATGCGGAACTACAAATGAATGTTTCAAGACAGTTTGGATCGTGCAATGAAGCGGCAAGGTTAGCCAGACAAGATACCCAACCAATACGTGACATTGGAAAGCCAGGTCGCGAAGAGTACAGTGCAATGCATTCAGCTACACGTTCACAACCGATGGAAGAAAATTATTGCGTACCACTCCAACGATATTACGCAAGGGTCGGCGAAAGTTACAGTGGAAAATATCCAATGGATCTACCACAACCGGAAAGAACGACGGGAGAAATGATCAGAAACAAAAGTGGCGAAGAATCGCGAATTTCATATGGAACTATGACGAAGTAGGACAACGACCATTTCCTCACAGTCAGAAAATTTTAAAAACTTTCGAGAAGGAAACTCATTACATTCACGAACCTTTATTGATCAATTCCGAGTAGGATTACGAGAATACTGGACGCTAGCACACAAATTAGACTTTATACGTGCACACATGTCAGGAACAGTCGCAGAAAACATGCAAAATGTTGCAGCGACATGCCGATCGTACGAATATTTCAGAGAGAGGTTTCTCTCACGACAGTGGTCCAGCGAAGCACAGAACAGAGTGAAGTACGAATTATTACAGAACCCATATTTTGAAAATTCAGGAGAGAAGAGTCCCGTGAAATTTTTCGAAGTAATGGCAAACAAAAATCAATGCTTAGATGTACCATACAGTGACGGAGAGTTGATTAAATTATGCGCGATGAAGTTACCATTGAAATACCAGCAATCATTAGTAGGACGCGGAGGCAATGACGTCGAAGGATTTAAAGGTATTCTAAGGGAACTAGAGTTCATATTTTCGGAAGCTGACGCAAGAAAAAGACGAAGCGCACGTGAAAACGAAAGCAAAAAGCAGTGGAATCCACAAGACGTACGAAGAAACAATAATTACGAACCACGTGATAACTTCGCACCAGGGAACGGCAATAGATTTCAACAAAGAACCGGTTCTGAATTTAGAAGAGAATATGGCAAAAACTACAATTTACCCAGGAACGGCAACAACTATTACAGTGGGAATAACGACAGCCGGAACGGGTATTGGAGCGCCAATAGACCGACAAATTATCAACAAAGAAACCAATGTCAACAAGCGGAGCAAGAAAAGAGAATACAGATAGAAGAGGTGGAGGTAAGACCACCAAACCCCGAAAAACGTTCGAATTGACACCTAAGCGCCCATGCCAAAGAGAATGACGCACCGACCCAGGACAATTGCAGCACCTTGAACAGAGAAGTAACTACCTTACCACGAGAAGAGAAGAAGGAAGAAACAAAACCGCAGGGACCAGATGAAAACGAAGACAGGAAAATAACAATACCGTGTTGGGACGAGATTAATTGGAAGAATACTGACGAGGAAGATGAATTACCAGAGGCATGCACAACGAATGTAGGAGGAAAGGACGAAGTAATGAGTATTGCAGAGCTATTTGAGATGGAAACTAGGGAAAGCGAATTCAATGAGGGTAATGCACAGTCGACAGAAGTTGAAAATAAGTTACTAGTGGGCACACAACCCTACGTATATAATGAAGGAAGTTATGAAGCGATTACTAGAGCATTTAGGTGCGATTATGTGGAAGTAGCGACGAAGAAGAAGATAGACGAGGATGAGGAAAAAGTGGAGGATGTTGAAAAAAGCGTAAATGAAGGAAGAAATAGAGAAGAGGAAATAAAAGAGAGAGAAGTAGCAGTCGAAGCTTATCCTACAGAAAGTTCGAATTCACAAGGGAAATTCCTGAAAAGACTCATGTATGATTCAGCGGAGGATTCGTTGATGCAAGAAGAAGAAGAACAGAACCAACCCTTTCAAATTCAACCAATTGTGAAAACCATGGTAAAGCATATCCCGGTCAATATTATAATTGATAGCGGAAGTGAACTGACTGCAATCTCAGAAAATTTATTCATGCAGTGTAAAGCCAATGAGGAATTGCCTGTTCTGAAAACACGTAAGATTAAAGTAAGAGGTCCTATTAGAAATAACTCTGCGGAAGTTATGAGACAAACAAGGTTAACTCTTTTGTGTAAAGGTCAAAAGATCGAAGCCAACTTCGTAATTACACCTAAACTAACTGTAGGTTTGATTATAGGTGCAGATTTTTTAAATGAGACGAGCGATAATAGATATGGGGAAAGGTAGCGTAACATTCGGGAATGTCACACTTCTCTTTGAGCAAAAGCTAAAATTAGAAGAAATACCAGTAATAAACAAACAATTAAGAATGATGCAAGATAAAGAAGATGAAGAATTAGAATGGTATGCACAAAAGGGGGAATCGCCTCAACTCATGTTAGAATTCCATAAAGAAATCGACGAAAAATTGCAAGAAGTCAAGGTATTTTGGAACATATTAAATGAGAATTAGAGGGTATTTTAAAAGATAAAGCAGAGGTATTATTACCTAAAACTGGCAGTATTAAACACTTTCAGTACAAGTTTGAAGATTAATTTTATTACTGGTAAATAATCAGCACAATATTTCAAGATTATGTTGCAGATAAGATCGTCAGGAGAAAGAAGAATGAAGAGAGAGGAAGGTGGGAAAAAGAAAATAGTTTCAATAAAAACAAAAACAAAAATAACACCAACAGTACCACAGATTAAGTGAAGGGATAAAGTGTAGATAGTCTAACAGCATGAAATACTAAAATGCTATACAGCACGACACTACATAAAAATAAAAAACGAATTTGAGGATTCTTGTAGAAGTTAAGACTCAAAATATCTTAGAATTGTAATATGGAAAGGGCGCCAAAATTTGTAAAGCTTTTTAAGAAGGCGTAAAACAATGTAGGTACTAGACACATGATTATAAGTACAACTTTTTGTAAGAACCATTGTAAAAACTCCAGCAAAGACCAGATGCAACGACCCACAAGTTGCAACACGAGAAGTATCAAGAAAGAAAAGGACTTAATTAACAAGACATGATTCCTACACGGCAGAAGCATCGAGAGAAGGGAAAGGACAGTGAGACCAACAGAAGGCCCTTGTATCGAATTGGGCAGTAAATCTGCCCGCTAAGCAGAACCCTGATGGGACAGAAAACGGAACCATAGGGTAGCAGAACCCTGCAGAGACACGAAAAGACACCGAACGCCAGAAGGGTCTCGGAACACCCTGTCTCAGCTGAGCAAGCAAAAAACGGCCCGACAAGAAGACCACTTGGGCAAGCCACCACTGGCAAAAAAATTTGTGTAAAAGTCACACTACTGCTATTAAACAGCATGCTGATGCACGAAACTGAAGAAAACTTCCACAAAGTAAAAATGACATGCCCAAACAAATTATCGAACTGTTACTAAGAGGAGTACTTCAAAGCGACTAGTTATCAATAAATATTTCCATATCCTGCCCAGAGAAGAACCAAGAAGCAAGTAAGAAGCAGAGAAAAAGCAGGAAGAAAAGAAGTTGAAGATTCGCAAGATTGAGACCAAGAAAGAAGATGGGTGAAGAATAGAAGACATACCTTCCCAAATCCCTATCCTATTGTAAACTAGTCGTCTGAGAAGTATTACAACGAAAAACGACCGCTTTCAGCGACACATAACAATGACTTTCACGTATACAAAGGTAGTAAACCATGAGATTCTGCACTTACAGCTCCATTCCATTATGGGACCTTTACAACAGCAACACACTGTTACAAAGCCAACAAGGAATGGCGAATGAAGCTGTACAAACAGACACCACTCAGAATGTTGGAGCATATAATAGTGATAGTTTGGTCCTGTACTAGTGACACTAATACGATCCTTCTGTTGTGTGCACAAATGGCGTCTAGCCCAAGGTAAATCCAAAACACTTGATACTACGGTTCTAGCACCAACAGAAATCAAGGTATGTGCCATGGAAGAATCTCGTTTACATGCACGGCGGTTTGGAAAATACATTGCCACAAAAAATTAGTAGACCTGGCAAGACGAAGTTGACAGCATATGAAACTTGGGGGATAATAGATGCGAACAGATGGCATTATGGCATAGGGACCAGAGCGCCATCCGTGTCTGCCCCTTAATAAAGAATGCTCACAGCCAGATGACTCAGTGTGGAGCAGGCGCGTGAAGCAAGAAAGCGACTGTGTGACAGAGAAGCACTCATTCTTTCTATAGCCAACTGAACGAGATAGAAAGGGGTCAAATTGTTGTCTTCTGATGGGCGGGATGGCCCTTCCGGAGAACTGCAACACAAGTCGGACGTGCCGCATCGGCTGAGCAATGACGTTGGTGACAGTGGTGATGTAAACTTCCTCACATCCCTCGATGAGGCTCTGGACATCCACGAGGCACAGACGCTCGCCATTATTGTCGTATTGTGAGGGCAGCTGTGGCAGTTCGTACAGCTACCACAGCACAGACAAGAGGGCTTGTGGGCCCAGACGCGCCAACACGAACTGTTGGGAACCGGTTATTAGCAGTTGGGCTGCGGACACGCACACATATAGCCCATCTACTTCTCACTCCACGGTATCGACGTGCACTGCTCGCCTGGTGCCAACAAAGGGTCACTTGGGAGATGGAATCGCGAGCCATGGTCTTTGGTAATGAAAACGGCTTTGCATGCACACAAGAGAGGGTCGTCTGCGTCCACGACGTAGACCTGGTGAGCGCTGTCTCGTAGAGTTCATTCGTCCAAAGCACACTGGTCCCACCACAGGCTATAAATCTCGTCCATCTTTTTTTTTTTTTTTTTTTTTTTTTGAGGGAACGCTGGCCACAATGTTCTTAGATCTGTTCTTTCGCCGTTCTTGCAACAGGGATAATGCTCGCCCACACGCAGCCCCTTAAACTCAGTGCGCTCTGCAAGATATACAGCACCTTCCCAGGCCAGCAAGATCCCCAGTTTTGTCTCCAATGTAGGACGTATTTGATACGATGGGACGAGAAGTGACACTTGCGTCTCATCAACCAACAGCTTTTACGGTACTGCGTGAACAGGTCGAGCAGGTGTAGCATAACGTATCCCATGGCGTATTCGCCATTTGCAGGATCGGCTGGATGGCAGAATCAGCGCCGGTGTTGCTCGTGGAGGCTACACCACATACTGATATTGGTGTTTTAGCATGGGTCCTTACTCGGTAACTCAGAGCGGCTTGTTTTATTGATCTGTAAATGTAATCATTTCATTTACTACGTATGCAGCCGAGTGTGCGGTGATATGAAACTTCCTGGCAGATTAAAACGTGTGCCGGACCGAGACTCGAACTCGGGACCTATGCCTTTCGCGGGCAAGTGCTCTACCAACTGAGCTACCCAAGCATGACACACGCCGCATCCTCACAGCTTTAATTCCGCCAATACCTCGTCTCCTACCTTCGAAACTTCACAGAAGCTCTCCTGCGAAACTTGCAGAACTAGCACTCGTGTAAGAAAGGATACTGTGGAGACATGGCTTAGCCACAGCCTGCGGGATGTTTCTATAATGTTATTTTCACTCTACAGCGGAGTTTCCGCTGATATGAAACTTCCTGGCAGATTAAAACTGTTAATACTGTGGCTAAGCCATGTCTCCGCAATATCCTTTCTTCTAGCAGTGCTAGTTCTTCAAGTTTGGCAGGAGAGCTTCTGTAAAGTTTGGTAGGTAGGAGACGAGGTACTGGCGGAATTAAATCTGTGAGGACGGGGCGTGAGTTGTGCTTGGGTAGTTCAGTTGGTAGAGCACTTGCCTGGGAAAGGCAAAGGTCCTGAGATCGAGTCTCGGTCCTACACATACTTTTTAATCTGCCAGGAAGTTTCTTGTCTAGAACTATTTCACGCCGTTTACATATTCTACATTCTGGTGCCTTTCATTACATTGAATTAATATTTATGATTTTTTTTCAAGGGCTTCGTGGTTCTCTTTTACTGTAAAACTATTTTCTCATCTTATCCACTATTACGATATCGACCGTGTGTTCATTATCGAGTAAAGTGCAGCGAAAATTGTGTAGTATTCCTCTTTATAATGACTATACGGCCGATATTGCATTAGCAGATTTTATGAATAAACATTCTTACAATGAAAGGCGATAATTACGTCCTTTTTTTGTTTTATTTAAATTGTGTTTAAGAAAGTCAGCCGCTGAAAGTTGGGATTCGTGTCTTTTCGATTGTGGTACAGAAACCAATGTCTTCAAGATGTAAATGTCAGGGAAATATTCTAAAATCGAAATGGCGGCAATGCCGAAAGAAAGTTCAACATTCCGTTGTTAGAAGCGTAAACAAGCACTGAGGAATGGACGATCGCTATTCAGTAGTTAACGATGTGGCGTAATGCGTGGCTGTGTATGAGGAGAGGCGGCCTCTGTTAGAACATAGTCCGGGAAATTGGCCTCCCGCATCCTGGATGGGCCTGAATGCTCAGAGGTCAATAAAGCGGGAGGTCACAGCCGCGGGCGAGGAACAAACGGCCAGAAGGAGGCGAGGCGGCGGACACGCTGGCTGATAAGGACATTTGCATAACTGGCGCACTGCCGGACGCTCGGCTGCCGTGTCGCAACTTAGCCGCCTCAACTGGCGCCAGTTGCCTCGGGACGGCTATTCTCTGTAATTACCATGCGCCACTGAGGACAGCCAATTTGTCAATTAGCGTTCCTGTGGAAGGAAGTGGAAGAAGCTGATGCTGACCCCTGCGTCTGCTCAGGAAGACCGGCATCGACATTTTACTCTCTTCACAGCACAACAGAGGCGTGTCGGGCTCTCAGATGTCGCTACGGTTCAGTCCTGAATCACGTATTCACACTGCTCTTTAAAAGTCAAGGACTAGCCAGATAAAGTAACATAACATATTAATTGGAAATGAAAGAAAGAGTGGCAGTATGTTGGCAGAGGTCTCCCACTCTTGTGCAGAAGTTGGACATCATATGGCGTGAGATCAGCGTGACTACAGCACCAAATGGACTGGCCCCGCAACACGAGGCAGTTGAAGGAACAGGAAAAGACAGTGTGTGTGTGTGTGTGTGTGTGTGTGTGTGTGTGTGTGTGTGTAAATCAGTGAGCAGTTAGGATGCTATCGTCCAGAGATCGTGGTGCCACACCACAGTCAGCAAAGCGCAATGATAACATACACGCCTTCCGATGTGGCCGAGCGGTTCTAGGTGCTACAGACTGGAACCGCGCGACCGCTACGGTCGCAAGTTCGAATCCTGCCTCGGGCATGGATGTGTGTGATGTCTTTAGGTTAGTTATGTTTAAGTAGTTCTAAGTTCTAGGGGACTGATGACCTCAGAAGTTAAGTCCCATAGTGCTCAGAGCCATTTGAACCATTTTGATAACATAGACGTTAGTGACGTCTCGCTGAATTCCGCCCCGGTGAACGGGAGAAGTTAAGGAAGACATGGTCTCCCTCTGTCAGCAAGCAGCTCTCTCACACGGAGGTCAATATAGTGTCGAGTATGAAAGCACTCTCCCCTGTTCGTGACCTCAGATGGAGCAGTCAGCATCATCAAGTATGACTGAAGAGTCATTCAAGTCTCAGATGGAAATGTCCTTTTGTAAATGTTGAAAATTGTATATTAAGACAAGACTTTGTTAATTAGTGCTTCCAGTGATGCTTTAATTGCCAATAAGGGCCGTAAATTTTTCAGCAGGCCTGAAATTGCATCAGGTTAAGTAAATCTTTTTGTCATTCATCTAATAAAGTGAACTAGTATTTCGTAAATTATAGTTCGATGAGCCCTCTCCCAAAGCAATCCAAGTACCAACTGTTATGGCTGGATGACTGTAGTTTCGTCTGGTCACAACAGTTAGAGTGCACTGTTTTGGTATTCTTCATTACAACATGGCATGGAGAAAACATTTGTTTGGAGTCACGAATTCCAGTCTCAGCCTGGCACATAGTTTTAATCTGCCAGGAAGTTTCAATAAGCGCACACCCCGCTGCGCAGTGAAAATATCATTCTGGAAACATCCCCCAGGCTGTGGTTTAGCCATGTCTCCGCAGTATCCTCTCTTCCAGGAATGCTAGTTCTGCAAGGTATGTGGGAGAGCTTCTGTGAAGTTTGGAAGGTAGGTGAAACCTGGTTGTCAAGGGAAGGCAGGATTCCGTTACAATTGTGGACGGGGCCGTAATCAGTTACTATTGATTGCCTTTTACAGATACACACATTTATTTTTCAAACAGTAATTCCAGACTCAACAATAAATAAAAAACACCACACGTTATTAATGAAGAAATAAACAACTGTGTAAATAATAGTGTTTTCAGTGCGTTACAACTTAGCAAATGACCATAAAACACAGATACAGATAATGTTTGAAAAAACAAGTCAATGTGATCAGGGCTGAAGGCCTCACACACCAAGAATGGCAATAAGTCAAGAATGTTTAAGAACTCGCTGCAATTACTCGTACAACTCACAGGTATTGAAATATTAAAAGTAAGTGGCCATAAACACAGCAGAAATTAGCGGACGCCAGGAATGGCAGTAAATAAGGTTTTAAGGCTTACTGCTGAAATAAAAATATAGAATTAATTTTTTCAAAGCAAATGACCACGATGACCACGATCATAGCTGAAGGCCTTACACGCCAGGGACGGCAATTATATAAAAAAAATTAGAAACCTGTTGAAAAACAGCAAAGGTTAATTAAAAAAAAAAACAAGCAACTGATCACCAAACGGGTGAAATAAGATGAATGTAAACTTTGTAACATAAGGGACCACAGATGATGCTCCAGGAATCGACCTCTGAGGAGGTCCGGCACCAAACGCTTTAGCGAGGGATGAGGTAGAGTTCCATTCGCTTCACAAGATGGTAACTCAGACTAGTGGCAGTGTAACTGATGACAAATGATAATCTTGGTGAAGCTACCTGATGTCCGATAAACCAAATGCAACAATGGAACAATACACCATAGCCGGAACCGGCGGTCAGCACTGCGTCCCCTGAATACTATGTTTAGAGCGCCCGGAACGAGAAGGGAACAACTACCACCAGAGTAGAAAGCACTCCACTCGCTGTTCTTCGCCTCGGCGACACTAAGAGTAGCAACACGAAGCAAATTCGCTGGAGAATCGCGAGATATCACGATGGTGGAGATTCTCTACTTGGATTGAAATGCCCTCATCTTAACCCTTTGTTTCCTGACATAAGAAAATAATGTACTTTTTAACATTTTCTTTGCAGAATTTATGCTATTGTGGCCTCAAATGACGGTAGGATTTTTTGTAAAATTTTATTTTATTTTCCACAACTTTTTTCTCTCCTGGTACTCACAAGTACCGTCAGACTCCATGGACAGAATCACAACATGCGCAGAAAAATGCTCCAATTTTTATAAGTTGTACTTTATTCCACATAAATATTAAATATTTTAACATTAGAAAATTAATTAACAGAAATATGATATTTCTGAATTTTTTTTAAATTTCACATAGATTTAATCTAGAGCAACTTCACAATACATAGTAACTTAGTTATACATTTTTGACAGTATATACGTATCACATATTTAGTGATACCTCATGAAATTGTAGGAAACAGTTCTTTCTCTCATTGCAGCACAAATACACTTTACATGTACCACATTGTGAATGTGCTCTCGACTGAATTTTATTTTTCGCACAAATTTCGCATCGTCCTCTTTTACAACTGAACACTACAAAATGGTTGCCTCTGTTGCCAAGACGTACATCCTTCGGAACAGAAAAGTTATCCTTCCTTCTCTTTGGGAGAGTTATTTCATCTTTAACAGAGTTTCTCTTTTTGAGATTTGGCACTTGCTGTTCATTCATTAGCCCTAGTGCCACAGCACGCCTGAATTCCAGCAGTGGCAGTGCCCCATGTAGATCACTGAAAATGACGTAAGCATTGACAAAAGCAATTTCTATTGCTCCACAGAAGAGACTGTGCCACCATTTCTTTGATCGCTTGTCAAGACCATAAGTTGAACGTAATCTGTCTGCATGATCCACACCACCCATGTTTTTATTGTAATCACATACAATAACTGGACATGGTATAGTCATACTAGTTCCATCTTTCTGTTTTCTTGTCACTACGCTCTGTTCAGTGCCATGGAAGTTTGACGCAAAATACACTACTTTATTTTCCTTCCATTGACATACTGTTAGGTCTAAAGATGACTCTCTGTGATTTGATTTAGACATTTTTCTTTAGATAAATTGCCTGGCAAACCTTTCCTGTTTGTTCTAATTGCTCCACAGGCAAATGTATTTACCGATTTCTGTGTGAGAAAAAGTGGACAGAACAACTAGTGAGAGGTAACGCATTGTTGCTACAATAAAGTGTTCACACAACCTGACGGTACTAATAAGTCCGCCTTATATTTTCCACTTTATCTCATTCACATGTAACGTAATGCTTCAAACTATTATGAAAAGACAAAGAAGATAAGTACGTACAATGGAAAACTCAACGGAAGTTTCATTAAATTGCGCACAAATTCAGGCAACACCATGGAAACAAGCACATACAATCTTCTGTTTTCACAGCATAGCGCGAAAAACAATTTCAAGCTCTGACCGCCAGAGAGGTCTATGTATTGCACAATAACATCTATGAAACAGTAGAGCAGAGTTACTGTTACGTACCGACAGGCTCTCAGATCACGAAACTGCACCACGAGAAAATAATGAGAGTCAAAACTTACTGGTACTTGTAAGTACCGTCAGGCAACAAAGGGTTAAGGCTTGCTGGATCCGGTTTACGATGAGGTCGTGCACCCTCGTGACCGCAGCCCTTCCATCCGGCAGTCCATGCCTGCCGCCAGCGGTCCCGTCGTGTTCCGGCACTGTGCGGACCTCACTCCTCCTGAGTCCCCGATCCAACTGGCCCACTCAGACGACCCGAAAGAACAACGACGTCGTCCCAAAGATAGGGCAACAGTTACTTCATATCGATAAGTGCTGCTGCTGCCACTAGCGGACAGGCAACGCTTGCAAAACCGTGCGGCACCAATCAACGCGAGAAGAAGACAAACAACTGCAACCCAGCCAACTAAACGATACCATCTGACCTCCAACAGAGGTCGGAAACCTACAAACAGCACCAACGCGAGCCGCAGCACGGCTCAGTAAGAGACGAGGTACTTGTGGAATTAAAGCTGTGAGGACGAGTCGTGAGTTGTGCTTGGGTAGCTCAGATGGTAGAGCACTTGCCTGTGAAAGGCAATAGGTCACGAGTTCGAGTCTCTGTCTGGCACACAGTTTTAATCCGCCAGGAATTTTAACACTTGGAAGAATGTGAGGAGTGTAGCCTATGAATTTGATTATTGCTCACAGCATCCTTTCACTTGCATGGAGAAAGCTGTGAACTTCTGGCACAGCTGCCTAAAGAAGAGGAGATAGTCGACCACGGTCAGCTACAACAGCAGATGACCGCTGCATTGTGCAATAGGCAAGAAGCGAACGACGTAAAACAGTGGGTACAATTGGAACCACATTTAACAGGACTGCAAAACACACAATGTCACGCACAGTGGTACCGCGACTGCGTGGGAAGGGTCCCTTTGTCCGGTTCCAGAAAGTTTTGTTCCATTGACACCCTCACATCGGAGGCAGCATGGATCAATGAGTGGCTGGATCACGTGCTCTTCTCTGATGATACTATATTCAGTCCGCCTAATGATTATGGACGTACCCTCATATGAGGAAAGGTCGAACAGGACCGTTTTGGTGGCCAAGGTATTATCGTGTTGGGAGGAATAATGTTGCATTTGCATATTGACCTCCAAACCTTTAAACTCAGCACTCCCTAGTCAAATTAGTTGTAACACATGCGAGTCCTTTTAGGGTTGTATTCAGCCGTGACATCATTTTATGGATGACAAGGCTCGAATGCATCGAACAGCACGGATGGAGGAGCTCTTCGAACGACAGGATATTCAGCTATTGAAAATACCACGTTAGTTAGTGACACTAGTAGTTTAGTACTGTTCTGTCTGCTTGCCCGACTTAAATTGCATCGAACACATGCGGGATACGTTGGGGAGTCGTACTGAAAGATGACCACATGCGCCGACCACCGTCCAGCAGACGTCAACCACTCTGACCAACGCCGGCCGCTGTGACCCAGTGGTTCTAGGCACTTCAGTCCGGAACCGCGCTGCTGCTACGGTCGCAGGTTCGAATCCTGCTTCGGGCATGGATGTGTGTGATGTCCTCAGGTTAGTTAGGTTTAAGTAGTTCTAAGTCTAGGGGACTGATGACCTCATAGTGCTTAGAGGCATTTGAACCACTCTGGCCGAGAAATGAAACGCCCTGTCTCACGAAATCCATACCAACCTTGTGGCCAGCATGATAGCACGTTGCATAGCGTGCATTGCTGTCTGTGGTGATCGCACACCCTGTTGTGAACCATGTAACGTCTTTTGTAATGTCGAGAGGGCGATCATAAACCGTGGTAATTATTGTCTTTGAGTGAAAACGACATATCTGTTCGTCTTATTGTGTATTTATTGCACTACCTTCTGTATTTTACTCTACTGTACTATCGTAGTTCTATCTACGTATGGTTCAAGTTCCGTCGAACTATGTTATCTGACAACAACACATCATGCGATAGATACTCAATAATTGCATACCAGTGACCCCCCAGGTTAGCCGAGGGCGCTAATGCGTGCTTCCTGGACTCGGGTAGGCGCGCCGGTCCTGTATCGATTTAACCAAGTGGATTAAGGACGAGGGCCGGTGCGTCAGCCAGCCTGGATTGGGTTTTGTAGGCGGTTTCCCACATCCCACTTGGTGAATACCGGGCTGCCCCCCCCCCCCCCCCCCCCCTGCCTCAGTTACACAACTCGCAGACATTTGAAACACGTTCACTCTGTATCATGATTTACACTAGATGTAGACAGCTGGGGTACACTAATTCCATCAAGGGGGGAGTGGGGGTTCAGGGTGGTGGCACGAAAAGCATCCAGCCACCCCCTCCATCAATCTTGCCAAATCCGTTGTAACAATGCCGACCCTGCGGGATTAAGGCACAAGCGAATCAATTGCATACCAGTATACATTAGCAACCAAAAGTTTAGTATGACTTGGAAAAGAGGGAAAAGTATGAGAAATAGCGTTAAGTGACCATGATGGCTCCCTCACTAGCAAGAACAACGCTGTCTGTTTATGATAACTCTAACGTATTCTGACCATTCCTGTGTGCCTCTCCTGTGGCTACTGTGTCTGCTAGGGATTGTATGCGGGGTTTGGGGAAGAGAGATCTTACCCTATCTAGAAAGAATGGGCTGGTATTTCCTACATATGAATTTACGCTTGTGCATATTGCGCCTAGTCACCCTGCGCCTGTGTTTGCCTCACACCCGACAAGAGACATGCGTGTACATGCATTCCCCCTTCTCCGTATGTGTCTATGCACACACTCAGGTGGAACCAAGCACGCTCTTCCGGTGATAAAGATGTCTGATTTGCTAGCAGCAACTGTCGCTGCAGCAGATATATTTTGAGCCAGCGATTAAAACGTTAGAAACAAGCCAAAACTGAGTAATTAATACCTTTTGCGTAACGCATTTTTCAGCAAGGTGGAAGGTGCACAGATGGTAAGGTGTATTGTGTTTAATAACTGTTCTCGTGATTTCGAAGTAAAACTTCAAACTGTTAGGCCACTGACAGCGGAAAATAGAAAATACAGAGACGCTATTAGCGACAAGATTAGCCCTGACACTTCCAATTCTTGCTGGCGGGGATAATTACACCCGTTTTAAGTTTTCTATCCTCTCCCACATTATGCTAGGCTGATGACCCCTAAACGTTTCTTTCTCTGGAAAACGAAACACGTACTTCAGGCTTAACGTTCGCACTTAGTAGCTCACGAATACGCGAACATGTGTTTATTTTTCAGGAAGCAGTACCTCGAGGCAAAAGAAAAGGAAGCACTGAGACAACACATTTCTCGTTACATAATACGGTATCCGGATCCTATCAGTGTTGATGTGTGTGTGTGTGTGTGTGTGTGTGTGTGTGTGTGCGTGTGACGGGTCATGGGGAATGGTCTCATTTTACACAAAGAATTTAATTAAAATTTTCTTCTTTGTTTGCCTTCAGCCTATAAACTCTAAAGAATAGTGGCTGGACGTCGGGCGAGATTCTGAAGTGAGGTCGAATTTCCCGCACTGCAGAATCACACATGGTTCTTTAGTACTCATATAACGATGGGAACAGCTGTTTCAATTACAAGCGTGATCTTGCTCTCGTGGACAGCGGCTCGTAAAGAAACGAGGCCGGATTCAGCACATCAAGGACCCCAAAACTACTCTTCTTCTTCAACACATACTCGTCGGATGCACAAACGGAAGCTTTTTTGGCTCAAATGGTTCAAATGGCTCTGAGCACTATGAGACTTAACATCTGAGGTCATCAGTCCCCTAGACTTAGAACTACTTAAACCTAAGTAACCTAAGGACATCACACACATCCATGCCCAAGGCAGGATTCGAACCTGCGACCGTAGCGGCCGCTCGCTTCCAGACTGTAGCGCCTAGAACCGTTCGGCCACTCCGGCCGGCGGAAGCTTTTTTGTTTTGCTCTGTTTGCCTTTGTTGTTTCCATATTTCTCTTACTTGTGAGGAACTGGAGACAGTAATGTCATTTCACACTGTCATTATAAACCGCCATTCATACACAAATGGTAGTAAACAGTCTTGAAATTCTGTGTGTTTGTCGTTAACAGCGAAATGAACTAAAGCAAAGGGACCAAAAGCAAGGGACCAAACGAACAGGACGGTGAACATATGCACGACTGTTGCGTGTGACTGTCCGTCTGGGTTGGGGAGACTCCAGCGCCTGCGCACATTGGCTCGTGTGCTCAAATCAGTGACATGCGTGACACTACACCGTTGCACTCCCTTGCCTCTTCGTGCAATGGCCGCACGCACCTTGTGTACAGGCGAAGTTGTGCAGGTGTGACCGCACTTTAATGCTATCAAGTGGTTCGGGACTGGGCCTATCACGCCCAAATAAGAGCCTCTCATCACAGTAGATGTCTTCCAGAAACCGTTGAAACAATCTCCTGGAAGTCCTGGCATTGTACAGAACCGCGACTAGGGATAGTAGGAGGTAGCCAGTGTATTTGCCTACATTCTGCTCAAGATTCTGATTGGGTCAAAGGGCTTAATTCTAAATAGTATCGTGGAACTGTTTGGAGTTCCCAACGTTGGAAGTTGGTCTACAGTACTAGTGGTGTGTAGGAGGCAATTTGTGAGCCCACTGTGGCAGAGGTGGTGTTGAGACTGTATTTCCGAAGTGGATGATCAGTGATCGTCAGTGATCAGTATGAGTTTTGTTCCTGTGTGGAAACTTTAGAAGAGGTACGCAGTTTGTTACCGTGCATGGGCTTAGGAACCTGCTCAGTCACTCACCGGTTTTCTAGGCAAACATTGCAGATTAGAGGGCGCACGCATTCTCTGCGAAAAGAGGTCGCGTAGCACAGCGTTGATACATTAGCTACCTGTAAGCGTTGTTTACGCAACAAAGCGGACTTGTCGGACAAGTCGTTTGGAAGAACACAAATTCCATTTGTTTCGGTGGAAATTTGAAGTGAGATCCTTTAGTACAAGGTCGGCTATGGAGTGCGGAACTGCTCGCGTGCACAGTGTGCTGCATATGTGCAGTCCGAGACTCGTGCTATCTCGGCACTACTCGTTAAGTCTCGGCTTTTCTCGGCCTTCTTGGAAGTACCCGGTACAGCGCGGTATTTTATTTAGCAGTGGGGTGTGGCATTTGTAGTTCGGCAAGACTTTCTTCAGTAGGGATAATCGTGGTCCTAACCACTCTTCAGCGTTCGCTCTTTGTTTGGGGCGTAAAAGAAATTCACATGTCCAGTGGCTGTTTACAAACAAAAGAAAAAGAAAGAAAAGAGGCAGTCTAGCAATCTGTCTTAGATACTAGCGGGATTTACAGAGAACTGTCAGTATTTAGTTGATGATCAAAGAACAAAATATTACAACCATAGACAGACGATTAGTACTGAAATTATTGTCCGGTACATCAACGAGCACTTTCCGCTTAATTTTCAGGCAAGAAGCAAGTGATAAAATTGGTGGTATGAATAATAAATCTTTGGAGGTCGCATGTAGCTGTCAGTAGCAGCCGTTGCTGAAGGAATTGGATGTAGAGTATGGAGACATTACATTGATCAGCCAGAACATTATTACCACCGACCTACTAACGTTATAAACGAGTCCAGGCGGTAGCAGCATCATCTGGCTAAAGATAACTGCTGGTTAGACACACGCACGGTGCATGTCATATCAGTGCGCGTGCGGTTCGTGTGCAGAATGGGGAAGGCCCGCTATCTATTTCAATTTGACTGAAGGCAGATTGTGATGGCCCAGAGACTCGCCACGAGCAGTTTGGAAACTGCGCGACTCTGGGCTTTCTAGAAGTTCTGTGAGGAGTGTCTTCAACAGGGACAAAACCAAAGTCAGACCACGTCCAGATGTTGTGGGGTTGGGCAGTCACTCCTTATTATAGGTGCCGTGGGGTGGACATACTGGTGAAACAGGACAGACGGTGAACTGTGGTGGAACTAACATCAGACTCTAATGCTGGACAGAGCACACAGTGTATCTAACATTCATAACAATGAGCTCCACGGCCGACGATCCATGCATGTACCAATGTTAACGACGTCGTCAACGACTACTGAAATGGGCAGATGATCGTCGGCACTGGACGTTGGCGCAGTGGCAGAGCGCTGCATGGTAATGAATCTTTATCACACCGATTGGAGGGTGTGAATTCGTCGTCTTCCAGGGGAACAGCTCCTTGACATCATCGACATCTGTGCTACGGGACAGAATCAAGCTGACGGCGACTCCATTATGATCTAGCGAACATTCACATGGGCGTCCATGGGTCCAGTGAAGCCCGTGCAAGGCACCATAATGGTTAAGGAGTATTGTACACTGGTTGCAGATCACGTACATCCCTTCATGCTGATCATGTTCCCTATGGCAGTAGCATTCTTCAGCAAGATAATGCGCCAAGTCACAAGGCCAGGAATGTCATAGAGCGGTTCGAGTAACACACTGGAGAATTCCAGACGATGTGCTGGTCCCCAAAATCACCAGATCTGAAACCGATCGAATACATTTGGGACATGATTGAACGTGGCGTTCGAGCTCATCGCGCCCTCTCCGGAATTTGTGGGAATTAGGTGGCCTGTGTGTGTGTGTGTGTGTGTGTGTGTATGTGTATGTGTGTGTGTGTGTGTGTGTGTGTGTGTGTGTGTGTGTGTGCAGATTTGGTACCAAAGCCCTCCAACAACCTACCAAGGCCTCATTTCTTCCCTGCCACGACACATCGCCGCTGTTATCCGTGCCAAAGATGGACATACCGGCTACTAAGGAGGTGGTCATAATGTTCTGGCTGCTCAGTTTAGCTCTTTGCTGTAACTCTGCATAAAATAACTAAATATAGCATGTTCGTGATGCTAGGTGACAGTTGGAGGTGTGGAAATTAGGTCCTGTATCTGACAAACGTTAATAAAGCACCATTCAAAATGATGAACTGACTATTAAATACAACAAGAATCACAATTAATTCGGCCTATTCCGTTAAAGAAAGCATTTAATAAGAAATGATAATATTATTCTAGTAAAACTTTGTCACATCTGATAAAAGGGTCTGGGGAAAGACAATAATAATTGTGTAAATGAAATAATTGCAGTTGCACGGTTGTACTGTGATTATTGTGACAGTAATAGAAAGCACAGACAGACTGTGGAAGTGAATACATTGAACATGTAGTTGGAGTTGAAAGCAAGCTCTTCATTAAATGAATGAAAATCTTCAAAGTAAAGCTTCAACTTATAAAATTTTATAAAATGGCCTTAATTTCCCTAAGCATCGTCTCGCGTTTGCGGCTCTATCTCACCGTAGTAAACTGTTGGTGGTGGCTGAACTGGCTGCAGAATCAGCCATTAGCGGCAGTCAACGACCTTCGCCAACAGTTAGGTGCAGCTCCAAAATCTGTCGATACACCTGCTCTGGCTGTGGACCTTGGAAGTCAAGACTCTCGGCGGTGAGGTGATGAAGGTTCTCTACAAAGAGGAAGTAGTTTTATACCGAGTGTTTGCTAAAACATCTGAAAGATGCCTTGAACCTCTCTTCATCGTCGATTAAGAAGTTGTTAATTAGTTTTCTCTCAGTTCAAAAGTATATTGCTGACTGTTTTTCTGCCCTTCACACAGTTCTGAAGCAAATAATCCTCTTCTTCAGCATCCACATATATGTTAAGACATCGGCAAACCGATGAGTTCCCTTTTATTGTCTCCCACTCTACCGATACCGTGCTGCATAGTATTACTCTGTTTACAGTGACACAATGTCAACACTCCTCCCAGCCAGCATGTGTGGACTGAATAGTTAATGCGCTTGTGGTTCCATTTCCTAAGAAAACACGCATGCGCAACTTATTTAAATTTTGCGTTCCTGGCGACGCAAAACGCCATGTCGTCTTCGCGCAGAACAAAATTCCTACTCCAAGGAGAACCAGGCTTTAGAAGCAAGCACATCCAGTGCTGACAATAAAGCGCAGGCATCACTCACGCCATTTTCCAGAACTTGAGTGATGTAGCTGTTGAGTCTATGTCACAGATTAATTTTATTTGGTTTTGAGTGTCGAATCTGGTGAACGGTGTAAGCTTCACGTTCGGTTTATACTGCTGAAGCTAAGAAGTAATATTATCATACCAATATTAAAGTTCAACCTATGTCTGTTTCCCCCTTACTTTAATGGCCCATGTCGGTCGGGTAGACTGATCCACACCAGAGTCAGGTGGTATAGGCTACATAAGTATCTTTTTGTTTTTAGGGCGCGACGCCAAGGTTCGAGAACAGTTGTGTCGGTGAGGGTACTGGGAACTGGTCTGCAATGAAGCGAGAGGTATCAAGTATTTCGGAAGGTGATATGACTGAAAGGGCTGCTGCCAATCGTTTTGACGTTTCTAGAACTACACTGCAAAGGAGATTGAAATAATTGTAGAGTATCAACGGATATGTATTACACCTCAAATGGGGTTTTGAAACCCGTATTGTTTGTGGGGAATTCTTCGAAGAAAACTTGATCGAGTGTGAAGGATGTGGGGGCTAGGCACACGAACTTTCTGAAGACATTGAGGATTCATTGTAATACAATGGATACAGCTCATTTTCCAATTTTGAAAAATTAGCTCATATACTTTAGCTAACTTGCATCATGTAAAACAATAAAATTACTCCAGAATGAGATTTTCACTCTGCAGCGGAGTGTGCGCTGATATGAAACTTCATGGCAGATTAAAACCGTGTGCCCGACCGAGACTCGAACTCGGGACCTTTGCCTTTCGCGGGCAAGTGCTCTACCATCTGAGCTACCGAAGCACGACTCACGACCGGTACCCACAGCTTTACTTCTGCCAGTACCTCGTCTCCTACCTTCCAAACTTTACAGAAGCTCTCCTGCGAAACTAGCAGAACTAGCACTCCTGAAAGAAAGGATATTGAGGAGACGAGGTACTGGCAGAAGTAAAGCTGTGGGTAGCGGTCGTGAGTCGTGCTTCGGTAGCTCAGATGGTAGAGCACTTGCCCGCGAAAGGCAAAGCTCCCGAGTTCGAGTCTCGGTCGGGCACACAGTTTTAATCTGCCAATAAAATTACTATTTTCCATAATAAAATTTATGTTTCTATTGTAAGTCTTTCTTTCAAATTTTGTGTTGTATTGTACTTGCGATAAACTCGTATAAACAGATTACGTTTATGTGTTAACCAGAAAACATCTTTTCTTTTGAAAAACCTATATTTGGTTGTGTGGCCGATACTACCCGACTCTTTTATTAACATCTCGAATTATAGTTCTTAGCAAATCTTTCTTGCTGTGTGTGGCTTTGCTTATAAATCTTTTTTTTTTACCATTTAAACAAAAAGAAATTTTCAAATTAAAGCTTTATACACTTATACCTAATTTCAAAATAACATCCAAAGTTTTATAAGAGTTTTGTCTAAGTGGTCCATATTAGCCGGGTCGTAATACCAGCTCGTAGTCTTGTAGTTAGCGTTACTGGCCCTCAATCACTGGGTTCCTGGTTCGATTCTCGGCCGTCTCGGAGATTTTCTCTCTTCAGGGCTGGGCGTGTGTGTTGTCATCTTTTTGTTGGACAAGTCGCCGAAGAGGCATCAAATAAAGTGACTTACACCTGGTGGCGTAGCATCCCGGATGGGACTCCCAGCTAATAATGCCACACGCACATTTGATTTCGCCTGGGTCGTGTATACATTCCCATTACAAGCTGATCGTCTTTTCGTGATGAAGCTTACGCCGTCACACCTCGTAGAAGCCATTTGGACCCTGTTTCTGCAGGGTATAAACCTCCGAAACTATATAGCATCTCAGACGTCTGCTGCAGTGCTAGCTTTATAGGTTGATCCATGGTGTATCATTTCAAGGCGTGTCCGAGACACAGGATAAGTTCGCTAACGGCTGGCACCAATCTGACAAAGAGCAACCATCCCACAAGAAGATTGGACGTGCAAAAATTCAATTGTGTCTACCGAAGTTACAGATCGCTTATGAGTTGGAGTTTCCCTGCCGTCTTCATATTGGCGGCCAGGAGCATCTGATCTGCAAGCCTTGCGTCCGAAGCGTATGTCTCACTCACACCTGTGCAGAGAGATGCCAGTTTGTAATGGTAGCCAGTAACGTCGAGAGCAGACGACATATTAATGGAAGAATGGAAATATGTATGTCAATTTTTGCTGTCAGCATTATTACTTGTGCGAATGTGACCTGAGACTCTTATCGAACTGTACTTGATTTGCATCATATACAAGTTATGAAAAGTATCTGTGACGATGAAACGAACTTCGTCCATTCTTACGATTTCTAGGTTATTAGGTAGAAGACTTTAATGTCGTTCCAGGGTGGCTGGTTCACCCACTATTTCACATTGATGAGCCTGTCATAATTCCCATTCACGTCATTTGAGCTACTGCGTAGTTATGGTCTGCATATTTCAACAATTTTATTTAGTAATGACGCAGATCACCTCGCTGTTAAGCGCCCTACTGATGTATAACCAACGAACAAAGTCATAATGGCCTCTTGTTCGTTGGTCACCGGTTAGAAACATGGCCACAGATTAACTTGCCACAGAGTACCTATTTCGCTTCTATTACACTACTGGCCATTAAAATTGCTACACCACAAAGATGACGTGCTACAGACGCGAAATTTAACCAGCAGGAAAAAGATGCTGTGATATGCAAATGATTAGCTTTTTAGAACATTCACACAAGGTTGGCGTCAGTGGCGACACCTACAACGTGCTGACATGAGGAAAGTTTCGAACCGATTTCTCAAACACAAACAGCAGTTGACCGGCATTGCCTGGTGAAACGTTGTTGTGATACCTCGTGTAAGGAGGAGAAATGCGTACCATCACATTTCCGACTTAGATAAAGGTCGGATTGTAGCCTGTTGGGATTGCGGTTTATCGTATCGCGACATTGCTGCTCGCGTCGGTCGAGATCAAATGACTGTTAGCAGAATATGGAATCGGTGGGTTCAGGAAGGTAATACGGAACGCCGTGCTGGATCCCAACGGCCTCGTATCACTAGCAGTCGAGATTACATGCATCTTATGCGCATGGCTGTAACGGATCGTGCAGCCACGTCTCGATCCCTGAGTGCAAGACAACAACCATCTGCACGAACAGTTCGATTATGTTTCCAACAGCATGGACTATCAGCTCGGAGACTATGACTGCGGTTACCGTTGACGCTGCATCACAGACAGGAGCGCCTGCAGTGGTGTACTCAACGACGAACCTGGGTGCACGAATGGCAAAACGTCGTTTTTTCGGATGAATCCAGGTTCTGTTTACATTATCGTGATGGTCGCATCGGTGTTTGGCGACATTGCGTTGAACGCACATTGGAAGCGTGTATTCGTTATCGCCATACTGGCGTATCACCCGGCGTGATGGTATGGGGTGCCATTGCTTACACGTCTCGGTCACCTCTTGTTCGCATTGACGGCACTTTGAACAGTGGACGTTACATTTCAGATGTGTTACGACCCGTGGCTCTACACTTCATTCGATCCCTGCGAAACCCTACATTTCAGCAGGATAATGCATGACCGCATGTTGCAGGTCCTATATGGGCCTTTCTGGATACAGAAAATGTTCGACTGCTGCCCTGGCCAGCACATTCTCCAGATCTCTCACCAATTGAAAACGTCTGGTCAATGGTGGCCGAGCAACTGGCTCGTCACAACACGCCAGTCACTACTCATGATGAACTGTAGTATCGTGTTGAAGCTGCATGGGCAGCTGTACCTGTACACGTCATCCAAGCTCTGTTTGACTTAATGGCCAGGCATATCAAGGCCGTTATTACGGCCAGAGGTGGTTGTTCTGGTTACTGATTTCTCAGGATCTATGCACCCAAATTGCGTGAAAATGTAATCACATGTCAGTTCTAGTACAATATAGTTGTCCAATGAATACCCGTTTATCAACTGCATTTCTTCTGGGTGTAGCAGTTTTAATGGCCAGTAGTGTATCTTAAGGGTCTAGTAATCGATACGCACAAAACTCAGAGAGAGAAATAAACTGTGAAACAAAAATTTACACAGTATTTTACAGTATTTCTTATACGAGGGGCTTTCAACAAGGAATGCAATACTTTTTGAAGACAGGTTAGTTTTTTCACAATTCCAGTGAACCACATTATTCCCTAATCTTTTGGCTACAAAATGCTATTTTTCAATACAATCTTCGTTCAGTGCGATGACCTTACGCTACATTACTAGGAGGGCCTGTATACCTGTGTGGTGTCACTCTACTGCTTGACGTCGGAGCCAGTGTCTTGCCGCATCAGCAGCCTCCCTATCTTCCACGTACTCATTCCCGCGGAACATCTCGATTGAGAGTGTCCACACGTTCCAGCACTGTACTAGTCACACTGCACTGCACGATTATTTGGCAGCTGAATATCCGCACCTGCAAATATACATGGACTGCAGTTTTGTCTCTGGTTCCAGGTGGTGAGAATTGCCACGATCAGCCTCGTAACGCACAAGCATTTCCACACAGATGGTTCTTCGGTGATCTTTGTGGTCTGCTACTAGGCAACTAGGAGCCCATTGGGCACACAGTTTAGAGTACCTCAACTGAGGGATGAGTGTGTCAGCACTACCAAGAGAGAGGTCCAGTTGTGTAGGCAAGCGCTGGAGTCACAGCTGCGTGCGGCCCGCACACACACTAGGTGGGAGATCGGGCAGGTTTGCGCTTCCTTGCTGTGACGATGACAGACGCCTCATTTAACGACTCATCTTGCTTTTGTTCACGTCCAAGTCTCCGTAGACATCCCGCTAACGACTATGAATATCTGCGATGCTCTGGTTTTCCGCAAAAAGAAATTCAATGATAGCTCTCTGACGGCAAGCACCTTCTCTAAAGGCGTCATTTTGAAGGTTACCTACAGCGCCCCCACTTCATGAAACAATGGGAGCTGAAGCAGGGACAGTCCGCAGCTCGTGGTCGTGCGGTAGCGTTCTCGCTTCCCGCGCCCCGGTTCCCGCTTTCGATTCCCGGCGGGGTCAGGGATTTTCTCTGCCTCGTGATGACTGGGTGTTGTGTGATGTCCTTAGGTTAGTTAGGTTTAAGTAGTTCTAAGTTCTAGGGGACTGATGACCATAGATGTTCAGTCCCATAGTGCTCAGAGCCATTTGAACCATTTTTGAAGCAGGGATATTCGATAGTCCGCAGCAAATTTTGCACTTTTTAGACCTAAATTGGCCGAGAAAAATATCGTCTTGCATTTCTTATTGAACGACCCTCTTGTAAAGATGTGAAAGATAATACAAATAAGGAAATGAAAGAATTGTTTTTTTCAGAATATGACGTTTACAGATTAATCTCCTCTTCTGTTCGCAGAATGATTCGTGTTGTGCACTCGAGTGAAAGAGATATTGTAATCAACTAGTAACCCCTATGAATAAAACAGCTAGAAACGCACGGTTACGTTCTGAATGAGTTAATGTGTTGAATATTTGACGTTAAGCATGTGAAAACTTTATAGTTGAAGGCGAAAACATTCAGTATTAATACGGACGCAGTACACGAAGTGTGCTGCGAACACAGTTAATAATAAAAGAAATACTAAACCAAAATATCATGTCTGATCCTCGTGTTTTATTGTGTGAACAGTGAAATTGCAGTAATCGGTAAATTTCTTTCATTTCATTACTTTGTGTGCGGCGTGTGAGGGACATAAATTCTAAAAGGCGTGAAATTATTAAGTAATATTAATCAGAAGTCACTTTGCGCAATTATTCACGAATACGAGATGATGTAGTTCGGATAATCTGCACGCCTTGAGTTACACTTTAGTGTCTGAAGTATTCTGTTAAATCCTTAACGCAAGATTATACCCTTAATGAGTAGATTATGGCATAATTTTAGATTTTTAAATTTGGTTAACCTTTATCTGAAATACTGAATCAAATTTTTGTTGCCCCTGGAAGTTATTAAACAGGCAAATCCTAAATAGGATTGGACGACCATTTTAGACTTTTAGCAGTATAGGTAGTACAATATCTTTGTAGTTGAAGACGAAAACATTCAGTGTTGTATACGGACGCAGTATGCAAAGTGTTGCGAACAGAGATAATAATAAAAGAAATACTACACTAAGACATCATGTCTTATGCTTATGTTCTATCGTGTGAACAGTGAAACTGCAGGAAATGATAAATTTCTTTCCTTTCATTATTGTATGTGCGGCGTGTATTGAATCCCATTATTTTTTCGTTCTTTTCATTCCTTTTATATAAGCTATTTGTAAACTGAGTGAGTTACAGACACCAACAAAGGTAAATTAACTAGTTGTTTTGTGGCAAGGATAATGTTTTGATACATCGTTATATATCTGTGTGACACAAAGTAAGAAAGACGCTGTTCAGTTTATTAATTCCTGTATCTTCACCCTTTTGTTTCGAGAAGTGGTAGAGTACCGATGTACGTATGCTAGGATCCTTCGAATCCGCATTGTTACAAATATTTATTTCAACCATTCATTAGAAGTGTTATAAAAAGTTGTTGGAAAAGCAATATTCATTCGAACTCTTAGGGGATCAACTTCTCTATCTGTTTATTATTTCACTCGCCGCCGGGATCCCGCATCAAGAGGTTTAGTGCTGACAAGAAGAACTTACGCGGCATCTGGTGGAGCGTTCCTACATCGACATTGTCACAATCAAGACTAAACACAATGGCATTAATGTGAAGCAGTACGTAACAAAAATTATGTTTGCTCACCTCAAATGTATTAATATTAAAGGGTTGTTGATATTGGTATCAGTTGAAGTTCACCCAGGATTGTGTACCGATTCATATATTGCTTTCAATTTTTTTTCAACTGTTCTTTGGAATCAACTTTTCCAATTTTTCAAGCAATTATTAATCAGTTTCCATCTCGCCACATACAACTGTTAAATTGCGACCGTTTAAAGGACGGCGCCGAGCGAAATACGAACGGACCTTTCAATTGTTGAGATAAAAATTTTTGAGATAAATGATCCACGATATTGTTACAAGAAAGAAATGAAACTTTCATTGTGTTTGTTACATGTCCACGAGATTGGAAATGAGAAAGGAATTGAAGGAGCAAACTGAAATTAAATTCTGCCCACAAATAAGACGAGCCGGGAATGCTTATTTCAGCGGTCAAGCTAGGAAGCTGCTACGCAGCATGCTTATCTCGTATGGCCGCGCTTGGCGCCGTCTCTCTCGCAGTAGATAATTTCTTTTCCTGCCAATTAATATCCTTTACGGAAATTAAAGGGCACGGCATTTCAGTTTGGATCCCTGAAAGTGTTTTCTAATACGAGTGCGCTCCGAGTCGTATCGTTGTAGTTTTTACACCGCATATCAGCGTTGGTATACGTGCTATTTCGGCGCTGGTACCTTAGTAGTTATTATCCCAGAATAGCTGGAAAGTTTTTGATGTGCGTAGTCCTCTCGTGCCGGGCCCCTGGCTATGTCAGGCGGACCCGCTTCCACTACGGAGAAGTTCGCGGAGCAGCCTTCGCGACCCTCTGACTCCTCCACCGCCGCCCTTCGGGGAGAACCGCGTCGGAAACTCCGCTCGTACCGGCCCCCCGTCGCGCGTAATGCTCCGCTCACCTCGCAACGGGAGAAGGATCGCTTGAATCGAGCCAACAGCCACAAATCGCCGGCGGATACCACCGGCACTGAAACCGATCATCATGAAGACTGTCCACCGTCCCGTGTCAGGGTCCGTTCATCCGTGTCGTCGTCGTCGTCCGACGATTCACCTGACCGCCTAGTAATTGATCTTTCTCGTAGTGAGGCGGCGAACACATCGGGTCTGTATGACCACCACCTGGCTGTACCTGCACCGCTTTCTACGCCGTCCCGCCACCGTGGCGAGTCTTCTGGACACCTTGACCCAGTCGGAAAGTCCTCTGGCCGTCGCTCCAGACGCCCCTCCGCCCACGCGGGCTGTAGTGACAGCGGATCGTTTCGATACCCCCTGCCGGGAGACGCCGCACCGGAGGGTCCTGTGGATGAGGAAATGGCTCATGCTCCCGACCCTTCTTCTCAAGTGATCCCGTCAAGCCCTCTGAAGAAAGAGAAGATACTCCCATTGTGGTATATAATGTCACTAATTATACGAAACTGAACACAGCTCCAGCGGCTCATTGTCGGCCAATTGAGAGCTGCTTACCAAAAAGATCATGTTATATACCTGCTTGACAGTAGGGACAACTATCTTACCATTCTCGATTTCGTAAAATCAAAGCCGATGCCTTACTTTACCCACCATATGTCGGGTAATCGCCGAACCAAAATCGTTATCAAGGACTTGCCACCAGAGGTTACGGCAGAGGAGTTCAAGGAGGAGCTGCTTCGACTCGATTTCGAAGATCCTTTGGTCCACCAATATAGCAAAAGGGATCCTGAGACCAGGGCATTGATCCCCTGCCTTACCCACGTCGTCTCCCTTTCCCAGAGGGAGGACATAGGGCGGATTTACCAAATCCAGTATCTTCTGTACACGAAAGTCCGGATTGAATCTTACGATGGCCGCAACGGGCCAGCCATCTGTCGCAAATGCCAACGTTTACGACATACTGGGAATTACTGCTCCCTGCCGTTGCAGTGTGTTAAGTGTGCTGGCCCACATTTAGTGGAGAACTGCACACTCCCTGCTTTGGAGAAACCTACCTGTGCCAGGTGTTTGGGAACGATTCACGATCCCAACCACATCGCATCCTGGAGGGGGTGCCCTGTTTACCAGAAGGCACTGAAGTCTTCTCGTCTTCCCAAAAAGAAACCAAGAACAAATCGACATCCTCCACTGCAATGGGACATGACCAACTATCCTGTTTTGCGGGGTCAGCCTGGTGCACTGTCCTCAGCAGCCACTCTGGTACCAGCCACTCAGGCACCAGATGGTTCGGTCGCTCCTGTGCCCCTTCCTGCCCAGACTCCCACGACATCCTTTGCAGCTGCAGCCCGATCTCCTCCTCATTGCCCATCTTCCGTGATGGCTTCCACTGCTCACCAACTACAGGAGACAGCTGCAGCTCCCTCCAGTGCTTCTGTGGCTCTATCTCAGCCCTCTGCCCCTACCCCCACTCTGCCTACTACTACACCTGAACCTGCGCGCCGTAGGGACAAGCAGACCACCTGGGGCCCTCCCCCAATGGTGGAGACTGATGCGTCCTTTCGGGCGGACATGCGCGAAATCCTCCAGGTCATCTCCTTTTTCATGAATCCCCATATCCGGGCTGTTATTCGTGACACTGCACAAAAAATCCGTCGGTCGGAGGACGGGCTCTCCAAGGTCATCGCCCTAGTGGAAGGGCTTATTCAAATATTGTTGTAATGGCGAATGGACTTCCACACCACCACCAGCCCCCTCGGGATTTTGTCACCTGCATTTTTAATGCCAATGGCATAAAACCGGATGAAGACAGAATTGAACACCTTCCTCCATGACCATCGTGTGGGTGTTTTACTGGTCACAGAAACACACCTCAAACTGGCAGACGATTTCCGCCTTCGCAACATCGTGTGTTACCGCTCTGACCGCCTCGACCGCCATGGTGGAGGCACAGCTGTGTTCCTCAACAAAGCTCTTGTCCATTCCCAAGAGACTCTCTAGCCAATGGAACACATAGAGGCCACAGCGGTTACCATCTCCTCATGCCTTGGTGCCATTACCTTTGCAGCAGCGTATTTGAGCCCAAACAAGCCACTGCTGGAAGCAGACCTCCGCACATTGTCATCCTTCGACAGGCTCATCATTAGGGCGGATCTCAATGCCAAACACCCAGCTTGGCATTCTCGCATCTCTAACCCCCAAGGCCGGCTCCTCCTTGACCTGGAGGATACTTTAGCACTATCGGTCTATGGCCCCCATGAACCTACCCATATCTCAGTCCGTACTAACTGCCAGCCAGACGTTCTGGATGTGGCCATTTTCAAAACCATCACCGTCCAGTTTTCACTGGAAGTTCTCCACGAACTGGCCTCTGACCATGAGCCAGTACTCTTGCACCTCACCAATGCTGCCCTTTCATTTGATGTTCGTTCCACTGCGACCATTACCAATTGGGACAAGTTTGCCAGCGTACTTAATAGCACCACTCGACACGACCTCGATTGGACAACACCGGCCAACATAGTCCATGCAGTGGATTGCCTTACTGCCAAAATACAGAAAGCAGTGAAACCCTCCACCTCCACTGCACCTCGGAATTTAACACCCCTGGACGACTTGCCCCCTCTGTTACGAGAGCTGAAGGTGCAAAAGAACCGCTACCGCCGGCGGTGGAAGCAGTTTCGTGACCCTCAGGACAAACGCCAAATGAGACGCCTACAGCGCGAATTCTGCCACCGGCTCGCCGACTGGAAGTCCGAACAATGAGAGGACAAAATGTCCGCTTTCTTACTCCGCCAAAAATCTGATTGGACTCTCATTCGCACCCTGCGGCGTTCTATGCCAGCGACTGCCCATCCTAATCGCACGGCAGCGGGCTTGTCGTATGATACCCTCCAAATTGTGAAAACGCTGGTAGATGCGTTCGAGGCCCAAAACCGCCCTCTTTCCCAGGACCTTACTCCGAACGAACTACAGGAAGAACATGAAGTCCTGACAGCTGTTGCTGCTTACTGCAACCGCCCACCCCAGTCTGCTCCCCTTCTTACGTCCATGGCAGAAATTGAGCGCATCGTTCGACGGAAACGTGGCCAGTCGGCCCCTGGATTGGACGGAATTTTAAATGAGCATCCTTACCACCTTCCCCGCACACCACTCATCTTGTTCACCAAGATTTTAAACTGTTGTCTCACTCTGGCCTTTTCCCCCCTCAGTGGAAACAAGCCAAACTGATTGCGATCCCCAAGAGGTTGAATGACCCTACGGTCCCCACCAACAACAGGCCCATCAGCCACCTAAATACTATGGCGAAGGTCCTTGAATCTGTGATCCTTCACCGACTTTCCCAACCTCTAGCGACAGCTGGGACGATCCGTCCTGAACAGTCTGGATTCACTTCGCACCTCTCTGCCGAACTTCAGGTCCTACGGATCATTGAACACATCTGCAAAGGCTTCAACACCGCCAAGTCGACAGCTGCCGTTTTTCTGGACTTGCAAAACGCCTACGACAAGATCTGGCAAGACAACCTCGTACACAAGATGCTGACACAGACCCCTATACCGGAAATTTATGTCAAGATCGTGGATGACTTTCTCCGTGGTGGGGCTTTTCTAGTGGCTCAACGGGGAATGCGTTCTGGCATTCGCCAATTGTCGGCCGGCACTCCACAAGGATCGGTGCTATCTCCCTTCCTTTTTAATATGTGTGTAAATGATATGCCCGTCATCCCCGAGTGCCACTCTGCACAATATGCTGACGACACAGCAATATACACCACTGGCCGCATTACTGACGCCGTCGTCGCCCGCCTCCAGCGACAGGTGGACGCCACCATCACCTGGTGCCGGACAAACAAAATAGCTCTCAATGCCGCCAAATCTACGGCAGTCTACTTCACGAAACGGCGCCCAGTCCCCCACCGCAATATTTCAATTGCAGGCGTGCAGGTGCCCTGGTCCCCGACAACCACCTATCTCGGGGTCCAGATGGGCCACAAGTTGCTCCTCCACTGTCATGCGGAGTATGTCGCCAACAAGCGGCAAAAGCTAACCAGGGCTTTGTACCCACTCTTCCGCAGTAGGGAACTTAACCTGCATACCAAGCTCCGCAATCACCGAACAGTTATCCTGCCTGCCCTCACGTATGGATCTGCTGCATGGGCCACGATTAGTGTCGCCAGGCTGCGGACGTTGCAGCGCCTACAGAACAAGGTGCTCAGGTGGAGCCTGCACGCCCCGCCACTCACGAGAATTGTCACTCTCCACGAGGATGCGGATATCGTCCCCCTAAAGACGACCATACGCAACAAAGCGCGGCGGCTCTATGAGAAAGTGGATGCCTTGCGGGACACTGTCCATGGGTTACGCCACGTTGGGACCACACTTCCACGCCGCTGGCATCGACATCCGGTTCCCCTAACCATCCTAGAGGGATCGGATTCCGACCATGGCTAACGATAGGCCTGGCACGCCCACCACGGACGCATCCTTTGGTGGGACTAGCCCCCATTCTGCGTCCAATACTTTCCCACCCTATCTGCCCACGTTAGTACTGTCACCGTCAGAGGGTGGTACGGGGCTACAAGTCCCAACGCCACACCTCCAAAGTGATAAATTTACTGCCTCAGCAATCCAGTTAGACCGCAATAGACCGGTGATGCTATATTGTAACATATCACAAAAAAAATTAAAGGGCACGCTAAGTCATTCAGATTCTATAAGATTGTGTCAGACAATAATCAGGTTCATTAGTGAATACGCAGATAAACTTACTTTAGATGAAAAGTACAGATATAGGCATAATTTCATTTTTGAAAAAAGTTTATTCATAACTTTGCTAAAAACTATTCACAACTGAGTTAAAGGAAATGGTCAAGGCTGAAAATTCATTACGAGATGCAGTATGCCAAGATGTCGGAAATCCGAGCTTGCCAACAGCTAAAGGTAACGCGCCAACTCGTGAACTGGCCGATGGCAATCAAAACAACGATGTTGGCGTCCCACTATCAGTAAATGATGACATTGGTAATATAACTAATCATGATGCCACTTTTATGACGCTCGATGAGACAATTTCTCAGGTCTTACCGGAAAACATTTTTCCAAACAGTGAAACTGAAGGGCGCGACAGCGAAAATTCCTTTGATTACTAGCTCACGACATCGCGAACGCAAGAACAGCAAACAGTTCGTAAAACCAATGTAAACACTAGTCAGACACACAATTTGATACAACTCACACAACAAAATAACACAACAGTTTACAAAACAACTGGAATTTCAGGAAAGTGTAACACAACAACTGAAGGGTATAGGACAACAGTTTACAAAGCGAAATCAGGCATTTAAAGATTTCAAGAATAGTATTAGTCAGAAGTTTAGCGAGGTGAGCAAAACTACGCAGTGAGTTATCTGACGAACTATCCGGGAAGTTGACAGAGCTAGGTAAACAACTAAAACGAGAAATAGTTACCGACATATCCCGAAATAGAAATATGTTAACGGAAAGAGTATCATCAGTAGACGATAAACAGGAACAACTAGCAGGTGAGTTACAAAACTTCAGTGAAACATATCCCCAAATTCAGGAGACTCAATCCAAGTGGATGCGTCACTAAAAAATGTGACGAACGCAGTCAGTGAGCTGCAAGACGTGTGCAGAAACTTACAAACGCTAAGTCTAAGAGTGGACCGGTTAGGTTTAGATTCAAAATTCGCAGAAAAACAGAGAGTTAAGATATATGCAGATGTAAAACAAATAACTGAAAAAGCTGAAGCCGGGATCCTGGATAAGGGTAGCATCCTTGTTGATAAGGCAGTTTCAGAGTGCAAAATTTATGTAGATACAGTAGAAAAAGCTCTAAAAGAGAACGAAAGTCAATTTCTAGCTAAAATAGATTCATCTTTACAGAAAGCAGAGGAGAGGTTACGAGACAGTATTGCTAAAACTACTGACATTCCAAAATAACGTTTGACGGGAGACAAACCCCTTCTTTTAGAGGAGTTAGATACTTTCATTGGTTACCCACAATACGTGGCTAGCCCGTCGAAGGAAAATAGCGAAGGTAGCAGAATGCAACAACACTTGCCGGCAGCTGTAACTATCGAGCAAGTGCAATTGCCGTGCGCTACGCCACAAGCGACAGCGCGGCGTGTTTGTCAACATTACTTGCGGATGACGGATTACTTAGGCATCGACAGTTTCCGATATTACCTCCGGAGGGAAAAGAACAAACCCCGTGGTCTTTATCAGAGCATTTCGAAGTTTTTACCTTGTACGTGGACCATAGCCCGGAAAATTAGATTTGTTGTTGGATACTCAAAGGGTGACGTTCTGCTTTGGGCTACGGACATGGCGGAACGTTGCCACTACTATGAACACTTTGAGAGCGCGTTTCTGGATAAATATTGGTCTGAGGTCGTACAATAGTGGCTCAGACGTGAAGTATTCAACCCAGCTCCATTCAGTAGCAAACATGGAATCTTACGGGGCTATTTTGAAAAATATTTGAATAAAACCTGATACTGGGCGAATCCTGTATCTCAAGTAGACATGCTGAAAATTTTAAAGAGCCGTCTTCCTTCCTACATTAGGGAAAAACTCATTACTATTCCAGCACACGGCACCGAATACCTTCTGTCTGTACTGGAATCAATAGATTTGATATACAAAGAGAGATCAGTACAACCCAAGCCTGTTAATACGCAGATACAGCCGCAGAGAATTACGGACCAACAAGTGAACAACGGATTTGTAGTACAACGTGAATGGCAAACTTTCCCCACACAGACCTATGGTAACGGTAACCACAACGTCAATGGAAAAAGCCGTAAATTCAAGTGCGGATGTAAATGAAATGGGCAAAAATTTAACGTAAACAACTACAACGGGCAAATAGAGTATGGCGAGACTTTACAGTATCTACAGACACAAGCCACAGGCAAGAATCAGCCGATCGCTTGGCAAACACAAAACAATATCAGACAGTCGAATAATTCACAGACAGCGGAATTCGGCCAGCAAACTAAAGCACATATGCCGAATAACAGGCAAAGGCAAAGAGAATTTCACTCGAGAGCCTCACAGGATGCTAATTAACGTAACAAAACAGCAACAGTCTACATAGCAAAACCTACACCTAACCCAGAGGCCGATGACACCGCGAGGCTGGAAAACTTGTATCGGTCACAGCAGGCTCCCGTTCTGTGACCTGGCAGGAGAGTGGGGGCACGAGCTTGATCGACACATGCTTCATCACACACGATTAAGGTAGTTCTTTAACTACACGAAGACTTGAAAACGTTTATATATTGAAAGAAGGGCAGTATACCGGCTAAGATGTATGTATATTAATACTAGATTTAGGATGCTGGGAAGTCACATTCCAGAATTTATGTTGTTAGCTGTCAAGGAAAATTTTTGATTGTGTTTGTTCTTATATGTTAAATTTGTAACCGATACGATGAGTGATAGTAACAAGGAAGAATTTTACTTTTGTGTGTCTAGAATCGACGATACTCTAAACACAACGCTTCGTCTTGCGCGTAGCCCAGTTGTAAACAAAGAAATGAACTTGTGAAACGCACGGTAGCGTGCAATGCAATACACATCTCACCGCGACGCAAGTGGTATCACAGCGACAGAGCACATGCACATTGGGGAGCACGCTAGTCGACAAACTACAAGCGTGTGCGCGCCACACAGGTGCAGCTGGAAGTGGTGCAGCGCCCAAAACAAACAAACCTGATGAGCTACAGCCCGCTCTAGCATTTGTAAAGCCTATTGAATAAGCAGGGAGATAGAAAATTAAGAGAGAGTCCATAACACAACTACGACTATCTACAAAATACACATACACAAAGATAAGCTATGGGATTATATACACAGGAGAGGGACACTAAACTACGAGACATTTACTTAAGCTACCATACTACATAAATTATATTTATATATCACAATATTTACCAATTTAAGTACTGAAAGTGCACGCACTAATTATACTTCATGGTCAAGAAAAGTCTTCCTGTAGGTAAACAAGCGAGTACAGTGTAAGTGGCAACCTGAATAAGAGCTCGCACCACGCCTCTAATACGCTTTATCTTTCAGATTTAAAAGGTAATTAGAGACGCACACATGACATGAAATAAGTCTTCCGATAGCACGACTGCACTCGGAAGTGTATGAATACGTGGTTGAATATATGAAAAAGGTATTAGTAGCCATCGAGCCACTGTACGCTTACCATTGAAGATGTAGTTTTAAGTTCGTATTTTTTTCTTCAGGGGAACTATGCATCGACACGTCCTAAAGTGAAGAAAGATAAATGCTTGTAGGGTGTTACCCACCATATAGACATAATAATGGATCGCACCGCAAATAAATATAGTTGTAAGTTTATGATACGTATGAATGTGATAGTGTGAAAGTATGTCAAGAAGAAAACATCTACATCCACATCTACATCTACATGGATACTCTACAAATCACATTTAAGTGCCTGGCAGAAGGTTCATCGAACCACCTTCACATTTCTCTATTATTCCAATCTCGCGGAAAGAATGAACACCTATATCTTTCCGTATGAGCTCTGATTTCCCTAATTTTATCCCGGTGATCGTTTCTCCCTATGCAGGTCAACGTCAACGAAATACTTTCGCATTCAGAAGAGAAAACGGGTGATTAGAATTTCGTGAGAAGATTTCTCCGCAACGAGAAACGACTTTGTTTTTAATGACGTCCATCCCAAATCCTGTATCATTTCAGTGACACTCTCTCCCATATTTCGTGGTAATACAAAACGTGCTGCAATTCTTTGAACTTTTTCGATGTACTTCGTCAGTCCTATCTGGTGAGGATTCCACACTGCACAGCAGTATTCTAAAAGAGGACTCACAGGTGTAGTGTAGGCAGTCTCCTTAGTAGATCTGTAACATCTTCTAATTGTCCTGCCAATAAAACGCAGTCCTTGGGTAGCCTTCCCCATAACATTTTCTACGTGTTCCTGCAAATTTAAATTGTTCGTAATTGTAATTACCAGGTATTCAGTTGAATTTACGGCTTTTAGATTTGACTGATTTATCGTGTAACCAATATTTAACGGATTACTTTCAGAACTCATGTGGATGATCTCATAGTTTTTGTTATTTAAGGTCAACTGCTAATTTTCGCACCATGGAGATATCTTTTCTAAATCATTTTGCAATTTGTTATAATCTTCTGGTGGCTTTACTAGTCGATAAACGACAGTGTCATCTGCAAACACACTAAGACGGCTGCTCAGATTGTCTCCCAATAGATAAGGAACAGCAAAGGGCCTATAACACTACCTTGAGGAACGCCAAAAATCACTTCTATTTTACTCGATGGCTTTCCGTCAGGTACTACGAACTGTGACCTCTCTGACAGGAAATCACGAATTCAGACACATAACTCAGACGATATTCCATAAGCACGCAATTTAACTACGAGCCGCTTGTGTGGTACAGTGTCTAAAGCCTTCCGGAAATACAGAAATTGATCTGAAATCCCTTGTCAATAGTACTCAGCACTTCATGCAAGTAAAGAGCTAGTTGTGTTTCACAAGAACGATGTTTTCTACATCCGTGTTCACTGTGTGTCAATAGACCGTTTCCTTTGAGGTAATTCATAAGTTTCGAACACGGTATATGTTCCAGAATCCTGCTGCATAACAACGTTAATGATATTGGCCTGTAATTTAGTGAATTACTCCTACTATCTTTCTTGAAAATTGGCGTGACCTGTACAACTTTCCAGTCTCCTGGTACAGATCTTTCTTCGAACGAATGGTTTGATATGACTTAAGTATGGAGCTATGGCATCAGCATACTCCGAAAGGAACCTATTTGCTACACAGTCTGGACCAGAAGACTTGTTTATATTAAGTAATTCCAGTTGGTTCACTAATCCGAGGATATCTACTTCTACATTACTCATGTTGGCAGCTATCCTTGATTCGAATTCTGGAATATTTACTTTGTCTTCTTTTGTGAAGGCATTTCGGAAGGCTGTGTTTAGTAACTCTGCTATGGCAGCACTGTCTTCGATATTATCTCCATTGCTATCGCGCAGAGAAGGCATTGGCTGTGCCTTGCCGCAAGCATACTTCACATAAGACCAGAATCTCTTTGGATTTTCTGCCAGGTTTCGAGACAAAGTTTTATTGTGGAAATATTATAAGCATCTTGCATTGAAGTCTGCCCTAAATTTAGAGCTTCTGTAAATGATCGCCAATCATGGAGATTTTGCTTTGCAGTACACCACATATCACGATGCTGAACTAAGGTTGAGTACTAGCAAATAATTAAGGGGTCGAAATCTAATTACTGCGAGCGTCGACTACCCATGAAAGCGTCACATACCTGAATAACATCGAAATTTCTATGCATGTTTGTTAATTATGTTAACACTTTTTTACGCTCATTACACGTAACATACTGCACTGGTGATACAACTCTGTAAACCTCAGCACATGAACATAACAAATAAATATTGAGCTGCACTTTTAAACACTTAACCCTTTCGTGGTTGATGGGTCATATATGTCCCACTAACTTTGAGCGCCAGTTCGACTGTCGGGATATATGTTACCCAGCTCTGCACGGTGCTGCCATCTAGGTACGATTGTACTGAACCTGAGAAAAAATCGCGACTGCACTGCAAAGGCAGGAGTGCTAGTTCTGCAAGGTTCGCAGAAGAGCTTCTATAAAGTTTGGAAGGTAGGAGACGAGATACTGGCAGAAGTAACGCTGTGGGGATGGGGCGTCAGTCGTGTTGGGTAGCTCAGTTGGTAGAGCACTTGCCCACGAAAGGCAAAGGTCCCGAGTTCGTGTCTCGATCCGGCACACAGTTTTAATCTGCCAGGAAGTTTCATATCAGCGCACACTCCGCTGCAGAGTGAAAATCTCATTCTGAGAACAAAATTTGTTTCCACTGCTTGTGGTGTACCACTTTGTGCCACACCATGTTTTTCCAAGTTTCATGGAATGTAAAGTTTTGTAAGTATTGGTCATGTATCATGAAAACTGAAATGTAATGAATATTTTTTACACTGGCTCTACACAAATAAAAAGGTTACATGCCTGTATAATTTGTAATTATTTTATTCTCCACAAAATCCAGTTTATGGCTAAAAAAAATAAAATCACAAAATCGGTCAGTCAGCAGAAAAGGTATCTCGCCTTGGTTTATGGAACATATGTGTCCCACTTCCTGCTGTGAAAAAAATGGAGAATTTAAAAATATTTTGGTGGTAAAAATATAATAATGGGACTGAAAAGAAAACGTTATCACCTTAATATTTTAAAAATCTGTAAAAAATGAATTTTATCCATGAAAGGGTTAACAAGCATTTGATACGATTGGTATCTCCAGATTTGACTTTCGCTTAGAAACAACAAGCTATTTTGTTCTTGGGACCACAGTTAAGTCTATTAACGAGACGTAACTGAGCACATAAATGCCTTTCTGTGGAATTTCCACAACCCTGTACTGTAGATACCTACTGGAGAATTCTAGAGAGGCGAGGCCATGTGTAGTTATCTGAGGAGCGTGTAGTATTTGTTGCAGAGACTATTGTATACTTCTTTGATTTTTTTAAATTGATAAATATGCTCCGACTGCAGTCAGTGTAAATTGAAATGAAATATATGTGAATGTATGCTATAAATGAAAACAGAATCTATTAGTGTATGAATGTTATATGAAGCATGTATAACAAACGAGAGTAAAATGTCTGCTCATATAATTGAAATCGTATAATGTAACGAAAATGAAAACAAATGACATGCAATGACACTATATATATATATATATATATATATATATATATATATATATATATGTGTGTGTGTGTGTGTGTGTGTGTGTGTGTGTGTGTGTGTGTGTGTGTGTGCGTGTGTATGTATAAAAGGGGAGAGAATATGCTGCACACTGTAGTGTGCATGAGCGACGATAATGGCATGTCACCAAATAAATAAGATAAGTGTATTTTGTAATTGTATTTGTATTTTACTATGTTACGTTTACAGTATGTGGAAAGGACACTACAGAAACTTTATGTAACGCAACTGTATAAAAGAACTCAAAAAACCGCAAAACATACGAAACGTAGTTGCAAAGTCTTAAGTGTACATATCTTAAGAGAATACGTGGCTGTGCGCGTGGTAAACCAGAATTGACAATACTTCATGTAACATGAATTTTCTGTGCTCAACAATGTCGTAAAAGCGGCAAGGAACTTACATTGTCGATTGATGTCAGAGGTACGGCTGGTCTCCCCACTGAATAAGTGAGAGCGACTAGGTGAAATAAATTCCTCCGGCGGCTGATATGGAAACCAGTTGACACCGCATCGAAGATATCACAAAGGATCACGCTGCTGAACACAGGCTTCACGAATTTGCGCAGTGAAAGCTATTGTAAAGGCACGACACGGACACTCTGGACTCGTACTGAACATGTGAGCACGAACTGTGACGATAACGGACTTCGGGTTGTTCACACATACTTCGCAAGTTAAACACTGTGCAGGTGCTGACTGACAACAATGGGCCTATGCGGTTACAGCAAGCACTTTGTTAGGAGAGAAAACATATAATTATGTGTTAAAAGAAGCTGACACGCCATGTAAATTGATAACCATTCAGGAGAACTCCAATGGCCTAAAATAAAGGCTTTGCCCATATCGGACAGAATTGTTGTTGTTGTTGTCTTCAGCCCTGAGACTGGTTTGATGCAGCTCTCCATGCTACTCTATCCTGTACAAGCTTCTTCATCTCCCAGTACTTACTGCAACCTACATCCTACTGAATATGCTTAGTGTATTCATCTCTTGGTCTCCCTCTACGATTTTTACCCTCCACGCTGCCCTCCAATGCTTAATTTGTGATCCCTTGATGCCTCAGAACATGTCCTACCAACCGGTTCCTTCTTCTTGTCAAGTTGGGACAGAATTATCAACACTCAAAAAGGCACAGTGGGGGCCAACTGTATCAAACGATATTACTTTTTCGTTCTTTTCTTATATAAGAGCTATATGCTATACTGAATGAGTTATAGACCCCAACAGAGGTAAATTAACGAGTTGTTTTGTGGCAAGGATAATGTTTTGATACATCGTTAAATACTTGAATGAAACAAAGTAAGAAATACGCTCTTCAATATATTAACTCCTCCATCTTCAACCTTTTGTTTCGAGATGCGGTAGAGACCGATGTATGCTTGGATTCATCGTACCGGCATTGTTACAAATGTGTATTTCAACCGTTCATTAAAAGTGTTACAAAAAGTTACTGGAAAATCAATATTCATTCGAATGATTAAGAGGTCAACTTCTATTTGTTCATCATTTCACTCGCCGCCGAGATCCTGCATCAAGAGGTTCGGTGCAGACAAAACGAATTTACGCGGTATCCGGGAGAGCGTTCCTGCATCGACATTGTCACAATGAAGACTAAATACGATGGAATTAATGTGAAGCAGTACGTAATACAAATTATATTTCTTGACCTTGAATGTACTGATATTAAAGGTTTGTTGATATTGGTATGTGTTAAAGTTCACCCAGGTTTGTGCACAGATTCATAAATTACCTTCAAAATTCTTTCAATTATTCATTCTGATCAATTTATCCAATTATTCAATCAATTATTACCGATTTCCATTCTCACATATCTATTCAGGCGCCAGAGGAAAGAATTCTAAAAGATTTGGAAGGGGACCTCTAAAAATGCCAAAACACAGGTACAAAGCAACATAGGTATAAAGAAGTTAACTGCGTTGAAACCATGGGTAACATAAGAAATACTTCAGTTGATCGATGAAAGGAAGAAGTACAAAAATGTTCAGGGAAATTCAGGAACACAGAAATACAAGTCGGTGAGGGATGAAATAAATAGGAATTGCAAGAAATCTAAGACGAAATTGCTACAGGAAAAATGTGAACAAAGGAAATGACTGTCGGAAAGAGTACAGTGAAGGCCTCTATGAGGGGAAAGATTTGTCTGGCGTCATAGAAAAAGAAAAAGGAGTCAGTTTAGAAGAGGTAGGGAGCTCAGTATTAGAGTCGGAATTTAACAGAGCTTTGCCGGACTTAGGATCAAATAAGGTAAAAGGAAATAATAACATGCCATCAGAATTTCTAAAATCATGGGAGGAGGTGCCAACAAGACGGTTATTCACGTTGGTATGTAGACTGTATGAGCCTGGCGACATACCAAACTTTCGGGAAAATATCATCCACACATTTCCGAATACTGCAAGAGCCGAAAAGTGCGAGATTAGCGCACAATAAGCTTAACAGGTCATGCATCCAAGTTGCTGGCAAGAATAGTATACAGAAGAATGGAAAATAAAATTGAGGATGTGTTGGACGTCGATCAGTTTGGCTTTAGGAAATGTAAAGGCACCAAAGGGGCAATTCAATTCTGACGTTGCCTTTGATATTGGAAGTAAGACTAAAGAAAAATCAAGAAACATTCATCGGATTCGTCGACATGGAAAATCGTTGGATAATGTAATAAGGCGCAAGATGTTCGAAATTCTGAGAAAAAAACAGGGATAAGCTATAGGAAGAGACGGGTAATATACAACAGGTACAAGAGGCCAGAGGGAACAATAAGACCTGACGACCAGGAACGAAGTGCTCGGATTAAAAAGGGCGTAAGACTGGGATATAGTCTTTCGCCCCTATTGTTCATTCTGTACATCGAAGGAGCAATGATGGAAATAAAAGAAAGGTTCAGGAAAGGAATTAAAATTCAAGGTGAAAGGATAACAATGATATGATTCACTGATGACATTGCTATCCTGAGTGGAAGTGAAGAAGAATTACATGATCTGCGGAATGTAATGAACAGTCTAATGAGTACGAAATATAGGTTGAGAGTAAATCGAAGGAAGTCGAAAGTAATGAGAAGTAGTAGGAATGAGAACTGCGAGAAACTTACCATCTTTAGTGTAGGTCACGAAGTAGCTAAAGTTAATTAATCCTGATACCTAGGCAGCTATATAACCAATGACGGACGGAGCAAGGAGGACATAAAAGACAGACCAACACTGGCATAAAGGGCATTTCTGGTCAAGAGAAATCCACTAGTATCAAACATAGGCCTTAATTTGGGGACGAAATTCCTGAGAATGTACGTCTGGAGCATAGCACTGTATGATAGTGAAACATGCACTGTGGTAAAACCGGAAAAGAATTGTCGAAGCACTTGAGTTGTGGTCCTACAGACGGGGCGGCCTGATACGGTAAGAAATGAGCAGGTTCAGCACAGAAATGGAGGGGAAAGGACTATGTGGAAAACACTGGCAAGGAAAAGGGACAGGATGATTGGACATCTGACATCGTTGAATGATTTCGACGATATTAGACGGAACTGTAGAGAGCGAAAACTGTAGAGGAAGACAGAGATTGTAATACACCCAGTAAATAACTGAAGACGTATGTTGCAAGTGATACTCTGAGATGAAGAGGTTGGCACAGGAGAGGAATTCGTTGCGGGCTGCATCAAACCAGTCAGAAGACTGATGATTCAAAAAAAAAAGCCCTAAATACAATCACAGGATTGCTATGGAACAGATCAATTTGGCGTTGGTGGGATCGTTATGTGAGAAGGGACCACGTTGGCGACCTACAGTTGTTGATAGTTGGAGGAATTCTGTTAACGCTCAGAGGTACAGAGACAAAATTCTGCAGCAGCATGTACGTCTTACCAGAAGTTACGTTTGTCTAGATGTAGATCATTTAATCCATATACACTGAAACTGGTACATCTTTTTTATATTGAGTATGGCCACCGCAAGCACGCAGAAGTGGCGCAACACGCTGTGGCATAGACTCGACTAATGTCTGAAGTAGTCCTAGAGGGAACTGACACCATGAATCGAGCAGGACTGTTCGTAAATCCGCTAGAGTACGAGGGGGTGGAGATTTCTCTCAAACGGCTCTTTACAAGGCATCCCAGATATGCTCAATAATGTTCATGTTTGGAGAGTTTTGTGCTCAGCATATGTGTTTAAACTCAGGCGAGTGTTCCTGGAGCTACTCTGTATCAATTATGGACGTGTGAGTTGTCGTATTGTCCTGATGGAATTTCCCAAGTCCATCGGAATGTTCAATAGACATGAATGGATGCAGGTGAACGGACAGGATGTCAACGTACGTGTCACATAGAAGTATCATGGGGCCCATATTACTCCAACTCCACGCGCCCACACAATTACAATGCCTCTATCAGCTTGAACACTTCCCTGCTGACATGCTGAGTCCATGAATTCAAGAGGTTGTCTCCATACCCGTATACGTCCACCGCTCGATACAATGTGAAACGAGATTCGTCCGACCAGGCAACATGTTTCCAGTCATCAGCAGTCCAATGTCGGTGTTGACGGGCCCAGGCGAGGCGTAAAGCTTTGTGTCGCACAGTCATCAAGGGTACACGAGTAGGCCTTCGGCTCCGGAAGCCCATATCGATGATGTTTCGTTGAATGGATTGCACGCTGACACTTTTTGATAGCCCAGCACTGAAATCTGCAGCAATTTGCGGAATTATTGCACTTCTGTCATGCTGAACGATCCTCTTCACTCGTCGTTGGTTCCTTTCTTGCAGGATCTTTTTACGGCCGCAGTGATATCCGAGATTTGATGTTTTACCGGATTCCTGATTTCCACGGTACACTCGTGAAATGATCATACGGGAAAATCCCCACTTCATCGCTACGTCGGAGATGCTGTGTCCTAACGCTCATGCGCCGACTATAACACCACGTTTAAACTCAATGAAATGTTGATAATGATCATCATGTTTGTACGGTAATCAGCACCCGTACACAGTCCCAAGTTTTACACAGTCCAATTTTTTTTCATACTCCAATGTAGCCAGTGTCAGGAACGATGAAATGACGTGGACAACAGAAATACCCAGTCCCCGAGCAGAGAAAATCCCGGGAATCGAACCCGGGACCCCGTGATCCAGAGGCAGCATCGCTAACCACTCGACCACAAGCTGCGGACAACTTAAATCTTGATAACCTGCCATTGTAACTGTACTAACCGATCTAATAACTGCGCCAGATACTTGTTGTCTTACACAGGCGTTGCCGATTGCAGCGCCATATACTGGCTGTTTACATATCTCTGTATTCGAATACGCAGGTCTATACCAATTTCTTTGGCGCTTCAGTGTATATTACAAAAGTGGAAGTATTTATGCGTAAGTATATATGTTCTACACCTCCTCCTAAACCGATGGACCGGTTTCAGTCAAACTTGGTACCCACGTATCTTACTGTCAGGCAATAATCTCTTTGGGAAGAGGCTACCTATCTATCAAAGTGGGGGAAGGGAGGGGGGTGGAAAAGAAACGTAGCCGGCAACTAGTAAATTTCCAGGTTTTATTCATATAATATCAAACTTTTACGAAACTTTTCTCGCTTACAACCCTTACAAAATGATGAAAGGATAAACGTTTATCGCTTACTACTTTTCCGCTGTTCAAGCACCAGAAATACCGCATGATGCGTGACGTTATAATTTATTACTTCTTTACTAAATGTATTAGCGACATATTTTGCAGGCTGTATGCACATATATCACTGTGTATAACTGCTACATTACATGAGTGTACGATAAATAGTTCATTAGGTATGACGTTTTCAACAAGGAGGTGTGTAGAAATTTGCCGCATCTTGTAAAACGTTAAAAATTTATAACTCTATTCACAATAACTTTTTCAGGCAATATCCACACATTTCGTTAAATATACCTCCAATATTTTATCATTGTATGGCACGTAGTTCAGGAGATATGACGTCATAAACATTAAGCACAAGTCCAGACGCTGGGGGTACATACAGGTGTGGACGCACAGTTGTAAACAAATACCTGGGCAACGTCGGGTTTCTCTGCTAGTAGACAATAACGTCCGACCGCCTGTAGGCTCCCCACCGGCTGAGCCGTATTTCGAAGGTGAAGATGTCCTCCTTACGGCTTGACCAGCCAGGTCCACGTTCACGGTTACTAAGGAACATTCCTTGGACGTGCCGAAATCATTGAATAGCTGTCTCTTTCTCTGTTCTAGTATACTGTTAAGCATTTTAATTACTTGCTGTAGATTCTGCTCAAGAAACACTGCGGTGACTTAACAGCATCGAAACTCATTCTCTTCTCTATGCGTGTCCATGCAACGTTATCGAGGAGAGCAATATTGTTTGCTACTTTTTGAGTCAGTAAATTGTTCGCATTCCTGACAGAAAACTTCATTTATTAGTGTAATTGTTTAGTAGCAGCTTTATAAAATAATTTGCATAATTTTCTCATAAATATTGATTCATATTTTGTATTTTAACAAGTAAATTAGACTGCATTTAATTTGTTAAAACTGTAATTTACGATCGGTAACGACGTCAAAAGCTGTTAAATCCCTTGTATCTTTTCAATCACGGAACAGGTCTGCCCCTGCCGCTGAGTGCCGGCACGGTAGCTCAGCGTGCTCGGTCAGAGGGTTAGATGCCCTCTGTAATAAAATCAGACGGTAAGATGCCCTCTGTAATAAAGAACTCCGTGAACGGTTGAACGATGAGCTTGAACGGATATGAAGAGACGTCCACCCCGAACAAATGCAACGAACAAAATGAGATCTATTGAAAAAAAAAATGGTCGGGGCGACGGACAGTCGTGCCAAGGGCCACGGGTTCGATTCCAGTTTGGGTCGAAGATTTTTTCCACTCAGCTACTGGGTATTGTGTTGTTCTAATCATTATCATCTCAGCCCCATCGACACCCAAGTCGCCGAAGTGGCGTCAACTCAAAAGACTTGCACCAAGCGAACGGTCTACCGGACGGGAGGCCCTAGCCACATGACATTCCATTTCAGTCACATAACATTTATTTCATAGTTTTGGAAATTGAATATCGTCTCTCATCATTTGAATGGAGATGTTTTGTTATGGCAAGATGAACGATTATGTCACTAGACATTAAAGAACTGTTAGAGTATTACAGATACCATGCCACATTAAAGAAGAAAAACAAACAATTTTCGGTGATATAATCGTCAGTTTTGAGTAAAACTAAACTCACATTAACGAGGGATAATACGGAATTTGCTGTGCAGAAAACAACTACAGAACAAAAAGGAAATTGGAAAGATATAAGCTAATAAGAACTTTTGAAGGACTGATAACAGACCTATTAAGATACAAAATAAGTTGGAAAACTATCTTCATAAACCTGACCGTACTGTGTGCAACACTTATCCCCACCTGGTCCATACGGTAGTCTCTCGCTGGACATCCACTGTACTGCAGAATCCATTGTACTGCAGAACGGCACCAACTCTAGTCCGGAAATATTTTTGCGAGGTGACGTAGCAGTGAAGTACAATCTTTTATTTTCTTTAAAAGATTAAAAGATTTTGTCTCATTTTTGTGAAATAATGAAAGAGAAAGGTACCAGCAATAAATTAAAAATTTAACAATTCATTCATAGTATACAATAAAAATATGAAGTAGCTGACCTACTGCCTGTGTGTATCTAACACGTATTAATCTGCTTGCAGCCTTTAAAGAGGACATATTAACACAAAAAAACAGTATTCTTCAACCCCAGTTTTCAATGTTGGCACTCCATATTTGTAAAGCCCAAATAGTGATATGACCTACGGTTATAATACGATTCTTGAGCAGGTTTTAAAAAAAATTAGAGTCAATAGGAGAAAACTGATGTTTTTTGTAATGTTAAACCACCTATCACTTTTCGAGAAAAGCGACGAACTGTAGACGGACTAAGCTTTCTTTTATTTGTCTATTTCATTTAATATTTTGATTGTATGTATCTTGAAGCCGAGAGGGTAAAAATTTTCCAGTCTTTGTTCGACCACTAAGTTTATCACAGGAAATAACAGGAATAAAAAACGGAACACCGGTTTTTGCAGAAACCGGTTATTTTGTGCGGTTTTAACCGTCAGATTAAACTGACGTTGGAAAAAGAGAAGATATAGCCTGAAACTGATTGTTTCAGCTATAACTGCCTTCTTTAATGACTTCCACACTGTCAGTCTGTTGTAGAGCTACGGAAGATGTTCTATATTCATGTATCATGACGTATTTGGATAATGAAAATCTCCTCCACAAGAACCAGTATGGATTCCACAATCTGATATCTTGTGGAACACAGCACGCTCTGGTTGTCCACGAGATGCAGTGCACCATAGAGAAAGACGCACAGGTTGATGCGTTCCTTGGCTTCTGGAAGAAATTCTACACAGTTCAGCACTGTACTTTAGTGAACAAAATGCGATATTACTGAATATCGTACCAGGTTTTTTTGAGCGCATTCAGGACTACTTAGCACATAGAACTCAACACGTCGTTCTTAACGGAACAAAATGGACGTATTATATAACTTCAATGGTACTTGAAGAGAGTTGATACAGCCGTTACTGTTTACAGTATGTATGAATTATCTATTGGATAGCGTCGGAAACCCCGCAGGCGAAGAAATCCATTACCATTCGATTACATTACTGATAACAAATCACATGAAACAGAAACAAACGCAGAAATTGTCCCAAACTAGGTGCAGTGGCATGACCACCTTCAGCTAATTGTAGTATAAGCAGTTATCACGCTGACATTTTTTGAAAGAATCTTGAGGTAGGCTTAATAATCATCTACAAAACAAGGACCTTTCAAAACACTTGTAAGGTCGATCCATCTGTACTGCATATCAGTGTAGTAGCCTTACCAGTTGGTTTAAAACAAAGCGTAAAAAACGTGCAACGAAGCGCAGGACATTTTGTCATGAGACAGTTTAGTAAGCGCGAGGGTGTCTGAGTGTCTGTCGCAAGGGAAAGTTGTAAATCCACTACTCTTCACGGTATATATAAATGGCATAGTAGACAACATCGGAAGTTCCGTGAGACTTTTCGCCGATGATGCTGTCGTATGAAAATATGTCGCAACGCTAGAAAATTGTAGCGAAATACAGGAAAACCTGTAGAGGATCGACGCTTGCCGCAGGGAGCGGCAATTGACCCTCGACATAAATAAACGTAACGTGTTGCGTATACATAACGAGAAACACCCTTTATTGCACGATTACATGACTGCAGGGTAATCACTGGAAGCATTTACTTCCATAAAATATGTAGGAGTAAGCCTAAGGAACGATTTAAAGTTAAACGACCACATGAAACTAATCGCAGAGAAGGCAACTGACAACTGAGATTCATTGGAAGACTGCTCTGGAAATGCAGTCCGTCAACAAAGGAGGTAGCTGGCAAAATCCTAGTTCGACCAATACTTGAATACTACGATGCGTACCAGACAGGATAGACAGAGGACGTAGAGCAGATCCAAAGAAGAGCAGTGCGTTTCCTTACAGTTTCACGTAGTAATTACGAAAGGGACATGGGGACGATGAACTTACTCCAGTGACAGATGCTGTAATGGAGGCGTTCTGCATCACGTCGTGGTTTATTGTTCCGAGACGGATCGATCCTAGAACAGTCAACTGATATTACGTAATCTCGTGAAAAGACCGTGAAGGTAAAATTAAAGAGATGCGAGTTCTCACAGAGGCTTATCGTTAATCGTTCTTCTCGCGAAACACTCGCGACTGGAATCGGAGAGTGGGAGTACATAAGGTGTCCTCCACCACACACAGCATAGTGTCTTGCGAAATGTAGATGTATACGTAGATTTAGAGGTTATCTGCATAACGGAGAGAGCTACATTTGAAATTCCGAGAGCTTACGTTGTAACAGGAGTGGTACAGCACATAACTTCTTCCTACAAATGTCTCGCAAAATAATAACTACGAGAAAATTGGAGAAATTACAGCTCTTGCGGAGGATTATCGGAAATTGTTCTTCCCACGCACCACTAGCAAATGTAAAAGTGAAGGCAGAAATGATATTGGTACCGAAATACCCTCTGTCAAATAAAATATAAATTAGCTTGCGGAATATAGATGTAGCTATCCTTATAAATGCGTAAGCTTTCGCGGTCGATGTTAAGCTTCTCGGTGTAGTTCCTCGTCATCTCATGCATTACTTAAAATTGTCTATCTTCGTGGAAAGCCGGTGCAATACGGACAAAACATCTACACTACTGGCCATTAAAATTGCTACACCAAGAAGAAATGCGGATGATAAACGGCTATTCATAGGACAAATATATTATACTAGAACTGACATGTGATTACATTTTCACGCAATTTGGGTGCATAGATCCTGAGAAATCATTACCCAGAACAATCACCTCTGGTCGTAATAACAGCCTTGATACGCCTGGGCATTGAGTCAAACAGAGCTTGGATGGCTTTTACCGGTACAGCTGCCCATGCAGATTCAACACGACACCACAGTTCATCAAGAGTAGTGACTGGCGTTTTGTGACGATCCAGTTGCTCGGCCACGATTGACTAGACGTTTTCAATTAGTGAGATATCTGGAGAATGTGCTGGCCAGGGCAACAGTCGAACATTTTCTGTATCCAGAAAGGTCCGTACAGGACCTGCAACATGTGGTCGTGCATTATCCTGCTGAAATGTAGGGTTTCGCAGGGATCGAATGAAGGGTAGAGTCACGGGTCGTAACACATCTGAAATGTAACGTCCACTGTTCAAAGTGCCGTCAATGCGAACAAGAGGTGACCGAGACTTACGCCAGTATGGTGGTGACGAATACATGCTTCCAATGAGCGTTCTCCGCGATATCACCAAACAATGATACGACCATCATGATGCTGTAAACAGAACATGGATTCATCCAAAAAAATGAAGTTTTGTCATTCGTGCACCCAGGTTCGTCGTTGAGTACACCATCGCAGGCGCTCCTGTCTGTGATGCAGCGTCAAGGGTAACCACAGCCATTGTCTCCGAGATGATAGTCCATGGTGCTGCAAACGTCATCGAACTGTTCGTGCAGATGGTTGTTGTCTTGCAAACGTACCCATCTGTTGACTCAAGGATCGAGACGTGGCTGCACGATCCGTTACAGCCATGCGTATAAGATGCCTGTCATTTCGACTGCTAGTGATACGATGCCGTTGGGATCCAGCACGGCGTTCCGTACTACCCTCCTGAATCCACAGTCATTGGATCTCGACCAACGCGAGCAGCAATGTCGCGATACGATAAACCGCAATCGTGATAGGCTACAATCCGACTTTTATCAAAGTCGGAAACGTGATGGTAGGCATTTTTCCTCCTTACACGAGGCATCACAACAACGTTTCACCAGGCAACGCCGGTCAACCGCTGTTTGTGTATGAGAAATCGGTTGGAAGCTTTCCTCATGTCAGCACGTTGTAGGCGTCGCCACCGGCGGGTACCTTGTCTGAATGCTCTGAAACGCTAATCATTTGCATATCACAGCATCTTCTTCCTCTCGGTTAAATTTCGCGTCTGTGGCACATCATCTTCGTGGTGTAGCAATTTTAATGGTCAGTAGTGTATATTTTAGTATATTAAGTATTTTCTTGGATGATGCGGTAGTACACAGAATGATTTTAATGGGATAACATCTGTAATATTCCCTTGTCAGCCGTTCCCGGCACTGACACAGCAAGGCCATCTTGGCTGATATTAAAAGGTATGGTGAATGAATCATTCAGACTATTAATCCTAAACGTTCAGAAATGGCTGCTGCTCCTCTAAAGGAATCTCCACCAATGCCCTTCCGATGTAACAGTATCTACGTTAGGTATGCCTGTATTGTTTAGATACGATAGCCACACCTCCGCGGCAAGGTGCATTGTCATACACACACACACACACAAACACACACACACACACACACACACACACACACACACACTGACATACACTCAAGTAGTAAAAGCAGTTCACTGTTTATTTGCTGTGTAAAGACTGATGCGTCGAAGTTTCTCCCTATAATAGGAATTTTTCATACCCGCGAATTTCTTGTTAAACAAACATAATGCTTAAAACTGTCAACCTAAATTTGAGCGCCAAATTGTCTGAAGTTTGACGGCCGCTGCGGGCGAGCGATTGTAGGCGCTTCAGTCCGGAACCGCGCTGCTGCTACGGTCGAAGGTTCGAAAAAAATGGTTCAAATGGCTCTGAGCACTATGGGACTTAACATCTGAGGTCATCAGTCCCCTAGAACTTAGAACTACTTAAACCTAACTAACCTAAGGACGTCACACACATCCATGCCCAAGGCAGGATTTGAACCTGCGACCGTAGCGGTCGCGCGGTTCCAAACTGAAGTGCCTAGAACCGCTCGGCCACACCGGCCGGCCGCAGGTTCGAATCCTGCCTCGGGCATGGATGTATGTGGTGTCCTTAGGTTAGTTAGGTTTAAGTAGTTCTAAGTCTAGGGGACTGATGACTTCAGATGTTAAGTTTTATGGTGCTTAGAGCCATTTGAACCCTTTTGTCTGAAGATCCATAAATGTTAAGTAAAATTTCCCTGTAGTTTCTATCTAAAGGAAAATCGCGCAACGGAAATCTAAGTACTGAAATTCAGATCGACTGATCAGGCATTGCGCTTTACTAAATAATTCCAAAGAATTCTCTCTTGCAATTTGTGTGAAGCTAGAGATCACAGAAGGAGGGACGATGTGCTGGCATACACATTGTGTTGAAGTTTAATGGACTAATTGGCTGCATGAAGAACATTTATTCACAAAGGTATAGGGTACTCCTGAACTGCATTTAACATGGAAAACATGTAAGATCCTAATACTATAGTTCCTTACAATCAAACTGTAATTCCTTAACGACCATCATTATTATTTTTCAGCATGAACTGAGTTGACTAAGCAAAGCTATGTGGACATACAGCTGCACACACAGTAAGATTCCCGAGCGAGGTGGCGCAGAGGCTAGCATACTGGAAAGGCATTCTAGAGGGCGGTGTTTAAACCCACGTGTGGTTTTCTTGATGTAGGTTTTCCGTGATTTCTCTAAATTGGTTAAGTCAAATGGCAGGATGGTTCCTTAGAAAGGGCACGGCCGACTTCCTCTCCCATCTTCCCCTAACCCGATGAGACTGATGACGTTGGTGTTTAGTGCCCTCCTTCAAATCAACCAACCACCACAGAAATATTCAAAATCACAGAGAAGCCGAAAGCAAAGTTTACCACTTTCCAATAATAACTGAATCGTCAAAGCTGACTTGTTTCTCGCTCCGAAAAGACTCATGAAATTTAAGTGGCCACACAATGCATGAAATGAGTTGTGGTGATTAAAGAACAAATTCGGTTCCATCTGTATCTAAGTCAACTGATAGGTAGCCTCCCGTACTACTCCTAACGATAGAGGTTAATCGCTAAGGACAATCCTAACTCAAAACTGAACTAACTCTTATCCAAAAGCACCATTCAAGTGCGGACAGAAGCAGCACGATGTACTTGCGGAACAGCGACTTTTTGTTGCGACTCATTTCGTCAGCGCCCCAGTAACTTCTATTCAAATACAAACTGGCAGGCCGATGTGGCCGAGCGGTTCTAGGCGCTTCAGTATGGAACCGCGCGACCGCTACAGTCGCAGGTTCGAATCCTGCATCGGGCATGGATGTGTGTGATGTCGTTAGGTTAGTTAGCTTGAAGTAGTTCCAAGTTCTAGGGAACTGATGACATCAGATATTAAGTCCCATAGTGCTCAGAGCCATTTGAACCATTTGAACCAAATCCAAACTGCCTCGCCTCTGCGTACGAAGGTCGAAAGGAGGTCGAACAAACTTGGTGGAGGCAAAGTGATCAGGTACCAAAACGAGTTTACTGTTGGTAGTGGAGGTCTCCACCAATTAGGAGGTGCAACGCCTGGTTCCAGCCTATAAATTTTCCACTTTTTTTAATGTCCAAATTCGAGCATGACGTCTGTAGCTCAGGGTTGGGAGAAACCAATAGCGTCGCCGCACGGCTAAAGCGCTAGGCTAACGACTGTGGCGACAGAGCGGCGCCACCCGTCTGGTATCGGAGGTTACACCTAACCACCCTTCTCAAGCTGCTACTGCAAAGTTAAACCTCTAATTTCCACCTGAATTCAACCTAGAAATATGCGTTTGTAATTACATCGATATTCAGTTCATCCAACGATCATCCATGCTTAAGACAGGTGATCCAAGCACATAGTGTGCTGAATATCAGATGTAGTAAAAACGAGAAAAAAACACACTCACTTTCGGTTCCGAGCGTGATCTTCCTCCCTGCCATGTAAAACGTGAAAACACGCAGACAAATAAAGATACTTTGTCGACTCGATCAGAATATGAAACTATAACCCCAAAGTATATGTAAGGTGGACTGATTGTTGACTTTCAGTACTACTTAGGGACTATTCATAAGGCTGTACACAAATCAAGACGAGTAAAGGATATCGCGGATGCAGAGCTTCGTAAGGTTTATGATGATAATTGGTACCAGTTAATTCAGAATACACCGTAAGCTGAAATAACGACGTACCGAGAGAGAATGATAGATTTGATGTGTATGTACAGAAAAAAATGATTAAAATTTCAGAGAAATTGGATGATTTATTCAAAAGAAAGACCTTCACAAACAGAGCATCACCTCTGGCCCTTATGCAAGCAGTTACTCTACATCTATATCCATACTCCGCAAGCCACCTGACGGTGTGTGGCGGAGGGTACCTTGAGTACCTCTAACGGTTTTAACTTCTATTCCAGTCTTGTATTGTTCGTGGAAAGAAAAATTGTCGGTATGCCTCCGTGTGGGCTCTAATCTCTCTCATTTTATCCTCATGGTCTCTTCGCGAGATATACGTAGGAGGGAGCAATATACTGCTTGACTCCTCGGTGAAGGTATGTTCTCGAAACTTCAACAGAAACCCGTACCGAGCTACTGAGCGTCTCTCTTGCAGAGTCTGCCACTAGAGTTTATCTATCATCTCCGTAACGCTTTCGCGATTATGAAATGATCCTGTGACGAAGCGCGCTGCTCTCCGTTGCATCTTCTCTATCTCTTCTATCAACCCTATCTCGTACGAATCCCACACTGGTGAGCAATATTCAAGCAGTGGGCGAACAAGTGTACTGTAACCTACTTCCTTTGTTTTCGGATTGCATTTCCTTAGGATTCTTCCAATGAATCTCAGTTTGGCATCTGCTTTACCGACGATCAACTTTATATGACCATTCCATTTTAAATCACTCCTAATGCGTACTCCCAGATAATTTATGGAATTAACTGCTTCCAGTTGCTAACCTGCTATATTGTAGCTAAATGATAAAGGATCTATCTTTCTATGTATTCGCAGCACATTACACTTGTCTATATTGAGATTCAATTGCCATTCCCTGCACCATGTGTCAATTCGCTGCAGATACTCCTGCATTTCAATACAATTTTCTATTGTTACAACTTCTCAATATGCTACAGCATCATCTGCAAAAAGCCTCAGTGAACTTCCGACGTTATCCACAAGGTCATTTATGTATTTTCTGAATAGCAACGGTCCTACGACACTCCCCTGCGACACACCTGAAATCACACTTACTTCGGAAGACATCTCTCCATTGAGAATGACACGCTGTGTTCTGTTATGTAGGAACTCTTCAATCCAATCACACAATTGATCTAATAGTCCATATGCTCTTACTTTGTTCATTAAACGACTGTGGCGAACTGTAACAAAGGCCTTGCGGAAGTCAAGAAACACGGCATCTACCTGGGAACCCGTGTCTATGGGCCTCTGTGTCTCGTGGACGAATAGCGCGAGCTGGGTTTCACACGATCGTCTTTTTCGAAAACCATGCTGATTCCAACAGAGCAGATATCTAGTCTCCAGAAAAGTTGGCCTTGATTGACAGATTTGTTTGATGCCATCCTGAGGAACATCAAGGCAGATTCTGTCCAAATGGTGCGTTATATTGTCAAAACCTCTAGTTGGTGGAAACGCTCCGTCCATAACGCTCCAAACGTTCTTTACTTTGGAGAGATGCGGCGACTTGGGTGGCCTAGATGGGCAAGCACGACGTCAATCTGGAGAAACTCCCAGCGTGCCTGAAATGTATGCCCAAAATGGCTTGTGATGAAGAGCAACAGAACGGGCCGTAGAATATCGTCGACGTACCGCTGCGCTCCGCAGACCATTATTCTTGCTTGTCAGGCAGTACGGCGGGCGACAATCGGGTTGGTATCCTACCACGGTATGGGGCGTATCCATGAGTGGCCATGGGGACACATATCGAAGCCGGGCTCATCACTAAAGACAATTATACTCCAGTCAATTAGGTTACAAACCGAATGGGCCCAACACCAGTGTAAACGAGCTTGTCAGAGTACAGATGTTAATGGAAGACGGTGCAAGGGTGTCGTGAGGTCAGCTCTCTTCCCGTTAGTCGCTTATTAATGATCCTTGTAGTCGCTTGGTCACTGAAGCACCAAATGCACGTCGGATCGGTAATAATGCTGGGTACGGTGGCCGGCCGGAGTGGCCGAGCGGTTAAAGGCGCTACAGTCTGGAACCGCACGACCGCTACGGTCGCAGGTTCGAATCCTGCCTCGGGCATGGATGTGTGTGATGTCCTTAGGTTAGTTAGGTTTAAGTAGTTCTAAGTTCTAGGGGGCTTATGACCACAGCAGTTGAGTCCCATAGTGCTCAGAGCCATTTGAACCATTTTTTTCTGGGTATGGGGCTCTGAGTGCCTATTTTCCGATAGCTCAGTCTTCACGTTCTATCGTCTCTCTAGGTCGACCGCCTCCTTCTTGCCACTTGTTCAGCCTTGGTTCACCTTTCCTGCCAACATCACTCCTATACCAATGTTGACATTCTTTGAGCCCAACTACTCGTCCTCCTTTTAACTGTCACATGCGTATATTGTTCACGCGCCTGTGAGGTATAGTTACTGTCGAACTAAGTACACTGAACGAGAGGCTCAAAGACTTTTGAGCCATGCTCCGCTCGCGTTTGTGCCGTTGACAGGTTGGCGTCGTATATTCGGATTGTGACCACTCGTTTTCTTAGAGCGATCACTGATACCACTACGATTGCTCGCTTTGTCTGTCCGTGAGTGGCAGTAGCGGCATTTATCGATAGCGAGTACTGTGGTACTATCTTTGGAGCGACCTCAAGTATTTCCGGGTCGTGCGTGTGTCGGAGTTCAGTGGCGGGACGGAGCAGCAGTGAAGTCTGCACAGCCAGTACTCGCCCGACCGCTGGCTCCATACACGCACTGCCCGACGGAAGGATGTGGTCGTGAGAGTGCACGACCACGCCAACGACCGGATTCAGCGACTTTAAGTTGAATGGTTCAAATGGTTCAAATGGCTCTGAGCACTATGCGACTTAACTTCTAAGGTCATCAGTCCCCTAGAACTTAGAACTACTTAAACCTAACTAACCTAAGGACATCACACACATCCATGCCCGAGGCAGGATTTGAACCTGCGACCGTAGCAGGCGCGCATTTCCGGACTGAAGCGCCTAGAACCGCTTGACAAAGTTGAATGGATCGTTACATTCCAGTTGTGCAACCTTCACTGGAGTGTGTGTCTCCGTCTGTCAAAGCGACCTCATGGCAATATGTTTTCAGTCGACGATTCATACTGGGACCTCTCGGTGCCTGATTTGAGCGGGAACTACGTTGGTTCGGACAATCGTCTCAGCGGACGACGTGCATTTGGTTTTCCAACAGCTTCTGGCTCGTCTGTGTTTCTGTCGACTTGTAAGTAGTCCTGTTGCTCCACAGTGACTGGTTTTAATATTGTTTGAGTTGTTTGAGGAATTGTTTTCAGGGATCCGTGTATATCTTGTGTGGTTTGAATGAGCTGTCTGCGTACTAGGATTTGGTGGAGCCAACTTGTGGAATTAAATGCTTGTCATTTGACAATGCTAACTGTTATTCCATCGTGGTATTGGTTATCGCATCTTAGGTGGACTTTGCAAGTGTGTTGGTCGGCGTTTAAGCTGCCCCTAGTTTGAGTTGCCATCGCGTTAAGTGAGCATAACTCTTGGCTGCCTGTCTCACCGCTTACGCAGCTGCAGGGACTTTCCTCAGGTCGATCCTTGGTGCACTGTCTGTGGATCACTCCCTTCTTTATTTAGTCTAATTGTGTCAATTGTTTAAAAACTATATTTTGTTTAAATTATTCCTATTGCTTGTGGCCTTCATTCGACAAATAATTTGAATTCTTCTTAATAAAGACGTCAGCCGTCAGTGTAGCCTGTGTTACAGTCTTTTTTTTTCAAAATGATTGTTTTAAAAAATGAATTTGGTATTTACAACGGGTAATTGTCTCCCTCATTTGTAATTCAGGCCTTCAGCCGTTAATTGTTCTGAAGTATTGCTCGTGGCCTTCAGCCGACAAATAATTTTGGTTCTTTCTTAATTAGTCCTTCAGCCGTCAGTGTAGCTTGTGCTATTGACAATTTTTTAATGATTGTTTTAAAAATTAGTTTGGTATTTTCTACGTGTAGTTGTCTTCCTCGCTTGTAATTCAGGCCTTCAGCCGCTAATTGTTCTGAGGTATTGCTTGTGGCCTTCAGCCGACAGCCGGCCATTGTGGCCGTGCGGTTCTAGGCGCTTCAGTCTGGAACCGCGTGACTGCTACGGTCGCAGGTTCGAATCTTGCCTCGGGCATGGATGTGTGTGATGTCCTTAGGTTATTTAGGTTTAAGTAGTTCTAAGTTGTAGGGGACTGATCACCACAGATGTTATGTCCCATAGTGCTCAGAGCCATTTGAACCATTTTTGAACCTTCAGCCGACAAATAATTTTGAATTCTTTGGTAATAACGCCTTCAGCCGACAGTGTAGCTTGTGTTACAGTCAATTTTTTTTTTAAATGATTGTTTTAAAAAAAATTGTTTCCTTAAATAAAGTGTACGTGTTTACTGTCAAACAAAAGGTAACTGATTAGGCCCCGTCCACACCTTTTCCTGCATCCCCTAAGTCCCACCTCTGGTGTTGACAAGTCCCCTGTTTACTATCTTTGGCAGCTGCACGATGAAACTGCACTGTAGCGTCACACAACCATCCATCGTCCGGTAAAGTTCAAAATTTCGCATTTTCCATCGATGCTTTTGTGACCAATTTGCGTAACTCAATGATGAGTTTTTTTTTTTGTTTTCTTTTTTCTTAGGATGTACTTATAAAATATGATGTATCATGAAACTTTCCTTGTATTTTCGTAAAAAATGATGTTTAGGCCATTTAAAAAATAATAAAGCAAGTTTACTGCGGTATGTAACAGATCATGAATAAAGCACCTCCACACGTTTGTTTTGGTGGAAGTGAGAGAGGGTGATGCATTGGAACGCCATTCTAAATGTAAGGATAGTTTGCGCGTAGACCCTCCATATGTTTCGTGGGGAGCGGTCATGCGTGCACTGTGTTCAGTGGGGTGTAGAGACCAGCCCAGCGATGACGGCGCCGCAGAGCCGTTCACGCAGTGAGTGTAACAAGCTGTGACACTGAATGCGGCGACTGGAAACTCAGCCGCCTGTGAAATGCGAGGCGTGATTCAGTTTGGGCGCGCGTAAAATATTGGACCGTGAGAGACACATTGTAGATTTGTTGCTCGAGCTTACTGTTTACGAATAGTTGAAATAACAATGGGCAGCCCTGCGTCATTACAGGTACTTGGAATGCATGATGTCTAAATCTGTCAATACACATACACTACGCAAGTCACCATAAAGCGTATCGTGGACATTGCAATCGTCATTTCCCCCGTTTTCTGTTATACACTGAAGCGCCAAAGAAACTGGAATAGGCGTGCTTATTCAAATACAGAGATAAGTAAACAGGCAGAATGCGGTGCTGCGGTGGACAGCACCTATACAGGGTGGTCCATTGGTAGCGACCGGGACAAATATCTCACGAAATAAGCTTCAAACGAAAAAACTACAAAGAACGAAACTCGTGTAGCTTGAAGGGGAAAACCAGATAGCTCTATGGTTGGCCCGCTAGATGGCGCTACCATAGGTCAAACGGTTATCAACTGCGTTTTTTAAAATAGGAAACCCCATTTTTATTACATATTCGTGTAGTACGTAAAGAAATATGAATGTTTTAGTTGGACCACTTTCTTCTGTTTGTGATAGAAGCCGCTGTAATAGTCACAAACGTATAAGTACGTGGTATCACGTAACATTCCGCCAGTGCGGACGGTATTTGCTTCGTGATACATTACCCATGTTAAAATGGACCGTTTACCAATTGCGGAAAAGGTCAATATCGTGTCGAAGTATTGTGATCAAAATGCCCAACGGGCGTGTGCTTTGTTTGCTGCTCGGTATCCTGGACAACATCATCCAAGTGTCCGGACCGTTCGCCGGATAGTTACGTTATTTAAGGAAACCGGAAGTGTTCAGCCACATGCGAAACGTCCACCACGACCTGCAACAAATGATGATGCCCAAATAGGTGTTTTAGCTGCTGTCACGGCTAATCCGCACATCAGTAGCAGACAAACTGCGCGAGAATCGGGAATCTCAAAAGTGGTATTGAATAGCGTATTTCATGACAGGTGGATTGGTCGTCGAAGCACCATGCCATGGCCCGCATGTTCACCTGATCTGACGTCCCCGGATTTCTTTCTGTGGGGAAAGATGAAGGATATTTGCTATCGTGATCCACCGACAACGCCTGACAACATGCGTCAGCGCATTGTCAATGTAAGTGCGAACATTACGGAAGGCGAACTACTCGCTGTTGAGAGGAATGTCGTTACACGTATTGCCAAATGCATTGAGGTTGACGGACATCATTTTGAGCATGTATTGCATTAATGTGGTATTTACAGGTAATCACGCTGTAACAGCAGAAATGATAAGTTCACAAAGGTACATGTATCACATTGGAACAGCCGAAATAAAATGTTCAGACGTACGTACGTTTTGTATTTTAATTTAAAAATCCTACCTGTTACCAGCTGTTCGTCTATAATTGTGAGCCATATGTTTGTGACTATTACAGCGCCATCTATCACAAAGCGAAGAAAGTGGTCCAACTAAAACATTCATATTTATTTACGTACTACACGAATATGTAATAAAAATTGGGGTTCCTATTTTAAAAACCGCAGTTAATATCCGTTTGACCTATGGCAGGTCCGCAACTCGTGGTTGTGCGGTAGCGTTCTCGCTTCCCACGCCCGGGTTCCCGGGTTCGATTCCCGGCGGGGTTAGGGATTTTCTCTGCCTCGTGATGACTGGGTGTTGTGTGCTGTCCTTATGTTAGTTAGGTTTAAGTAGTTCTATGTTCTAGGGGACTGATGACCATAGATGTTAAGTCCCATAGTGCTCAGAGCCATTTGAACCATTTGAACCTATGGCAGCGCCATCTAGCGGGCCAACCATAGCACCATCTGGTTTCCCCCTTCAAGCTAGACAAGTTTCGTTTTTTGAAGTTTTTGTTTGACGCTTATTTCGTGAGATATTTGGTCCTGTCACGATCAATGGACCACCCTGTATAATACAATACGTGTGTGGCGCAGTTGATAGATTAGTTACTGCTGCTACAATGGCAGGTTATCAACAGTTAAGTGAGTTTGAACGTGGTGTTATCGTTAGCGCACGTGCGATGGGTCACAGCATCTCCGAAGTATCGATGAAGTCGAGATTTTCCCGTATAACCATTTCATGGCTGTACTGTGAGTATCAGGAATCTGGTCAAACATCAAATCTCCTCCATCGCTGCGTCGGAGAAAGATCCTGCAAGATCGGTACCAACGACAACTGAAGATAATCTTTCACCGTGACAGAAATGAAACCCTTCCGAAAATTCCTGCAGATTTCAATGCTGGGCAATCGATAACTGTCAGCGTGCGAAGCATTCAGTGAAACAACATCAGTATAGGCTTTCGGAACCGTATTCCCACTCGTGTAACCTCGATGACCGCACGACACAAAGCTTTACGCCTCGCCTACCACCGCCAACACCGACACTGGGCCGGTGATGACTGGAACCATGTTGCCTAGACCAACGAGTACCCTTTTAAATTGTATCGAGCGGATGGACGTGCACGGGTATGGAGACAACCTCGTGAATCCATTCAGCAGGGGACCGTTCAGGTTGGTGGAGACTCTGTAATAGTGTGGGACTAGTGCAGTTTGAGTGATATAGGCCCCTGATACTTTTAGATATGACTCTGACTCGTCTGAGCACCTGCATCCATTCATGTCCATTGCGCATTCCGACGGACTTGGCCAATTCCAGCAGGACAATGCGACACCTCACACGATCAGAATTGGTACAGAGTGGATCCAGGAACACTCGTCTGAGTTTAAACACTTCCACTGATTATCAAACGCCCAAGACATGAACATTATTGAGCATGTCTCAGATGCCTCGCCACGTGCTGTTCAGAAGAGATCTCCACTCCCTCGTACTCTTACACATTTATTAACAGCCCTGCAGGATTCATGGTGTCAATTCCCTCGAGCAGTACTTCAGACATTAGTCGAGTCCATGCCACGTCGTGTTGCGGCTGTTCTGCGTGCTCGCGATGTTTAGCATATGTACCAGTTTCTTTGGCTCTTCGGTGTAGTTGCTTATGGTGTATGAGAAGCCTCCGTTTAGGCTCTAATATAAGATTTTACCATCGCAAGATACACTTAAGTGATAGCAATATGTTGGTTTACTTTTGTATGGACGTACGCTCCGGGTATTTTGTTAACACTGTGGTGCATAACGTCTCTATTGTAGAGTCTGCCACTGGAGTTGAATGAGTATCTTTGTGTCGCTTTCGTGCTTGCTAAATGAACCTGTGACCTTCTTTATACCTTCATTCAGTCTTACTTCATAAGGGTTCCACACTGACCAGAAATAAGCAAGTATAGGTCGAACGAGGGTTCTCTTAGCTATCTCGTTCATCTGCCATTTACACTTTCTGAGCGTTTTTCCAATTCTGGCATCTGCCTTTCCTACGATTACATTTATGTGTGGTTCTACTTCAAATCTCTCCTTTCGCATATTTCCAAATATTTAATGAATATTACTGCCTGCCATGAGTGCCATATGTGTAATAGCGTAATATTTTCTTCTACTGACGCACAATGCGCTACATTTGTTTATGGTGAGGATCAACAGCCAGTCGCTTGACCAATCAGGTTTGCCTGCATTTTTCTTACAGTTTTACATCGTTTCTGCTTGTGTATACACGAGGCGTATTCGCAAAGTAAAGTCCAATTTGGCGCTAAATGGAAACCACTATGAAAATCCGATGGAACTTTGCACAGATGTGCTGGGCAGTGCATTTAGTGTGCCTGTCGATCGCTTCAAGTCGCTCTTTTCAGTTCAGAGCGCAAAGTGATCATGTAGAAATGCCCGAAACAACAGTCTCTCCCGCAAAGTATGTGGATCTGGTGAGAGATTTCGCCTGAGGTTATGCAGCCCACATAACATAAATGTCATGCGTTTCTTTCTTCAAGACAATTTTCAGCCGCATTCTGCAGGGGCAATGAAGCCGCTCCTACAGCGTTTTCGATAGGAAGTGTTTGATCAGCCACAATACAGCCCTTAATTTGCTCCCTCCGTTGTTCATTTCTGCTCACATGAACCGCTGGCCACGAAGACAACATTTTGGCACAAACAACGAAAGGCAGACCAGCGTGGAGAATTGGCGGAAAGAACAGGCGGCTGCCTTCTGTGATGAAGGGAACTGGAAATTTTGTATAATGCAGCGACAGATGTCAAGTCGGAGCGGCGATTATTTAGAGAGATCGCTGGAAGGTGTGGCTAACTGTTGCAAATAAAATGTTTTTGGTTTTCACTGTGGTTTTCATTTCGCTACCGATCGGACCTTACTTTCCGAACAGCCCTCGTACAAGGGAAATATCCTCCAATAGCTGAGGTACCTTCCGTCATTATCCACTAGATGTTTTACTCACAGAGCGACGCGCCTAACTTTTCCACCTCACATTCTGTTTGATCAGTTGAAACAATTTTTAATCTGTTTCCACCTAGAGAAATAAAGACCAAGGGATCATGAAACAACCAGCGCTCCTGCAAATTCATTAATAACCTAGGTACAGGCATCAGCTTGATATGCGCTTTCACATTTCTGATGGTGAATTTTGTAAAGTACGTCGTACCGTTTGCATCACGACACTTTTGTAGGCGCTCTATCACTGATGACTTCCCTGCTGCCAACATATCTGAAGCAAACGCTTTGCAAGCAGCAGTAATTCGCTCTCTAATGTTCTCCATAGTCTCAGAAACCGCTTTGTAGATCACATACTTTATACGACCCCAGAGGAAGAACTCTAACGGCGTCGGGTCAGTTGATCGTGCTGGATACCTCTGAATAGGACTTACCTCTTTCCACCCACATTTTCGGAAATGGACGATATAATACAACCTCTTGCTTCTGAGGAATTATGGGAAAGATATCCACCAAGTTGGAACCACATCATTCGACGAGTTCTCAAGGGCACATTTTCCAACAAAAGGGTAAGTATTTATCAAAATGTCTTTGTATATTTCCCCATTCAACGCTCCATGAGAAAGGGGATATTACGTGCTGTCTGATTATACCACACAACATACATTCTACTGTACTCAGCTGAACATCAAACGAATGAGTTTTTTATTAATCAGTAGTGCATATGTCTTAAAATTACGTTCCCATCATTAGTGAACGTGGCAGTAGCTCCCAAAAAAAATTATTGTCTTCGCGGAGAACCCACTGCCACTACGTAAAACAACAATGTAGCCAAGGAACGTGTTATATTTATGTCTCTGAACACTTTTTCGGCTGGTACCAACCTCCTTGTGTTTGATAAGAAATGTGCCGAAGATTTATTTCTGCAATAACTGGAACTTTTGCTGCGCCATTGGTAACAATCTTCCTCCGTACAGTTTGCCTGGGACAAAACTTCCAGTCTTGCGAAGATTTTTGATGGTATTAACGAAAGAAGGACGACTTGGACAGCGTCTAAATTGGAACCGCTCTGTTCTTGATGCATTTTAATGACATTCGCCTTAAATTAAAAGCCAGTTGACCGATCCTTCACCGGTCGGAGTGGCCGAGCGGTTCTAGGCGCTACAGTATGGAACCGCGCGATCGCTACGGTGGCAGGTTCGAATCCTGCCTCGGGCATGGATGTGTGTGATGTCCTTAGGTTAGTTAGGTTTAAGTAGTTCTAAGTTCTAGGGGACTGATGACCTCAGAAGTTAACTCCCATAGTGCTCAGAGGCATTTGAACCGATCCTTCAATAGTAAATCGCATTGTACTCCTGAAAATAGTTTTGCATTACTAACAATTTGAGTATGCGGATGTTGGTGATGACGAAGAAAGAAGTTTAAGACAGTTGTCCGGAAGAATCAACGTGGTCAGATGTGGAGTACCGACCTTAAGGAGTGAGGAATAAGGACGGTAGCTTTTCAACTTCTCTAAGGTTTTAGATACTGAGATAATAAATACCACAGCAAGCAGTTCATTTGAAGAGGGTTAGGCATTTCTAAAAATGGCGATCACAGAAGTTGGAAGAAGAAATGTAGACATAAAGAAGGCAATTGCAAAGAAAGCTTTGATAACAGGAAAACAGAAGAAACGACCCAACTGCTCGACGTAAAAAGGAAACGCAAAAACGATCAGAAAAAAAACAAGAGTAAAGAAATGTTCAAAAAATGGTGCACAAACGGAAGCTTTTTTGGCTCAAATGGTTCAAATGGCTCTGAGCGCTATGGGACTTAACATCTATGGTCATCAGTCCCGTAGAACTTAGAACTACTTAAACCTAACTACATCACACAACACCGTCATCACGAGGCAGAGAAAATCCCTGACCCCGCCGGGAATCGAACCCGGGCGTGGAAAGCGAGAACGCTACCGCACGACCACGAGCTGTTGACTAAAGAAATGTCACTTAACAAAGAAATTAATAGGAAGTGCAGAGAGTCTAAGGCGAAATGGCTGCAGGAAAAATGTGAAAAAATAGTAAAGAAAACTGTTGTCGGGGGGATAGATTCGGTATAGAGGAAAGTGCAAACAATCTTTGATTAAATTAAAAGTTAAGGTGTCAACATTAAGAGCGGAGGGGGATTTCCTGTATTAAACGTAGAGGAGAGCGCGGATAGTTCCTCTTCAGGAGGTGCCGCTGTCTGGTGACATGATAGAAGAAGAATCACAAAGTAATCTGGCCTTCTTTGAACATTTTCGATATTCTCGCACAAACGTAACACTTACAAGATGTTGTGGGGAAAGTGAACCTAAGACTGCCTACACTATGCTTGTTCGTCCTATTTTAGAGCAGTGCTGCGCTGTGTGGGATCTTTACCAGATAGGGTTAACGGAGTACATCGAAAAGTTCAAAGAAGAGCTGGACGTTTTATATTATCGAGAATTAGTTGAGAGAGTGTCACTGATATGATAGAGGATTTGAGATGGACGTCATTAAAATAAAGGCTTTTTTCGTTGCGGCAGAATCTTCTAATGAAATGTCAATCACCAAGTTTCTCCTCCAAATACGAATATATTTTGCTGACGCTGACCTACAAGGGGAGAAACGATTGTCATAACAAAGTTAAGAAAATCAGAGCTGTCATGGTAAGATATGGCTGTTCGTTTCTTCCGCGCGCTATTCGAGAACGGAGTAATAGAGAATTATTATGAAGGTGGTTTGATGAACCCTCTGCGAGGCACTTAAGTGTAATTTTCATAGTATCCACGTAGATGTAGATGTATACTATAGCAGTGAACGAACAAGTGTAACGTAGGCAGCCCCTTTAGTTGATATATTGCTTCTTCTAAGTATTCTGTTAATAAAACACAATCTCTTGTTTGCCTTCCTCACAACATTATCTGTGTGATCGTTACAACTTAAGTTGTTCGTAATTGTAGTTCCTAAACATGTAGCTGAATTGAAAACCTTTAGATTTCTGTGATTTATCAATAACCGAAATTTCCTTTTGCTACTTATGTGAATGACCTGAAGCTTTTCATTGGTTCAAATGGTTCAAATGGCTCTGAGCACTATTGAACTTAACTTCTGAGGTCACCAGTCCCCTAGAACTTAGAACTACTTACACCTAACTAACCTAAGGACATCACACACATCCATGCTCGAGGCAGGATACGAACCTGCGACCGTAGCGGTCGCACGGCTCCAGCCTGTAGTGCCTAGAACCCCTCGGCCACAACGGCCGGCAAGCTTTTCATTATTTTGGGTGTAGGACCACTTTCCGTAACATACAGATATCTTATCCAAATCGTTTTTCAATTTGTTTTGATCTTTTGATCACTCTAGCAGACTGGTAAATGACATCATCTGCAAACAATTTATGATGGCTCCTCAGAGTGTCTCCAATATCGTTTGTATTCCTTAGGAACAGCAGAGGGCCTATAACACTTCCTTGGGGAGCGCCAGATACCAGTTCTGTTCTGCCTGTTGACTCTCCACCAATTACTATGAACCATGATCTTTCCGACAGGGAATCCTGTCACACAACTAAGATGATCATCCATGGGCACGCAACGTGATTATAATCCGCTCGTGAGGAACGGTATCAAAAGCCTTTTGGAAATCTAGGAATGTGGAATGAATTTGAGATCCTATGTCGATGGAACTCATTGCTTCCTATGGATAATAAGTCGCTTGTGTTTCACATGAACGATGATCTGAAGCCTTGCTCAGTGTGTAGCAACACAAATATAAGTTATCGGATGATTCGTATTTCATTTCTTGAGCAGTGGTGTGACCTGTGCTACTTTCCAGTGGTCAGGTGCAGTTGTATACGACTGTTCAGAACGGAGTAATTATGTCAGCATACTATGAAAGAATCTAAAAGGTACACAAGGAGCGTACAACAAAGTAATGCAACACATTTCTTTCTCGGCCAGTTTCGGTTGAAGAAATGCGGAATTTGTTGTAGGAGATCGTGGAATATCCTCGCTTCAACCCGTATAGTTTCATGAAGTTTCCATACGTGGCGGCGCTACACGTAACCTTCGAAATGGCCTCTGTAACGGAGTAGCGTTCCAAGCAGTGAGCTCTCACCGAGTATCTTTTGCGGAAAAGCAGGCGCTTGCACAATGTCTACGAAGTCGTTCGGCGAAGCGTCTGCCGACATTGCAACGAGATCGCGCAAACTGACTCCGGCAGAGTGGGAATTTGTGGACACTTTCATTCGAGGTGATCGAAGGATCACAATCAAACACTTGCCCACACAACTGGACATCTCCCATGGTAGTGCTGACACACTCATCCACCACTTGAGGTACTCAAAAATGCGTGACCGATGGGTTCCTTGTTGCCTAGAAATAGACCACAAATATCAACGAACAGCCACCTGTGCGGAATTTCTTGTGCGTTACGAGGCTGATCGTGACAAATTTCACCACTAGGAACCAGAGACAAAACTGCAATCCATGTATATTTGCAGATGGGGATATTCAGCCGCCAGATAATTGTTAAAATTACGAAAAGACCTTCAACTGTCATTTATCTTACAGTTCGGTACTATTTTCAATCAATGACTAGTAGCGAACTGTGCAAAATAAATGAAAGCTGAAGGTTTCACCATGAATTTTAACAACACTGAAGTCCATAGAGTGGCGCCACGCCATCTCTCCTCGGAAGAAAAGGTTCAAAGCCGCATCGTCAACCAGTAAATCACGGCGACGGTGTTCTGGGGATCATTGTGCAACGATCAACTCTGAGGTGTATTGCGCTACGCCCAGGACACTGAGCCGGCCGCGGTGGTCTAGCGGTTCTAGGCGCTCAGTCCGGAACCGCGCGACTGCTACGGACGCAGGTTCGAATCCTGCCTCGGGCATGGATGTGTGTGATTCCTTAGGTTAGTTAGGTTTAAGTAGTTCTACGTTCTAGGGGACTGATGACCACAGATGTTAAGTCCCATAGTGCTCAGAGCCATTTGAACCAGTACACTGAAGAAACGACTTCAGCGTGTTGTTCGTCATCACAAAAATGCAAACGAACTTCTCCTTTTCCACGACAAGGTAAGGCCTCACACAAATTTGCGCGGTCGAATTAAGCTCGCGTAACTTGACTGGACTGTTCTTCTTCATCCACCCTACAGCCCAGATCTCGCACCTTCCGACTTCCCTCTGTTTGGCCCAATGAAGGGTGCACTTCCCAGGAAAACTGTATGTGGATGACGAGGAGTTTACTAATTCTGCAAGACGTTGGCCTGATGTCGACCAATAGAGTGGTACTATGTGGGCATACAGGCCTCCCAATAAGGTGGTGTAAGGACGTCACACTGAACGGAGCTTATGATGAAAAATAATGTTTTGTATCCAAAAGAGTGGTGAATAATGTGGTGCATTGGAATCTCGAATAAAACCGACTTGCTTTAAATAAACAGTGTTACATTACTTATTGAACGCCCCTCGTACCAATTGTTTGATTAAGTGATCTGAGTTGCTTTGCTACACCAAGGACATCTGGTTCCAAGTTACTTATGTTGGCAGTTGTTCTTGATTCGATTTCTGGAATACTTACTGTACTTAGTCTTCTTTGGTTAGGGAATTTTGGGAAAACGTATTTAGTATCTCTGCTTTATTGACACCGCCATCGGTAACATTACTGTCACTATCTCGCTGTGAAGTCATTGAATCTTGCCGCTGGTGTACTTCATATACGACTATAATCTCTTAAGATTTTCTGATACATTTAGAGACAGAATTTCGTCGTGGAAACTATTAAAATCATTTCGCATTGAAATTCACGCTAAATATCAAGCTTTTGTAAAACTTCGCCCGTCTTGCCATTCTTTTAAATCTGACATGCTTTTTCCGTTGCTTCTGGAACTGTGTACTGACCTGTTTTGTGTACAATGGGGGTCAGTTCCGTATATCAATAATTCACTTGGCATAACATCAACCAAAGGGGCCTTGTTGTTCTGGTACTGCGAACGGCTTAAAGCAAGGGGAAACTACAACCCTAATCGGTATACTGAGCGAGCCGGGAAGGAAAGAAAAGAACAAAATCGAGTGGGAATTAAAGTCCAGGAAAAAGAAATAAAAACTTTGAGGTTGGTGGATGGCATTGTAATTCTGTCAGAGCAGAGACACCACAGGACTTGGAAAAGCAGTTGAACGCAGAGGACAGTGTCTTGAAAAGAGGATATAATATGAACATCAACAAAAGCAAAACGAGAATTATGGAATGTACTCGAATTAAATCATGTGATGCTAAGAGAACTAGATTAGGAGGTTAAGCACCTAAAGTAGTCGATGAGTTTTGCTATTTAGGAAGCAAAATAACTGAGGATGTTCGAAGTAGGGACGAATAAAATGTAGACCGGCAATGGCAAGAAAGGCGTCTCTGAGGAATAAAAATTTGTTGACATCGATTATATGGTTCAAATGGCTCTGAACACTATGGGACTTAACTTCTGAGGTCATTAGTCCCCTAGAACTTAGAACTACTTAAACCTAACTAACCTAATGACATCACACACATCCATGCCCGAGGCAGGATTCGAACCTGCGACAGTAGCGGTCGCGCGGGTCCAGACTGTAGTGCCTAGAACCACTCGGCCACTTCGGCCGACGACATCGAGTATAGATTTAAGTGTCAAGAAGTCCTTTCTGAAAGTATTCGTGTGGATAATAGCCATGTATGGAAATGAAACATGGACGATATTCAATTTAGACAAGAACGGAATAGAAGCTTTGGAAATGTGGTGCCGCTGAAGAATAATGAAGATTAAACTGGTAAATCACGTAACTAATGAGGAGGTGCTGAATAGAATTGGGGAGAAGAGAAATTTGTGGTGCAACCTGACTAGAAGAAGGGATCGCTTGGTAGGACACGTTATGAGGCATCAAGGGATCACCAATTTAGCACTGTAGGGAACCGTGGAGGGTAAAAGGCGTCGAGGAATACCAAGAGATGAATGCAACCAAGTAGATTCAGAAGGATTTAGGTTGCAGTAGGCACTCGGAGATGAAGAGGCTTGCGCAGGATAGAGTAGCATGGAGAGCTGCATCAAACCAGTCTTTGGACTGAAGACTACAACAACAGCATCAAGGGTAGAGTGAAGTCAACATCAATTATAATTGTGAAACTGTGGTACCTATTTGAAATGAGACTCAAGTCTTTGAACTATACAGTAACTGTGTCATCTGAGCAGGGAGATCCGTAAATGGACACAATTATTAATTTATTCTGGTTGTCATAATTAACGTCGACACACATTAACTCACATGAACCATCTACTTCGAGCGTAGATTACCTCTAACAGCAACAAATACGCCACCACCAACTGTAATTAATCTATACATTCTGAATCCCGCAAGAACCTTTGTAAAAATTTCAGTTGAACTTATCCAGTTTTAACCAGCGTTCATTACCTCTAACGGTTTATGCACGAGTGCTTTCTATTAGCTCCTGGAGCCCTGGTTTTTTTTTTTCCAACACACCTAAGACAGTTTACTGCTATAATAACTATGATTCCTACATCAAGCCGTAATGTGTGTTTGACCTGCACCGTTTGAGACTGAAATCTTTTCCGTTCTTTAACGAGACATTCTACACTAAAAAGTTTTGTATATGTACTTTACAAACTTGTTACTAATTGGTTCCATGTAAATGGCACGAGAGACGGAAGAGGCTACTGGAGCTGGCATGAGGACACACCTGACGTGGCACATTGATCGGCTGACTCCAGGTGCATAACATATGACTGGCATTTCAACTGAAGAAGTACTACTTTCAAGCGACAGCGGAGCAGAATGGCACTCAAAGGCAGACGTTGCTGGGAGCCCTTACCAACCAGGGTGAGGTGCTAGCTGCAGTAAGTGCCAAAGGGCTGCGCAAGTGCGGGTCGCGTCCATGGATCCATCTTCTGCAGCCCAATTTCCGACGCCTGGAGAGATATCAGAGGCTACCACCATTGCTGTGACCTAGTCGAAACACGATGTCTTCAGTTTCTACACTCAACTCCATCTATATCGTCTTGTCAGAAGAGTTTTAGACGCAGGAACTCCTTTGTGTGTACAGTGCCAGTGCCACAATAACGAATGATTCCGGTTGCCATAATCGTCCCCCTCCTCTCTTATCTAAAAAGCTAGTTTTTTAGTTTTACTGATGAAGACTGAAAAATGGATCTGATTTTATACACAAAATGGTTAGTAATAGCCGTGAGTTGTTGGGAATAGAGGAGTCAACGGAGCATAGATTAGGGCACAGTCGATGTAATATTTTTTCATTGGTGTGGCTACACCATTTTTTGTGACTTAACACATTGAGACGTTTAGATCTTACGTTCGTTCGTTTATCTAGCTCACAAGCAGCCAATGTTTGTTTCCTTCAGTTTTATGCTACCTAAATGAGAGGCCAATATCATGGCAGTAGTAGTTTCCTTGTAGCTTTTGTGGCATATATTTCTATTTATAATTGATTTTGACCTTATGTAAATGATGGAGCCTGAGGGATGGCTCAACCAGTTCTTTGACGTTTAATCACACTAATTATTGTCAGTTTTATAAGTATTTTTGTTTCATACTAAGTCGTTTCTGTTTCTTTCTAAACCTAAATTACTACTTTAAAATTGCATAAGGTCACTATTGAAACTAAAATTTCAATAACATAATCAGTTATTACTTTAGTCAGTTTCACAGCCTTTGATGTTATCATATAAGATTTGAGGGCTGTCCTTACCTATGTATTGTTCTCTATTTAAACGTGAGAAATTTGTATTAATTTGATGGATTGTTGTTAGTTATGAGTGACATTATTAAGATGTTCATTAGTGCCATTTTTTATTCAACACATTCTGTATGATATCCTTGCACCTCATGCACCTGAAAGTTAATTATAAGATGAGAGCTCACTGTGGAACCCTTATGTTTGAGTATTCATACTATTATCTAATGTCTAAATGTATTTTTCATTCCCCTCAACTTATTATTGAGTAATTATTGTATTCCTTCGGGTTTCAGTTACAGTTTTAAACTTGCCACTCAGGGCACACTATTACAGCATACTAGGCATATTCAGCCTCAGCCACTAGAATAATAGAATAGATTTTCACGCTGGTTTCATCATTTTTGTCTTATACTTTTAATCAACGTGTAATTTTGCATTTGTTATAGAATATATTATCATCAGTTTGGAACTTGAAACTTCCATGCAGATTAAAACTGTCTGTCGCACCGACATTCGAAGTCGGGACCTATGCCTTCCGCGGGAAACTGCTCTACCAACCGAGCTACCCAAACGCGACTCACGACCCGTCCTCAAAGCTTTACTTCCTCCAGTACCTCGTGTCCTACCTTCCAAACTTCACAAAAGCTCTCCTGCGAAACTTGCAGAACTAGCACTCCTTCAACTTTCTCTGCTAGTCTTCCTGCATAAAGTATTCCACATCTGCTTTCCTACAGAAGGGGGAAGTGATGAAAGTTGGTTAAATAGCCACTTTCAACACTCAGTCTTACTTTTTTTGAATTTCAGTTATTCCGTGAAGCCATTCACGCAGCATGGCTACGAAGATGACTCTGTATTAGTATCCACTACAAACACTTTCTCTGGTGAGGTTTCTCTGTGAGATTTGCTGGTGGCTTGGTCAGACCCATCCAGCTGTTTGAGACTGTGGGAGTGTTTTCTGCTCACAAAGCACGCTCGAATATGTAGCTTTCTGTCACATTGCTCTTGTGCGTGGCATGACCAGAGGAGGATGCGGTTGGTGCTGAATCCGGTGCGCTGGGTTCCTGTTTGGTGTGATGGTTCATGTTATTGGAGGTATCAATAGGCATTGCATATCTACTGTATTATTTAGTTAATTATTCATAAGGTACTTACATTTCTTTGTTAAATTTCCATTAATTCATGTTGCAAAATTGCTACCAACAGTGCGAGTGAATTTAAGTTTCATCGGTCGTTACTTAACTTCTGTTTCTTTAAGAGGACAGTAGCTACGAGGTTTGGCACAGAAATCAACTTTAGACACCTAATCCAGGTATTTCAGTCACATTGTCCATCAGTTTAGCTTATTAAATTATTTGTGTTGTATACAGGTATAGAAACTTTGTTAAAATGATGAGTACTTGAATTGTCCCTATCACATGTTCTTTGTGCAGTAAAGGATCATGTATTATTCTGTTTACTTGATTTCGCGAGTCAATTATATGAAAATGTATCGAAAAATTCTCTCTTATTTCGATTTCTCTGAACAGTTATTTGTTATTTAAGGAAATTCGTGTGACGGATACTTAGTAGCCCTGACACGACTACCCAATCTTCGGCTGTACAGACTCATAATTTGTGAGATTTTCATCTCATACTTTACATCAATGATAGCAACTACCATCATACGTATTATATGCACTCGTTATTTGCACGGATTTTATACCAAAAAAGGTAAGTCGTGGTGCTGAGTCAGCTTGAAGAGACTTTGTACTTGACTCGACAGAAGTGTATACGTTCGATGTTTCTTACTTACATGTTACAATTAGAAACAAGGGGTCATATCCACAGAGCACAGTACCTGTCTGTAAGTCGATGTGCTCGAAAAAGCTGCTCAATCACATTTACCGTCGCTGAAATAGTAGAGATGATTTTTCGTATTCACTTGAACCCAGTTTCCTCTCATGTTAAAAAAAAGAGTATTATTTACCTTTGCGCTATTAAAGTAAGCAGCAGGCAAACACCATGTAACTTTCTTTAGTCATATTTTAGTCAGACTGCGTTCATAAATTAATTACATGGCTCATAAATTTATCTGTGACAGGGAATAACTTTCAGTAATCCCATTTTAAAATGAGCAGACAAATTACAAATTATGAAACATTTCTGTTTGCTTTTTACTATTTTATTTGTAGTGTATGCGTCTTCCTATCCTGAATTAGATTCTACATGTGGCAAAGGAGGGTGTGGCGTTACCTCTCTAGCGGCCAAGCCTTTGCTGTTTACTCAGTAGACGTGTGTTCAGCACTTGACGGACACCATTCCGTATTACCCTGACGTCCACATCACTGATTTTTTTCAGTTTTCTTTTTTTGTGTTATTTATTAGATTGTTGTTTAACGTCCTAAAGCCCTTTTCTTATCTTTAACGATTTTCTGATGATGGCTCATTGATCGGAAGCACTTACAGCACTAAATAAGCGAAACCGATTGAATAAATTATAACAAAATTGCTTGCACTGCAGTTGTAGAGCAGGTATCGCGTGTGGAGGAGCTGTTACTCGGTACCACCTGGCAGCCTACCCCAGCATGTCAGCCAAAACAACAGCTTTCACCATTCTTAGCTCAAAGAGTGAGGCAAATGAGATTATTGCATCTTTTCACTTCTTATATTCCTTTCACACATTGCCACATGGACACCGTTTGAACCACACCCGCTCAGTCCGGTTGTTATCGGATAGATACGTTGACCTGACTCTACAGTTATGCTCCAACTCTTTCGAATGAATGGTCACATTCGTTGCTTTTTGTAGTGTAGCAACCCTCACATGTCAATAGGACTCCATATGAAACTCTTTCTTCTCAGTGGACATGCCCTTAGAGAAACTCATCTTACAGCTGAGATTTGAGCTTAGTTTAGATTTGTTAGTAAGAGAATACAGAATTTTCAGCAGCAAGTGTGATATGTAAAAATTGCGTCATTTTTAAGTTACGGTACAGCTGAGAAGCACAAAATGTGTGCAACTGTTTTGAATTGCACACATTTTCCAATATACTCAAACGTACATAAACAAACAGTAAGTCAAGTATAGGGTCTTTATAAATTAGTTGTATAAAACTAACTTTCAATTGTGAAAAGGACCAAAAACTTACAAAAATATTTGTTGCAATACTGAATGCATTATATCTTCAAGCTTTATTCCGACGTGGCATGTTCAAATGACTTACTGCAACAATCAGCATGGAGTCGTATAACAGTGCAGAGAGTATGCAGAGTTCTTTGTGGTTTCAAGAATCCAAATCCACTACTACAGTTCAGAGACAATTCAGAACTTATTACTGCATGCCACCACTCCAGACTCTTATTAATTGGAACACCGTATTTGGCTTTGTATCACATAGGACGCCTGCTCAGATAGGCCAGCGAGGCAACGGCCTTGCCACAGTGGATACACCGGTTCGCGTGAGATCAGCGAAGTTAAGCGCTGTCAGGCGTGGCCGGCACTTGGATGGGTGACCATTCGGCCGCCATGCGCTGTTGCAATTTTTCGGGGTGCACTCAGCCTTGTGATGCCAATTGAGGAGCTACTCGACCGAGTAGTAGCGGCTTAGGTCAAAGAAACCCATCATAAAGACCGGGAGAGTGATGTGCTGACCACACGCCCCTCCTATCCGCATCCTTAACTGAGGATGATACGGCGGTCGGATGGTCCCGATGGGCCACTTGTGGTTTGAAGACGGGGTGCTTTTTCAAACAGGCCAGTATGAAAGTGATAACAGAGGAGACATTTGTCGTGTTAAAAAAGGTGGCCACATTGAACATTTGTGAATAAAACTTGAGTACATACTGCATTCAGTGCACTTCTGAAAGCTATTTGTCTTTTTCATGATTAAAGGCTACTTCTGGATAATTAATTTATAAATACTCTGTATTCCGTGAATATAACGTTTCAGGACTAAGTCGGGAAAATGCCTCTAAATTACAGGCTAAAATCCACGATAGAACGAAACAGTGAAACCTCACGCTGTCTATTAACGACAACTGCAACATCTAATTATTAGCATCTATGCTCAGTGAACTTGAGAAATGCTCGCTCGAAACGTTATGCATTTTCTCGCCTAGTAGGGAAGATAATTTGTGCATGGCGTGCGGCTGTTCCACTAAATGAAATATCCTACGCTAAGCAGAGGGCCTGCGTGTAATATCAGCAGCCAGTGGCAGTTTAAATCAGTCAGCCAGTGCGGTAATCGAATCAGGATTTGAGGCTTTACATAGCTCAGCGGCCAAAGCGCTCGCAGCGAACAGCGCCGAACCAGCTAGGATCATACAATGCACCTAGCTGGAACTGTTAGCCCGTAGCTGCGGGCAGAGCTCGTCGCGTTCCCTACAAGACTGACAGCATCTGGGAGTGGCAGGCGGCTTTCCTGATAACGTCTGCAGTTCTACAATTCAAATGCAGAACGTAGCAGAGGAAATGATAACTTTTACGTAAATTGCTGAGGGGTCTCCTGTAGCTCAGATGATGTGTAGTGTTCTCACTACAAGAGTGAGCCAGAAATGACAAAAAATGTTCTGAGCACCACATGGACAAATATAGAGCTTCTTTTTTTCCCTGCTGGACGTATTATTTACAAAATAAAGAAAAAACGCTACTCATCTAACGAGACGTTGAAGAACACAACGATCTAGGCATGCTGTGTTTCCATAGATGTATGACAAACCAACGTCTTGATTTGCATGAGCCAGCACTAGTAAGATATTGTAGAGTATGAGCTAACATACGTAGACGTGTGAACCATACAATTCTGATAGCGACAGAATGTACGGTCTCATGTTACAAAAAATGCTTCAAATGGCTCTAAGCACTATGGGACTTAACATCTCAGGTCATCACTCCCCTAGACTTAGAACTACTTAAACCTAACTAACCTAAGAACATCACCCACATCCATGGCCGAGGTAGGATTCGAACCTGCGACCGTAGCAGCAGCGTGGTTCCGGACTGAAGTGCCTATAACCGCTCGGCCACAACGGCCGGCCTCGCGCGACACGAAAGTGCAAACGGAAAAAGCAGTTGATGCTTCGAGGATCAATGCTGCTTTCAACATTGCACAAAGCTGGCAAGTTGTGCTGTTTTTCCATTCTTTCCTCCTAGTTCATGCAGACGCACATGAACACTCAAAATTACTCTTCATATTTTTTGCTTTGATTGGCAACGCCATTTGTTGATGCAGAAACATGGGAAAACAATTTCGTGTTTGTAGCTGAATGCACGAAATATTTTTCCTTGTTGCGTACTCATTCTGTACACATAATTCAACCAAAACCCCCTTGCGCAAGAAATTAAACATTACTATGTACCACTAAACGAGATTGTTGGTTCAACAGCCGGGCGCTGTGGACGAGCGGTTGTAGGCGCTTCAGTCCGCAACCGCGCTGCTGCTACGGTCGCAGGTTCGAATCCTGCCTCGGGCATGGATGTGTTTGATGTCCTGATCTGGGAGACTTCGACCGTTCACTTACGTAAAAACAACGTAGCGCCTACCGCCGTCCTTATGATGTCATTTATTGTATGTCTGCCCCCGGTAGCTGAATGGTCAGCGTGAGGGATTTTCAATCCTCTGGGCCCGGGTTCGATTTCCGGTTGGGTAGGGGGAATTTTCTCCGACCAGGGACTGGGTGTTGTGTTGCCCTCATAATCATCCTATCATCCTCATCAACTGCAGGTCGCCGAAGTATCGTCAAACTTAAAGACTGGCACCCGGCGAACGGGCTGCCCGATAGTGGGGCCTAGCCATACGATTAAATAAATTTATTGTATGGCTTTCAGTTTCGGTGCTTCAATGCACCATCTTCAGGCCTTAACTGATGCTAAACGGGTTAACACCACCTGTATACACGATGCATCAGTGGCAACATAACTGGTTTACGCAGACTACTTGGTCGTCTCTCCAACCACCAACTATCAACATCACAGCTACTGCGTAAACCAGCTATGCTGGCCACTGATGCATTACGTATACGCATAGTATTAAGCTCTTTACCATCAGCTAAGGCCTGAACGTTTTGCACTGAAGCACCGAAACTGGTAGCCAGACAATAAATGACATCGTAAGGAGGGCTGTAGGAGTTTCATTTCCTTGCAGGAAGGATTTCGGTTACGAACCGCGGACCCAGAATACGAGTCCACTCAAGTCAATACCTAGTGAAGTTGCGACATCTCTCCCACGTCGCCGGCCGCTGTGGCCGAGCGCTTCTAGGCGCTTCAGTCCGGAACCACGCTGCTTCTGTGGTCGCAGGTTCGAATCCAGCCTCGGGCATGGATGTGTGTCATGTCCTTAGGTTAGTTAGGTTTAAGTAGTTCTGAGGGACTGATGACCTCAGATGTTAAGTCCCATAGTGCTTAGAGCCATCTCCCGCGTCAAATTGAAGGTCCCACCTCCAAAATTCAAGAGAATGAATCCGCTTCCAGCATAGCATATCAGACCGCCAGTCACCCCCTCTGGCCAAAGTTGGACACTCACGAAAGCATGACGGGACCTACCGATCCCGGCACGTCTCAGGTACATTTCTGTTTGCTGAAATTAAAGCGTCTGTACATCTATTGTCCTTGTTGTTCCTGACTTTCCACAGGTTTCGCTGGCTAAGCTTTACGTCCTTATTCCAAAGTTGTTGTATTTAGAATCACCTATTAGCGCCTTCAATTTCTGTACATCCTTTTATATAACACTATGTAAGAAGAACAAGAGGGGACCCAATATTGATCCGTGTGGCACGCTTGTGTTGATTATTCTCCATCGCGAAGATGCCGTTCCGTTGTGTACTCCCTGTATTTCTTAATGCAACACATTGTATCCTTATAGGTATTTAAGATGAAAACCAGTTGTCAACAAGGTCTTAGATACAATAAAACTTGAGTTACACACAGGAGAATAAACATCTGTAGGATTAGGTATCTTACTCGTTTGTCCGTGATTGATGAAACCTTTGTATTACACACAGCAAAGTAATGCGAGACGGCGAGTGTGTCTCAGTGAAAAACCTCCCGGTACGGTTCCATGTTCCTGAGAACAAACTGAAGCAGAGACAAAGTGTTGGGTTTGGCGTGGGACGCGTTTGAGTGCAGCAGCGCCAGCGTGGCTTTTAGGGGGCGGTGGCTAGGCGTGTGTAGGGTGGGGTGCCGGGCGTGCAGAGGCGGCAGCCAGTGTCTGCCACCCCCGGCCTATAATTAGGGCGGTGGTGTGCGCTTTTGGCGAGCAGCGCGGCCTAATTAAAAAGAGCAGCTGTCCCTGTCCTGCAGCCGGTACGCCAGCCGGGGTGTGGTGCGGTGTGTCGTGGCGCTGAGCGCTCAACAGGTCCGCCAGCCATCCCGCTGTGAAATATTCAGCTCACACGCAAAGCTCTCTCTTGCTCTTCCAGGAGGCCGGCAGTGAAGTCGGGGCGGGGGAAATTCAACCTCTGTGGGCACTGACCATCAGCGCCTCCGTCCCACCAACGCCCCTTCCGTCACCACATTTTCCCTGTCTATGAATATAATGAAACGTTGTGGCTCCAAGTTACGAATGCAACTTACAGTACACACATCACATCGCATCACATCGCATTTTGGCATTAGTAAGGATAAGGCGAAAGAAACTAATTATTATTTTGTGTAGGCGGTGATGGACAGGTTTCATGAATTTTAGAACCTACATTTTACACACCGATTAGCCAGAATATTATGACCGGTACGTACACTTTCTCCACAGATAACAGCAGCAACTTATCGTGGCGTGGAAGTGAAGACTCCTTGGTACAATGAAAAGTCGAGACAACATTTCATTTATAAAATATACGAAAATAAAATACATTGGATTACGCTTTTCTTCCCTCGCCGTATCCGAAGAACGTGATTTATTGTATCAATCTATTTCAACAGTAATTCATAGAACTGCACAGTTATGTTAGACATTTATCGTAAACATTTTAAACAATTTCGATGGAGTAGTATACATAATTACTTAGTCCTGTTTGCTATAATAGAGCCTGGTTAAAGGATGTATCCTGTATTTGTGCGGAGGTATTGTGATGCTTTGTCAGAATCTGTGCACAGTGAATTGGATTGCTGGCGAGCGTTTTACGCTACTCATATTCATAAAATTTATTCGCATACAAAATATTACATATCAGAACTCTGTCTTCATCTCATATACGAGCACTTAAGTTAATGTGAGGGCTTATTAACACATAACACATGTCTTATCCTCTATTATGTTGTAAATAAATATTCCCATCCTATCCTACTGGCCTTTACAATCATAGCACTATTTAGAAAGCTGTATGATGTCGATAGATGGAAAGACTTTACGATATAAAACTTATGATAGTTCTATTTTCTGACATAATGTATGTGATATACGTTTCTCACCAATTTTTTATAATTGAGCTATTTTCTTATTGAACTGTTTGCTTAATTATGTACATTCATCTGTGCTTCACTTTTGTACTTTTGCGTTTAGGTAACTTTTGCAGTGTTACTTGAAAATATCCATAAGGCCGAAATTGCAATCGTGATATAAATATTTCATTTAGTCAACGGTGACTATGATGTCTTTTAAGAAATATTACATGACTGTGAATCCCAATCATGAGAAGTTAATCAGATTCATTTATGTTCCGCAGTAACGAATAGTATGAAATCCATTTACTAGTTTTATAATGTACTTGCTGTCAAGGACTTAAGTTGTACTTTCAGATTGTATGTTATTTAGCGCATGTACTTTTTATAAGTAGCAATTTGGATAGTGATGTGGCTTTTTCGCATGTGTTAATGTTTGTCCCCAAAACCGCCTATACAAAGGCCTGCCAGGAGCGATAAAATGTGTCAGTGCGAACCAACTAGCGTGAAGAAGTAAGCCGAGCATAATGACGACAGAGAACAGTGAAATCAGTAAAGAAAGAGTGCTGGGTGGAAGTAGACATCGTCAGGACAGACGTTGAAAGCTAAGATGATGTCAAGAAGAACCTTGTCATGTCACGTCCATTGATCTGAGATGGGCAAGAGCGATCATGAATTAAATTGTTCTGACGTAACGATGTAACCTATTTCAACATTATTTCTTCTAGTGGCAGCAGGAAACTACTGTGAATTACTATGCCATTACATTTCTTTTCCAGTGTACGTAATTAAAATGACAGCCTTGAAACTGAACCTTAGAATGACAGTTAATGAGCTATCTCGTTCATACATCCTGAAAGTTTATGTCAAGACGGTGAACAGGTACACCAGAGCATAACTGAAACTTCAGTAATGGTAAAATCCGTCCCAGTTGCAAATCAGTTGTTTGAAGTACGTTCTTAAGGTGCATGACATCATCACCCATTGAAGAAATTCTCCGTATGACTAGTAGATGGTACAGACAGTCCAAGTTAGTCACTCATCCATATACCATTTTAAAAAATTTGTCAGACATTTTGTCTTAACTCAGATAATTTAACTGACCTACGCTTACAGCAATATTATGTTTTGTACTACTCATATGTATCACATCACTGGTGATTGTCCACACTACACACAAACACGGACTGCAATGAACAGCGTTTGTGCATACACACACCCACGAACACGTACACATACACACACACACTATCTTTCGCCATCAGGGCCTTGAGTGTAGTTGGGCCTTTGTGTGTTGTCGTCCCTACCTTCTCTCCTCCGCTCTTACGAAAAAACTGAGACAATACCACTCCACAATGAATGAGATACTGAGCTCAAGAAAATGGAAAGTTTTCCTTTAAAGATCGCAGGCATAGAATCTTATAGTAAGATTAATTAAGTAATGGAAATTTCTCATTACTAAATATGTTAATTTTTCACAATTTTCTACTCTGCTTTATCTATACAGTCCTTGACTTTGCAACAAGAATTATTTAAGAGGTGTGCTTCAACAATTTTTTTAAATATTTAACTTCTAGTCGTCCCATAAATCGCCTTAGGCAACCTGTTGTACAATTTTATTCCTTTGTAGAAAATACCGTTTTTTCTCTTGGTAAATGTAACTTTAGTTTATTTCTTGTTCTGCGATTATGAATGTTACAATTTGTGACCTAACTTCTGATCTTGTTCATGTATGTAACATATTGGTAGATGTACTCGTACGTTACACTTAGGATCGCCAGCTGTTTAAACGGATCTATATGTTTTTGTAATACCCCTTTTGAAGTCTGTCTCCTTATCTTGTGTATTGGCCCAACAATATGGTTCCATACTAAAGACGCATCCACATAGGAAATACGTAAAATAAACATGGTCTGCTACACACTGATGACAGGACTGTAAGTGCTGTTGACATTTTTTTTTGTCAGTGTATTTGCTTGTTTATTCCAGTTGATGCCACAGTCACTATTAATTTATAAAAATCGTATCTTAGACAGACACTAACATGACGTATCATATTATGGAGGTGGAACAGTTCGAGCTATAATCTTGGCGAGGTGCAATGTAGAATTTCATAATTCTAGAGAAAACTGATAAACTTTTCGAACAGCCGGTAGCGTCAGCTCAGCAAAAGGAAAGTAACGAGTGGCACATAGTCTCTCCTGGAGAAAAAGGACTTTTACCGGAAAAGCACCACACGATTGCTCGTGGAAAGAGAAGCAACCAAACGAGATTGGGCGAAACGGGTAGAGATGAAAGAAGTAAATGTAAAAGGACAGTCGCCAGTTTTGTATGCCACAAAGGAATGCTCCCGCTTCCAAACAATTACAGACATCCGATGCAAGCAGGCCGATCCGGAACGCGGGTAGTACGAGTGTTTGCTTTTAGGCTCGCAGTAATTTAAAATCAACGGGGAAGAGAGAACGGCCAACTTCAAAGAACAACATTCAATTAGAGAGGCCACGAACTCCATCGAGTTGTTACGTTTCAATAACCGTTTTAATTTAGCCCGAGATAATGTAATTGACTTGCGAGGATGGGCCCTCAGACGGTTCGGAAATTATCCCAATGGAGAGAGAGTGCGATGGCGGTCGAATAGCGGTTGCAGATTGTCGGTAGTCACGCGCCGGCGCATACTGTGTGTGCTCCTCGAGGGCTCTCGGAGCGCTGCACAGGAGGCGCCCCGGCAAGTTTTTCTGCACTTCACACTCAAGGGCGAGCCCAAGGACGGACAAGGAGTGGTAGATGCCCCCACCACCTCTTCTTGCCACCACCAGAAAAAAATAATATTCTTCGCAAATTGAACCCGCATCCTGCGCCGTTACACAGAAGAACGTATGAATTCAATATAAGTTTGAAGATAGCCTCGTTGTGCAACGGATATTGACTAGTCAGGGGACAAATTAAGAAGTAAAGGCAAGTTTGAATAACATAAAATCCGGATAAGTGCGAATAAGACTCGCGCATTGAGGGTTCCATACAAACTTAATTATGCATATGAATAGTTCATCCATCCATCCCATCGAGAATCTCGACAGTTTTTGTCTGTTATCGATATGGCTATTAGCAAAATGTCGGTTCCGGGGATTCAGTAACAAATAAAAAGCTTTTTCGTGTGATATAATTACAGATTGACAGTTTTCTAATTCATTCGTTTATTTGTACTGTGGAATATTGGTTCTTGCCAAATTGCACGATTATGGGTCAACGGAAAGTATCCCATAGGTTGTGATGGCTGTGTTTGCGTGTATCAAAATATGTCACATAAATGGCCGCATCTCTTGATTTCTTTGACGAAGAAGCTTAAATTTTAAACACCTCCAAGGTATAACAGACTTTAGTATGTGACATAAATTGGAACTCGATAAATCTACCAGTTCCTAAGATAAACAGACGGACAGATAGACAGTCACATAACCAACGATAAATATTTTTGTCTGTTGCATACCGACAAATTTCAGAATGTCTCCTTTACTTTCATGATTGTGAGTCAACTGGAACTACCCTATAATTTTTGATGACTGAACTTGTAAGTATCAGAATATTTGACATAAATGGCCGTTTCTTTTGATTGTATTGACTTAGAAGCTCATATTTATTACCCCGACAAGGCACTATACTCCTTATTATGCGACATAAATTTGAACTTGATACGTCTACCCGTTGTTGAGAAAAAGGGGTCATAAAAGACAGGGGGACAGATAGACAGTCCGATAACAGATGACATTATTTTTTGTGTGATATAATTACAAATTAACATATCCGGAATATTTCGTTTAGTTGGATTGTGAAACTTGTTTCTCCCCAAACGTAATAATTCTAGTCCAACGTGAAGTACCCTGTAGGTTTTGCAGAGTGATATTTGTTTTGTAAATAAAACCGCCTTTCTTGCTGCAATTTAATTTATTTCTCCCAGACGCATTTCGCGTTTTTCTTGCTTCATCAGGTGATCTATAACGATACAGTTTTGTTATTTTTAGATTATCAAACAGTTCACGTCGTGATTTATTATGTAAGTAATTACTTACTTACGGTTTGCTGTGATCTGCGTTTCCTACCATCTCGTTTGGAGGTCGCACTACCACATAAGCACAAGTTTGTATTCCGAAATTTTTCTCACTGTTCACGAAGTTTCTCCTACTTTTTTGTGGTGTAGTTTTATTCTTTTGTCACTCGATATAGCTGTTCCCTCGGGCACTGTGCTTTTAACAATGTAAATATTGTAACTTCATTGCGTATTTCCTCTGCTTTGGTTTGTTTCCCTATATGTAGCCAACCTAACGAAGTTTATGTTCAAAACCAACTTCTGTTCATGATGTATATATAGAGCGCGCGTTATCGTGTGTGTGTGTTTGTGTGTGTGTGTGTGTGTGTGTGTGTGTGTGTGTGTGCGAAAGAGAGAGAGAGAGAGAGAGAGAGAAAGAGAGACAGAGAGAGAGAGTGAATTGAAGAGTGTATATATGGCTTTTTTTCTTATTTTTTGTATTTTGTGTGGGGGAATGTACTAGCTGTCAGCAAGTGATCGAAAGCTATGATGACAGCTGGTTTGACTTTTCGTTTCAAAGTTCTGTGGAGGGGTTCATGGTTACGTGAGTGTAAAGATGTTGGGTGGTGTTATTATTATATTGGGTGGTATTATCATATTAATCCTTTCCGGGAGTGTTATTCTTTTATTTTATCTATTATTGTAAACAATGAATTGCTTGGCATGTGTACTTGACCATTCAAAAGGGTTTTCCTTTCTGCTTTGGTTTTCTGTATGTGATAATTTTCTTGCAGGTTTAGGAGGTGTTTTTTTATTATTGATTCTAATTATTTTCATGTCTTCTACTCTAGTGGGTGGTTAGTGATTATGTTCTCTTAGGTGCTTTGCAAATGTGGGGTGATTTGTCCCATATTTCCAGACTCTCGTGTGTTCTTTGTTCCTGACATAAAATGTTGTTCCTGTTTGTCTTCTATATATTTGATTTCACAAGTGTTACATTGTAGTTGACATATACCTGCTTTGTGGTATATCTATCAGTTTTTTGTCGATTTTTTGGTATATTTTTGTGTAGAATTGTCTGTCGTGTATGCTATACTTATTCCCTGTCTTTTGAAAGTGTTGGTGATATTATGTGCGTATTTCTGTTTGTATGTCATTGTGAACCATCTTGCATTTTCTTTCATCTTTTTCTGATTATTCTGTGTTGTTATGGGACTGCATGTTTGTGTTTGCTTATATTCTGTTGTTGTCCGTGGTTTTGTGCTTTCTCTTTCATTTTAATTTTAATTTTGTTTTTTAGCTTTCTGACTATGTTGCTAATGTAACCACAGCTTTGTGCTGTCTGCATTATTATGTCGAGTCCTTTTTGATAGTTTTCTTTTGTGAGTGACACTATGTTGAGTCTACGGAGTATGTGCGAAAGTGCTGCTTCCTTTTTTAAGTGTTAGTGGTTCGAGGACTGTGGAATGGGAATGTCTGTTGCTTTTGGATTACAGTAAATTTCAAACATATGCTTATTGTTTTGTTTTTTCATTGTTATATCCAGTTAGTTAATTTCGTTATTCTGTTCTCTTTCAATTGTGAGTTTTATATTTTTATGTACCTTGTTTAAGTCATATGTATTCTTTCAATTTTTGTTTGTGGTTCATCTATTAAGATAACGTTGTCATCCAAATTCCTCAGACAGTGTAATATGTTGTATTCTTCTGCTACTATTTTTGTGAAAATGATATATTCAGTGTCAAAGAAAGTTGTTTGATGAGTGAGTTTACAAGTAGCGAAATAAGTTAATTAAATGCCTGTATTTTTTCATTGCGGTGACTTAGAACCTCCAATTTTTTTACATTGCAGGGATCCATAGGTCCTAATATGTGGCGTAATTTTCAAATAGGTATATCTAATTGTTCATGAGAAAATGGATTTTTAACAGTCGGACAGACAGACAGACAGAGAGACAGACGAACAAAAAAGTGATCTTATAAGGTTTCCGTTTTTATCGAATAATGTACCGAACCCTAAAAATAAAGTTTTTACTAGTAAAAACAACATTACATCCGATATCAGTTCCTTACTCGCTCACTCACACACACACACACACACACACACACACACACACGCGTGCACACACACACACACACACACACACACACACACACATACACAAACATTACAGAAATGAATAGACATTATTTTTCAGCATATACTTCGTTAGGTAGGTTTAAACTAACCAAACGGAATGAGGTACACAGTGCACTGAAAGTAGTTCTGTCTATATTAGCGTTATGCTTATATTAGTGACAGAAGACTGATAGTACAGCACAACAACAAGGACAAACAAAATGAAAAGAAGGAAGAAAATTGTTCGAAACACAAAAAATTCTTATATTTCGTAAACAGAGCGATAGTGCGACCCATATGTGACCTGATGAGAGGAAACGCAGATGCCAAACGAAAACGCGAAGAACTGTAAATAATCACTTAATTACGTAAAAAGCGAGAACTGTTTTATAATCTAGAAATAATACATATCAAAACAAAAGTGTATTATAATTGCATCATTATAGAACCCACTCATATCTTAAAGTGAAAAAAAGACGATACGTCTCGGGGAGAATATAGTTCAGTGCATTTATATACAAAACAAATATGTTCCATAGAGCATTTAAACGTATTTTATAGAAATTATGCGGGACGATTTGTTATGTAGGACATACATGCGTTATTAGTGTTAACAGTAATGGACATATATGTTCATTATGTTTTAGTACTTTTCATGCATTCGTTTAACTACACTTGAAAACTAGGTTTCCTTTTTATTCACGCATCCAGTTTTGAAACCGAAATTTATCCAATGAATAGAAAATTTGGTTAGGAGAAATGATTTCGGGTTAGATTTAAAACTTGCTTTGCTATGTGTCAGACATTTTATGTATTTCGACAAATGATCAAAAAACTTTTCCTTTCTGAGCTACTGCCAGCTACATTAATGAGCAGTTAAGATTATTTTTTCCTCTTATAGTCTAGGTGTGGACACCACAATTCTTTTCCAACTGAGGTCCATTGTTTGCGATGAACTTGATTGACGAATATGTGTATTCTGATGGCGTAGTTGAAGAGCCTAATTCTTCGAGGAGGCACCTACATGACGAGCGCGAGTGCGTACTACTCGCTTTAAGTGATTAATACTGATGAGTTACCCAGGAAAATTATTCCATTAGTGTGGAAGGAAATCATAACACCAAGAAGGAGTTCTGCGACATAAATGAAACTTTGTAGCAGTGTTTCTACAACGGAAAGATGATGTCTATTTGAATGTCGTGGAAGTCACTTAAGAGTGGCCCTAGAAGCGCCACTATGACGATGCAAATCACGTTTGGTTTAAATAGTGTAACAGTCTTGAGCGTTATCTACCTTTGAGATTGGACATACTGATTTGATGTTAAGCAATAATGTCTCTAAGGCGATATAGACGTCATTATCAACGTCTTACTGAGTTTGAATGAGGTTGTGTAATAGGGCTGCGAGAAGCTGGATGTTCCTTCTGCGACAATGCAGAAAAAATCGGCAGGAATGCAGCCGCTGTACATGATTAATGGCAGCGGTGGTCACGGGAATATACGGTAGCCAGATCAGGCTCCAGAAGGCCACGTGACACTGCCGAGAGGGAGGACCATCGTGCTCAGCGTATGTCTCTGGGGCATCGCACTGCACCTGCAGCAGCAGTTTGAGCGGCAGTTGGCACCGTCTGTTTCCAAGACTAGCAGTTATACGAAGAGCAAAGGTAGCTGATCGGAACTGCTTGAACAGTTCCTTTAAGTTGAAGTTCCCATCATTACATAGGAGAGAGTATTGTACCTGGTGGATAATGTACCTAGAAACATAAGATATTTCCTCGTCAATTTTTCAATCTGATGAATGGTTTTAGAGTCACATGAAGGACGGAGCACTAGAAACGAGTCTAAGCATTTTCCCGTATATTCTATTATTTTAGTTGTGAAAAATAAAGTTGTGTCTTGTGCAGCGCTTGGAAATATTTCGAGTTCTACATATTCAAGTGCTGTATAATTAATATAAAAAGCTATTTGTAGGATATTATTATGTTTTCAGCTACAGAGTTTTAGAGTGAACTAAATTTTGTGTAATTTTAAAATTAGGTACATGATGTGGGGACGGTTCAGCCGTACTTCATCAGTAATGGACAGTGTTGTTCCTTAAAAAGGAAGGTATCTTTACCATGCAACACAAGATATTTGAAAATGAAATGATTAAGCTCTTAAAAATTTTATCTGTCTTTACTATCGACATTTGTGGTGAAACTTGCGGGCAGGTTAATACTGCGTGCCAGACAGAGATTCGGACTCAGGAACTTTGCCTTTCGTGGCCAAATGCTTTACTAACTGAAATGCCCAAGCACGAACCGTCCTTACGGCTTTAATTCCTCCAGTACCTCGTCTCTTACCTTCGAAACTTGACAGAAGCTCTCCTCCGAAACTTGAAGGGTTATCCTTTGTGCAAGAAAGGATATTGCGAATACATGGCTTAGCTACAGTCCGAGGGATGTTTCCACAATGAGACACTGGCGGTTTTAAAGCTGTGATGACAGCTAGTGCTTGAGTAGCTAAGTCAATAGAGCACTTTCTCACGAAAGGCAAACGTCCCATTTTAATCTGCCAGGAAGTTTCATATTAAAGCACATTCCGCTGCAGAGTGGAAATTTTATTCTGGAAATTTATTTTCCAATAGCTATTAATTGAAAATGTATTTAACTCGCAACTGGTTTTTGATAATATTTTTGCTTCATTTGATTTCGCTTTCTGATTAGTGGAGTAAGATAGGGAAGTAATACAACATATGCATTATTAAATGCAGTGTTGGCAAGATTTTCTCGATTGCTAGACTTAAACGTTTGAATAGAGTATGTGTTACTATATACATGACCGTTTTGTTCCTTGGAACATTTTTCCACGTTCGGGAAACCTTAGTTTTCCGTTAAAAGTTTTGTGATTGAATTTTAGAAAAATACTATAGCATACATAAAGTGAATGCTATGACTTCAAAATGGAGTGAGGTAATATATGACACGTTTATTACAAGGCTGTTAGACGTGAAAGTCTTAAAACTTTTCTCCCTACACCCAGACATTTGGAGCATCCAATCCTGTTTACTGCTGCCTCCTGTTCATGTCCCACATCAGCTGTTGGTATGATTCTAGCTGTTGCACAAAACTGAATTAGTAAGCGTTTTGTAAAATTTACAGAGAGCCCATTTTCAGAGAACCACTTAGTAACTCTTTGAAAAACATCTTTAAGATTCTCCTGTGCTGTTTTTTATCTGTGGAACTTATTGTAACACTAGTTTCGGCTGCAAAAATTACTAGTACTGCTTGATGAATGTTAAGTGGAAGGATATTCACATATACTGGGGTAAGGAACAGGAATAGACCCAAAACTGGATCTTGTGGGCTTCCCTTTGTGATTTCTCTCCAGCTACTAAAATTTTCTCTCCCTCCATTATTGTTTGACTTAATGAGTACAACTTTTGTGTCCTGTTTGTTAAGTATGATTCAAATCAGTAGCGTGTAAACCTTTCAATTTCACAAAACTTAATTTTTTTTCAAAAAAGGTAGTACTAGTAGAGCATGAAGAGTGTGATGAATCAGGACCAGACATTTCGTGTCTCAAAACACTACTGCCATCAAATTGCGTGCAGAAGCTTGACGTCTGAACTTATTTGCTACTGGTGATGGTGGATGCTTCCAAACAGTGCTCTTCCACTTACTCTGGGGTTCGTGGGAATGGACCCACGATCTATTACCGGTTTCAATGCGAATGAGAAAGTATTGTTCGTCCTTTTAAAAACTGCGTTGAACGTAATTTTAACTTTCTGTTCGTGTTTGTCAGCTGACGTGGAACCAATGAACACAAACATTACGATATTTAGAGATACATATGTGACTGCAGCTGAACCATGCCGAGTGTTCAACTCAACCACAGTATCACCTATTAAGGCATGATGATCACGAAGGATCATATACTGAGCTGTCTCGACGTTTCTTTCCTTTTGTGAAGTGGATGGCCTACCCCGACAGATTTCGTCGAAGACAGGTAAACGTCCATTTTTAAAGCCATTTAACCAATAGTACATTTTTCATCTACCAAGACATTTGTCGTCACACTGCAGTGTCATTTTGCGAACTGTCTGCGCAGATTTAGTCCCTTCAGAGTACACCCGGCAACGGAACATTCAAAATAAACTGATGTGAAATCACTATGAACAGAGCTATTCACTAAACCAAAACAGTTAACGCATGAGTACAAAGGTTACTTGTTGAGTCGGTGCCGAAGAGCAGATAAAAATCTTTATAAATTGACTTGCCGCCACAGCAAGGGGCCCCAGCCATTTGTCAAGAACTCTTGAAACCAAAGGTGGATTAAGCCAGCACGGAGGCTCACAAGAGGCCTTTGGTTTGGTTTAGGCCTCAAAGTTTAGAATATAAAGTAAATCAAAATTTATTTAGGTCCCAAAATGATACATTTATTTTCTTCATACAAACTTTAAAAACATAAATCCTTTTCGAACCATGAGAAAATGTAAACGCTACCTTAGTTCATACTCATTTTTTAAAATACAAAAGCATTTCATTTAATTTGTGGAAAATAATAAAGTTAATAAAATGAAAGAATTAAGACATCCAATGCTCTGAAATTATATTTAAAAAAAGAATTCCATTTCAACCCTAATTAGACGAAAAAAAGACCACAATCATTTTGATACGGTTTAAAAACAAATTGCCGTGCTGAAGGTAGTGAAAACGCGATTTAGCTTACGAGCCAAGAGCCTTCTCCATTATACAAAGGAGCTACGGCGTAAACTGATACTATTTTCAATAGTTTAGTGTCTCACGAAGAATAATTTTCGTGACATTTTCACAAACAAGAGTCCATCAGAGTAGACCGCCGCACGGTGCAAAACCTGGTAACTAATCCCGCACCGCTGCGTGAGTGATTTCAGAAAGTCAGTCCTACGCCTGGTGTGTTTGCGACAAATAAATCTTTACTATAGTTGGAAGTAAACGAAATATAACACTAGCATTTAACTATCTGATAAAACACCTATAATAATTGACATATACATTGTTACACACGCTGCACATAGAAAATATATATGGGGGCGGGTGTGCTCCAACCCCCCCCCCCCCCCCCCCGTTTTCTATCCCGTCCTTACATTCGCCGAAATTGCCTCAGTTTCTCCGCCAGTCAGAAGTTTCTCTTTATTCAAAAGTGTATGATTTTCATTTTTTTATTATGATTTTTTTCTTGTTAAATAAAGAAAATAAATCCTTCTTCTCGGTGATGCTCATAGAAATTTAATCTTCCTCTTATTATGGGAAACTTGATGATGCTAAAATGAACCATAGGTGAAGTTTTTCATGTAAGGAGATCGTAAAATCTTTTCGCTACTTATAATTTAAAATTAAAATACGATATAAAACTTTATTCTTATCAAATCAGATACGTATTAAAAGAAGACCTGCATTTCTGAACCATAACGTTCATGAGGATTCATCAAGAACTTTTTTCCAATAACTTAATTTCTTCTCTTTTTTCCTCCTGTGAGGCTCTAATAAATTATTTTTGCCCTTTATATGCAGTCATCAAAGACGAAAATATATTATATCTGCATGAATGTTTATACGTTACAAGATCCTGAAACATTTCACATCATGATCCTATGTAGGAAACATACATCCTTTTTTTGGTGTGTGTTAAGTGGTAGTGCGTGTCGTTAGTGCAACCAATAAATTGTTCTTCGGCATAATAAAGGTTGCATGATGCGCACTTAGGCCAACTTGCAAGAGTATAGCGTGCTGTTTGGAATTAGTTGATATTTTCGATTGACAGCTTTATACCAGGACGCTTTCACCTTCGGGAACAATGGATGCTTTCGATCATGGATGCTTTCCCAAATAACCGATCAATAATTGTTGGTATAATTCTTTTGAATGAAATCTTCCTTCGTGTCCATCAGACACGTGTAGACGCCCTTTACTTTTATCGCCTCCTGTTCTGTGAGCCTCGATGCGATGGAACTGTATTCAATGTGAAAACTGTTTAAATGATAAAGACCGTTGGGAATATAATTTACAGATATGAGTGGTTTCAGGCTGGCAGGACGAATGGGCTGTCAAGACATTTGGCTACTTTTTCCACTGCTTGTACTTTCAGCACAAATATAACGCTTGTAACTTGTAACTGACGTCGGTGAGGTTTAATCCTCCATTCCTTGTGGGGAGTGTTAATTTGTCGAACTGTACCTCGATAATATTTCTTGACTCACAAAGCTTCGTATCGCCGACGTAATTCTTTTGGCAGTTTCTGAGGGTATCGGCAAGGTTTGCACAATATACTTAAGTTTAGATGTTATATATACATTTACCAGGATAGTTTTCCATATCTCGTCGAGCTGCCTCAAGCTATTTTCTCGTACGGACGCCCGTAACCTTGTAAGTAGTATTTTGTAGTTAATGGGAATCGTGTATCGGACGTTGCTTCTAAATTCGATACCCAAACATTTCAATTTGAGTAATTCAGCTGGCTGTTCCTGATTTAGCATACGTATTCTTCTGCCTAAGTTCATGATGCCTGATATCCTTTCACGTCGTTTGGCGCTAGGTGCAAGTTCGTATGTGTGTACAGTCTGAAGAGCTCATGGTACTTCATCTTCATTCGTGACACGGACACCCGCATCGTCTACATAAGCGTTGCATACTATTTTCTTGCCATTTATACGCAATCCTTGCCGCAGTTGCGTGAGTGTAGAGAGAAGAAGTTCTATTGCAATAATTGTTAATCGGCCCATTGAATAGTGAATAAGCCCATTGACAGGTTACAGCCATGTGGTAGGGATATGGCCATCTCAGTCGCCTTACTTAGCTTTACTGTGATCATTATTTGTACTCTGCCGCTGTTTAATATTTATTGAATACTCCACATGATTCGCGGTGGAATACCGTTGCTTCTATGATTATGAGAAGATACTGATGATATACTCTATCAATTGCCTTCTTGAAGTGTAATGACACTAATCCATATTTTATGTGGCAGACGTCTGCGGCTGATATTAGATCCCTACATTCGCATATATTCTGGTGGATGCTCCTGTCTTTCCTAAATCTGTTTGGTAAGGCACGGTGATGGGAGCTTATTACCATTTGGAATCGTCTTGCTACAACGCTGAACATGATCGTATAACTGCTGCCGAGCAATGTGATTCGGCGCAGGTTTTCAATTCCTTTGCTTACTCGGTTTTTAGAAATTAGAACTATTATTCTTCCTGGTTTTTCTGTAGGGACGTCGACATTTCCGGTTGTGATCTCGTTGAAAATGCGTAACAACTTGCTTTTCGTCTGCGGTGAGAACACCTGGTACAATTCTACGTCTATGCCATCAGGTCCTGGAGATTTACTTTTAGGACTCTGCGCTATTGCTTCTTTCATCTCGTCATCCTCTATCCCATTGCGCCCCACCTAATGTTTGCGATGCAGCGACAATGCTGACTGCAAATGGCAACAGGGGGGTGGTACTAGAGATTTCCGGAGGTGAGGCTACACAGCGCAGCTGAACTGTTTAGTCGAGGAATAACTCACAACAGTGCTACAGTGGTAGTGGCGTTGATACGAAGCAGAGCACTGGCAATGACAAAAAAAGCAAACATTACATTAAATCTACATCAGTTGCCGTAGTAGAAATTTCGTCAGGAAAGAACGCAAGGAATTTCGTAGAGTGAGAAAGAACTGGCAGATGAAATATCTGCGTTTTTGCAAGACGCGTCAGTGGAATGAGTGGCGTCGTATATCCTCGACTGTGCGGATAGTGTACATGGGGAATACAATGACGACGATACGTGCTTAACAAGTGAAACTGATACTGAAACAGGTGTCGAGCCATGTAGTTTATCATCCTTGTCGGAAAGGTAGCCACAAATCCCGTATCCAGTGAAACGTAGTAAAGGACAATAGATGTCCAGGGAGCGGCTACTAAACGTAATTATGTGCATGGAAGAACATCCGCAGCATAGTAAAAAAAAAAACCAGTTATGGATAGATTTAGAATAAGTAAGCAGCAATATGACCGAGCACTGCATAAGAACAACAACGGATATTCAAGGGAGGGAAAGGCGCACTTGTTGCAAAAGCTAGTATTTACACTTTTCAAGGATGCTCGATACAATTCAATTTCGTAGCTACATTTTTGGAGGTGATAATTGAAACACTAAGAATACTCCCTGAATTACTAAGCGGTAGCGTTAGTGTATATACAGAAACTTAAACGGCGATTAATGTGCACCGTTTTTCAAGTTTTGTGTTTAATTTTGCAAAATTTATTGTTATTTTTCTTCATATCTCTCCCTCCTCCATTTACGAAACTAATACCAGTACTCCCCCCTAGTTCAGTTCCTGAAACGGCTTTGCCTATAGTGTCATGGTTCTATTAAGAACAGAGTGTCCAATTTTCTACAGGGGCGGGTTACTGCATTTGTTACGAATTCAGAAGCAAGAGCTACTACCTGGAAGATAGGCAGAGTTGAGTTTAGGGCGTGTCGTCACATGCAGAGATAATTGAAGATGAATTGAACGACTTTTGGAATGGAAATCTATCTTTGGCTATTCGAAGGAGTACTGTAGGCATTCGTCTCAAATACGTTAGCAAAAGAAAGGGATGAACTAAATGGTGGCGATCCGATGGGGCTATCACCCCGCTGGTTTTCAGTTCACTCGAGAGTGTTTTCAACGGCAAAACTTCACTGTTCCACTAGAGATCGTTCATGTGTATGGTTGGTATCAAGTGTCAAATCTAAACCCGTGGTAGTAAAAGTTTAGATGTATTAAAACTTCATACATGATGTTCTATTTTTTGCGGTATCTCAGCGTTAATGACGTCATATCTCTTGAACTATGTGTCGTGCAATGACACATTTCTTTGGGCACATTCAGCGATACATGTGGATACAGTCAGGAAAATACACTGAGAATGTAGTAGCAAAGAAACAATATATATATCGGAAGTTAAACGTGTAACACCAGCGAAATGACATGCCACTTCATTTGTTGAACTTCCTTTTTTCCCCGTTTACTAATGAAACCTTGAAGCTTACTTTGTCACAAGTTGTTCAGGTGTTCAGCCGCTCAGCTGACGCCGGTGCTATATATATATTGTGTTTAGCCGTTTGTTCATTGTGTTTAGCCGTTCAGCTGACTTCTGTCATTTGTATATATGCTGAGCGGCTAAACACAATGAACATTTTGGGATAAAGTAAGCTTCAACGTTTCATTAGTAAACGGGGGAAAAAGGAAGATCAACAAATGAAGCAGCATGCCATTCCTCTGATGTTACACGTTTAACATCCGGTGTTCATTTCGCAGTTAACAATTGCCGATAGAATAGTTGCTGTTGGCTCGCGGTGTTATCGAGCTGCCAGCGACAGAGGCTAACTACGTTACTCCACATGAACGAGAACAAAGGCGGTGCGCGGGGCAAACGTTTTAGCCCTCTGGTGAGTGGACACGGCAAACAGCCGGCCCAAACTAGTGCCACAGCCGCTGGCGGCGTACCAGCCGCGGCGTGCACAGTCGTGCGTACCTCAGTACGAAACTTCTGGTGCTCACCTGTAGCGGTTATTCATCACCCACTACCAGTCTTTTGAGTTAGCAGGTGTAATATAGTTCGCAGTTTGCAAGAGTTGGTATTTGCTATTTGAACAGACTTACAGTCTAACCAACAGAGCAGCACTTACACAATGTCCTATGTTAGAGACATCGAAATATTTCGAAACAGGTATTCTGCTTCTCATTCTTCAACCACTTCCGCATCTGTGGCAGACTTTTCCAATGTCGAGAAATAACCCATAGAAGATTTGCTGTTGTTGTTTTATTTTACTTTCCTGGCAGTATGGCCTTCTGACGCCCCTAACGTCACTCTAATTCATCCACTCATTCACGCATCTAGTTTCGTAAGTCCCACAATTGAAAAAAGTTTTCAGGCTCTTGTAGGGAATCACGTTACACATTAAGACAGAAACAGCCACTGCAGGTAATGTCTGTCAAGTACTCCAGCAATAAGTTAGGGATAAACGATGGCTTTTAATATCTAATACTTGAAAATTACGCAAATATGTAGCGTTACGTATAACGCTACTTACTCGCAAAGTGAAAAATCTTTTAACACCTACTATAGTTAGTCTAAATATTGTGCTAACTGAATGATGAGTTACTCTATCACTTTATTTTTAAGTATCTGGAAAGTTTTCAGTGTAATTGCCTGATGTCTCCTGTTATACGTTTTTGCACCAGAATACAGAATTCCTACACACACACGTGTATTTTACATGGAGATTTTTTATTTGTAGTATTTTGTTTGAGAATTACATGCGTCGCTTAAGGTAACTTGTCTGTGATTACGCTTCAAAAAATCGAAATTTTGTTTTTCATTTTGGACAAATTGTGGTTAAAAGAACTGAATCGGCCTTTAGAAAGTTGTTTAAAACTCAGCTTTAAGTGCACTCACACCCTTTTTCGGTTGCTTTAGAGATCAATACAGTCATTAAATTCCTGTTCCCAAAACATATCCTACACCTATGTTTTTCAAGTTGACATTCTTCTTATATCTGTGGATTTCGAGCATTCTTTTCTGTAGTTTGAGTTCCTCTATTTCGTCATTCTCGAAGATTATCATGCCTGTAATTTGTTTTAATGTGGGACATTAGCAAGTGTGAAGTTCTGCAGTTGCTAGCAATGTATGCAGGGTTTCATATATGACAATCACTGTCGGTAGTCGACTCCATGAGCGTGGCCGAAGCTGAAAAGTGGGTCCTTGAGGCAACCAAAGACGTCAGCATGATGAGGAGAAACAAGAAAAGGAAGAGAGAAGACGAGGAACATGTAAACCAGGAATATTATGCAGCTGGAATGTGTTTCGAACAACAGAAGTCAGTCATAGATCAAATATACTTTTGAGTAGAATGTCTTGAGATTTAAATTTCCTTACATGTTTATTTTATGCACAAAAAGTCTGTTTGAGTTGGAGGTCTGACATTTTTGGGATGTTGCAGGGCACTGTTTGGAGAAAAATGGACTGCAGATACCGATGTACTATTAACAGGAAGGAAAATGTTTCAAGCACCTAAGTAAGATAGTCAGTGCATAGATCCCAAGTATGAACTAGTATACAGAAATGTAATTTATTAATCTTCATAAAAAGAAAAGAAATTGTAATAAAGTCAACATCAGAAGTAATTTGATTAACTGTATAAGCAAAGGAATCTTCATCAAGAAACGCTCCGATTTCCCTACGATTTTCATCCTACCAAGGTGTCACGTTCTTTAGTTAGAACCGTGTAAACTTTGGGAAAATTCTTAGTATTTTCCCAGGCGTTCACAGGCAAGTTATCTTAAGACACTTTTTCTTGAGTTGAAGTTATCAACTTTACCATAGGAACAGCATATGCATCATGTCTCTACACATAGTTTGAATGTAGTTCTGTGTGTATTGTTTTATGGTCTGTCTGTTGGGCATGTGAGGCTGAGATACAGAGCCAGTCCGGCATTTGTCAAACAAGTTCTGAAATCTGCCTAAAAGCACTCCGCAAGTGAGAGATATACTTAAATCAGCGTTGCTTACAGGAACTCATTTATTTCGGGATTAACTCGGGTAATATCTTCATGGTTTTCGTGGTGCGTCGTTCTCTCTCTCTCTCATTTTTTTTTTTTCTGAGGGTGTATACGATTATGTGACTGTCAAACTTATACTGTAAATTACTAAATGGCAGCAGAACAGCTCAGCAACTCCCACCACATAGCTTCCATTACTCAGTGGTTTGCGAGAGGAATTTTAAGATTAAATTCTTGTTCGATACCATTCCCCTGCTAAGGTCTCGATCACATATAGTCGCGGGACAGTTTCCTGACTACACTCCTGACGTTTCCACTATGGTAAATATCTGCTAAAATGTAATTAACTTATTTGTATTGTGGCTGAAGAAAACTACGGTATGGTTGACTGACTTCTATTACTGATGGAATTCATTAACATTTCGAAGTTTTCTTCATCATAATAGCACCGATGTGAAACCATGTCTAGAAAAGGAAACTCTTCGCAGGAAGCAAAGATGGATCGGCGAAGTTACTTATGTACGCGTCAACATGTTCAATCACTATTGAAATGTCTCTGAACTCGCTTTGTACTGATGTACATGTCAACATGTTAAATCATTGTCGAAATCCATCTGAAACTGCTTTGTAGCCTGGTATCACAGTATGGGTAAGAAGAGTCTTGTAATGAAGTATATGCATTAGAGTGTAAATGTTACGAACAGCCAAGAAACGGCCGCATATTTCGTGATCAGGAAGGCGGAAGGGCACTAGAATAGAGTCTCGCTCAAACAGAGGTAATAGCAAGTCCCCTAAAACAGTAAATATTGTTTAAAAAAAGCAAACCGAAAAACCTCATCCACAAGAAAAACTGTTAATTGGTGAAATGTTTGGAAGTATCTTTTGCATACGCTTATCAGTGAGATGAACGCTGTGACGAGGTTCAAGAGCTCTACTGGCACCCAACGCATTCCCCTGAATGAGAGCTGGACGGAGAACAGACCTTGAAGTCAGCTTGCAGACTTAAACTCCCCTTTTCCATGGCACGCTTGATTCTGTGCCGGTCCAAGGACAAAACCGGAAGCTTGCCCTTCGCGGACAATGCTTGTGAGCCTCACATCTTTTCCTCTAACTGGTGTGAGAGTATAAGAATACGGTCTTCGTTAAAATGTCCTGCCTGAACATGTAGCCTATTATACAAAATTTTGATCCAAGGAGAAATCTTTAACGCTACCTGACCACTGTCACATATACATCTGCGAGGGTATGGGATGACTACACTGAAGAAAATAAATGGGGCTCTGGCTGAATATTTGAATGAATGTAAGATCATAATTGCTTCTCGAAGTTTCATAACAGAATTCGGTGAAAGTATAACTGATTTTCCTTGATGGCGGACAAATACTTCGAGGAGGTGGGACTCAATCTGGCAGCCCACCTGCCCACGCCACAGCATTAAATACAATAATCATGTCGAACATAACCAAGTAAGCAGCACGTAATACGGAGACTCAGCTGCACTACCTACCTTCTGAAATTTACAAAGATTCGAAAAAGGCTTCTGCTGATTGCAATTTGGCATCGGATTGGTTAAATTTTGCCGGCCGTTGTGGCCAAGCGATTCTAGGCTCTTCAGTCCGGAACAGCGCTGCTGCTACGGTCGTAGGTTCGAATCCTGCCTTGGGCATAGATGTGTGTGATGTCCTTAGGTTAGTTAGGTTTAAGTAGCTCTAAGTCTAGGGGACTGATGACCTCAGATGTTAAGTCCCATAGTGCTCAGAGCCATTTCATTAAATTTTCTGCTGAAGGCAGAGCTTTCGTGCTCAAATGAGGTACAGATTCCAAAGAGAATACAAAAGCAAGTGTCCAGTTACATTTCTGGCGTGAATTTCAATAAGCGATTGGGGAAGGAAACTAAGTCAATATGTTTTAATGAAATTCTTTATTATTCAGAATTAATTAAAAAGCGATAGCACATGAAAAATTACACTTGTCTTGTAACGTACCACGTGGTGTAAAGGTCCACGATATATGAAAATTGAACAAAGAGATATTCTAGGCACATCAGCAAATACTGAACACATCTGAATTAATAGGAATGTGATGTAGCAAGGACACTGACTTTATAGATGAAGAAGAGAAAAACCAACACTGAACGTTGTACATGGACCACAATCTACCTCGGAAGAACGGCAGTTAAATTTGAAAAAAAGTGAAAGCACAAATCAAAGACCTGAAAACACTGCACCAAAATATTACACCCAGACCCAAGTGCGAGCCGCCACCACACCGTAGTCCTTGTAGCTTGTTTAATGAGAATGGACATTACGAAATAATCTTAATGCAAATGCCCAGCATCCAAAAGCAAGCTGCCACTCCAGTCATCCGTACCAAAACGTAGAAGAAAAGAAACGAGTCTAAATTTTGGAGCAGAATCAAAAGTAGAATGTTTTGGCCACCATTCAACAGGGATCACAAACACGCGATGCAGCTCACGCAGACCAATGAATAACTTGATCCCACACACACTGTCTCCAAAGTATAGGCTGGTAGTTATGCCTTCTCTCGACTAGTCAAAGACTGTTATGCGGTAGGCAATCGATAGCGTAGTATAGAAATGCTTTGCAAAGGAATTGCGAGTCGGAAATCACGTAAAAATGAATAACTTGGAAGATGGGATTTTAACGAACAACTTTCATTCTCGTATCGACTGATGTGTCCAGACACGTAACGGGAGCCGCTCTCACAGATTCACGTCAGCCAGTACCGCTGTCCTGCTTTCCAATATTCTCAGATCTCCTGCGTATGTTCTTGGACTATCTACTTAACCAGTACATTGTATTAATCTTCCAGAAAGTTGCAAAAAGCGAATGCTGCACTGCAGAGTGAAAGATTCATTCTGGACGTTCTACAGTCAACCTGGTCCTTAGCAGCCACTAGTGCTTGCTCCCGCTTTCATGGTGGGCGGTATGCGGTTGGGGGTTAAAGATCTTTTCAATAAATGCATGAAATGTATTCGCAGTTGCGAATACGAACCACCATCAGCTTTATGAGGGAATGACGACAATGAAAATCTGTGAAAGCCGGAGCTCGAACCCGGATATCCCACTCTAGGCGAACGGTCGTCTTAATCGCTTTGGCTATCCCTGCATGACCCAACCTTCCATATGTCGTCCTTCCTGCGTCACAACCCGTACTAGTACACACATTATGTGATTCTCATACAGCGGAGGATATTTTTATTGAAAATCACTGCCCGGTATCGGCGTATAAACATGATACTGTAGCGGCTGTGTTGTTAAGAACAACGATACGACTTTCAATTAAAATGCCCCCCCCCCCCCCCTGTACGAGAATTACGTAGTACGTGTACGAGTACAGGCTGTGACCCAGGAACAACGACAAATGGAAGTTTGGGTCTGGCCTTGAACCGTGCTCACGTAACGAGGGAATCTCGGTTCGAGTCCCCGGTCCGACACAGATTTTTCACTGTAGTCATTCTTTCATACAGCTGATGGTGATTCGCGTTCACAACTGCGTAATTCATAACGCCTGTAGACGCCGCAGTGCCTGTTCAAAAATGGTTCAAATGGCTCTGAGCACTATGGGACTTAACTTCTGAGGTCATCAGTCCCCTAGAACTTGGAACTACTTAAACCTAGCTAACCTAAGGACATCACACACATCCATGCCCGAGGCAGGATTCGAACCTGCGACCGTAGTGGTCGCGCGGTTCCAGACTGTAGCGTCTAGAACCGCTCGGTCACCCAAGCCGGCAGTGCCTGTTCCTTCGGACATGTACTATTGTATATTTTCGTTAGATCTTTATAAAATTTTGACGTAAAGTGTTTGGTAAGTAAATTTTATTATATTCCTTAAACTGCTTCAATTCTGCTTTATAAATTTTATAACGTAAAACTACTTTCTTATTTTAAAAATCACCATTACTGACAAATTTGTGGGTGGCTAAAATTTTTTATTACTAACAGATATACAAAATGTGGCAGGTAGGCTCGTAAGGAATATCTTCCTTAATTAAGGAGTATCTTCACCAGCGGGAATTTCAAACTCCAGAAGAGTTCAGTGCGGACAAGCATTGTCGCCTATGAGGAAGATGACTTCACAGCCTTAGTAACAGAATTTTTGGAAAGTCGCACATGTGACTGAGGTAAATCATCTGGAAGTTAAAAGTTCTTTCCATTAACGAAAGTATGAAGCAGTTACGATGTCTTCCCTCGGTATTAGCTGACGATCATTATGCTGTCTCGTTCCTGGATGATCCATTAGGTGCAGTAGGCACCCTTATCGCTCTACACGAATGTCCGACGGCTGTGCCTGGCGTGCAGAACAAATGTTCGCGACTCTAACACAGTCTTTGATGTGAAGCAATATACTTAAACAGCCGCTAGCCTACTCACATCTTCAGGCCACAGGTGACCCATCGGGACCATCCGACCGCCGTGTCATCCTCAGATGAGGATGCGGATAGGAGAGGCATGTGGTCAGCACATCGCTCTCCCGGACGTTAAGATTGTTTTCTTTGACCAGAGCCGCTACTATTCGGCCGAGTAGCTCCTCATTTTGCATCACGAGGTTGAGTGCATCTCGAAAAATGGCAACAGCACATGGTGGCTCGGATGGTCACCCATCCATGTGCCGGTCACACTCGACAGCGCTTAACTTAGGTGATGTGACGGGAACCGGTGTATCCATTGCGACAAGGCCGGTGCAGCCCTACTAGTATCAGCCTTTTTTTAAATTTCATTACAGCTCTATTTTTTATCTTTTGTTAATTTGAGGGATTATGAGTTATTTCTCTTTAGTGATTATATCATAGGTGGAATAGATCGTGCATGACGTCATAACACTCATTTGACTAGTGGCGGCGTCCATTTGTGGTCGACTTCTGGAATACCGTTTAACTTATAGTAATTGCCACATTTTCAGTAAAAGTTTATTTATCACAGTGGTGAAGTTCTTGGTCATTTCTAAAGATACTTGAAAGGAATCAATACTTGCCTACTCTGGTGAAGCTCTTCAAAAAGAAAAAAACACACAAACCCACAAAATTGTGACCCCTTTCTTCCAGATTAAGCCAGTGAACAGACAGGCTGAAGTAGATGAAAATGGTCCTTTACTTGAGAGTATTTATGTTTTTCTATACATTATGAGTTGAATGATAATGGTTTTTATATATCTGCATCGTAAAAGTCATTGGTTCTCAGATTGAAAATTCGATTAATGGCGAAGATTTTGAGATACCAAAATGTTAATATCCGTTTCATGTAATCCGTAGTCCTTCACATCCCGACATCCTTTTGGTATCTGTGCTGGATCAATCCAAAGTCATGATCGATAAACTATTTTGTGTGTAAATTGAACATTGTGGATGGAATCCGACGTGATTTGTTATAAAAACGTAATACTTAACCATTTGACATAAGTTGTTGAGGAATATTTTGTGTTCATTTCTTATGAACTCAGTGATTCACAGCGAAAAAAAAAAAATACATGAATTCACTGACGAACTGTAATTCTGTAGTTTTTAGCTGTCATCTTCACGTCTTAAACTTTTTTTGTATCAGAACTGTTCATTTTACGGTGACCTTACACAAGATGTCAAGTTGATAAAACTCAGCATATTATAAACTATCGTTGCTAAAATATTTAAAAACACATACCATTTTGTGGGCCAAATCCTCATTCATATTACTTACTGATCCAATACGTACAATGCATGGTAGATGCGCAGACGTCTGGGCACACATGGAGAGAGTGATAGTGGTGGGGATGCGCCGTGCAGAGTGGCCACGCGGTTTGAGGCGTCATTCCACGGGCTGCGCGGCCCCTTCCGCCGGAGGTTGGAGTCCTCCCTCGGGCATGGCTGTGTGTGTTTCTCTTAGCATAAGTTAGTTTAAGTAGTGTGTAAGTCTAGGCACCGATGACCCAAGCAGTTTGGTCCCTTAGGAATTCACACACATTTAAATATTTGGTGGGGTTGCGGGCAGGCGCTGTAGGGAAAATATGGAACACTGGAGGGGAAGTACCGTTCTAAACTGAAGCCTACGCTCAAATTTCTGTAAATACTAAGCGGAGCCCCTTCACGCCCACACTTGAATGGCGATCATTGAAAAAGATCTGTCACCGCTTATTCGATTAGTATCTAAATAGAATTCCGTCGAAAATGCAAATATTTATTTTTGCCTGGTTCCTTAACCATTTGTAACTTTCAGAGAAAGGTCATGAGTGGTCACTTTTAAATAAAACCTACACATTTCTCTTATTGTCATGTTGAAATTAACTTCTTTCGATAAAGCTTAGCGGAGTTTACAGTCTCACCTCACTAACATGTTGTGCAGACGCAATTGCTAGAGAATTCTAAAAAGGTGGTTCACTAAGTTTATTAAGTGAGGAACTGAGGAAAAGTGAGGTCAGCATCTCATGAAAAAGCACATCCTCGGTACAAAATAAACGTTTAATGACTTCACTTATGTTGTTCCAAACCCACTGCACTTCTTGTTTCGCAAGCTGTTGACGGCCCTTAAAAATTACATACCTTCACCGAAGAAGTCTGTAGTTAGTAGAATAACACGGTAGATAATGAAGTTTTGCATAATAACCAATGCAAGAGGTCCATGATTAAGGAATTTGTTGCTAGCGCACTCGAGCAGATGTACACTACTGGCCATTAAAATTGATACACCAAGAAGAAATGCAGATGATAAACGGATATTCATTGGACAAATACATTATACTAGAACTGACATATGATTACATTTTCAAGCAAATTGGGTGCACAGATCCTGAGAAATCAGTACCCAGAACAACCACCTCTGGCCGTAATAACGGCCTTGATACGCCTGGGCATTGAGACAAACAGAGCTTGGATGGCGCGTACAGGAACAGTTGCCCATGCAGCTTCAACACGATACCACAGTTCATCAAGAGGAGTGACTGGCGTATTGTGACGAGCCAGTTGCTCGGCCACCATTGACCAGACGTTTTGAATTGGTGAGAGATCTGGAGAATGTGCTGGCTAGGGCAGCAGTCGAACATTTTCTGAATCCAGTAAGGCCCGTACAGGACCTGCAACATGCGGTCGTGCATTATCCTGCTGAAATGCAGGGTTGCGCAGAGATCGAATGAAGGCTAGAGCCACGGGTCGTAACATATCTGAAATGTAACGTCCACTGTTCAAAGTGCCGTCAATGCGTACAAGAGGTGACCGAGACGTGTAACCAGTGGCACCGCATACCACCACGCCGGGTGATACACCAGTATGGCGATGACGAATACACGCTTCCAATGCGCGTTCACCGCGATGTCGCCAAACACGGATGCGACCATCATGATGCTGTAAACAGAACCTGGATTCATCCGAAAAAATGACGTTTTCTCATTCGTGCACCCATGTTCGTCGTTGAGAACACCGTCGCAGGCGCTCCTTTCTGTGACACAGCGTCAAGGATAACCGCAGCCATGGTCTCCGAGCTGATAGTCTATGCTGCTGCAAACGTCGTCGAACTGTTCGTGCAGATGGTGTTTGTCTTGAAAACGTCCCCATCTGTTGACTCAGTGATCGGGACGTGGCAGCACCATCCGTTACAGCCATGCGGATAAGACGCCTGTCATCTCGACTGCTAGTGATACGAGGCCGTTGGGATCTAGCACGGCGTTCCGTATTACCCTCCTGAACCCACCGATTCCATATTCTGCTAACAGTCATTGGATCTCGACCAACACGAGCAGCAATGTCGCGATGCGATAAACAGCAATCGCGATTGGCTACAATCCGACCTTTATCAAAGTCGGACACGTGATGGTATGGATTTCTCCTCCTTACACAAGGCATCACAACAACTTTTCACCAGGCAACGCCGATCAACTGCTGTTTGTGTATGAGAAATCAGTTGGAAACTTTGCCGGCCGGTGTGGCCGTGCGGTTAAAGGCGCTTCAGTCTGGAACCGCGTGACCGCTACGGTCGCAGGTTCGAATCCTGCCTCGGGCATGGATGTGTGTGATGTCCTTAGATTAGTTAGGTTTAATTAGTTCTAAGTTCTAGGCGACTGATGACCTCAGAGCCATCTGAACCATTTTTTAGATTGGAAACTTTCCTCATGTCAGCACGCTGTAGGTGTCGCCACCGGCGCCTACCTTGTGTGAATGCTATGAAAAGCTAATCATTTGCATATCACAGCATCTTCTTCCTGTCGGTTAAATTTCGCGTCTTTAGCACGTCATCTTCGTGTTGTAGCAATTTTAATGGCCAGTAGTGTAATTTCGATGGATTGCTCGCGCTGTCTCCGATATGCAAGCTATAAGAGAATCTCAGAACAAAGAGCAGTGTTGTATGCAGTAGGAACTGTGTAGCAGTAGGAGTAAGTAGCAGCTAGCCGTCTGGTGTATCGTGTTGGCTGGGCCAGTCGTTGGGAGCGATGGCGGAGCCTGAGCGATAGAATATAAGGTAAAAGCAGCCTCACGCATATGTACTATTGTTATGTCAAGCCCCATGTAAGTGTTTTTTAAAAAATGTCTTCATAATAATCTTTCTTGTAAAAAATTAGCTTTTGATAATCATTCATCTCAATTTAAAGAACTTACTAATTTCTCCAAACCATGGTCGTCCCGATTATTGTAAATAAAAATCAGTTGTTTCTTTTTATACATGACAAATCTATCGGCCATCATTGCACTGGGCTGTGCCAGAAAAATTTATTATAGGAGCACATACATACGCGTTATATTTGTCATGCATAAAAAGAAACAACTGATTTTTCTTTACGATAATTGTGATGACCTTGGATTGGAGAATTTAGTAAGTTCTTTAAATTGAGATGAATGATTATCAAAAGTTAATTTTTATAAGAAAGATTATTATTAAGATGTCATAAAGAAAGCATGTAAGCCGTCTGAGGATAAATCACAACGATTCGAAACCGGTAACGGTACCCTTTGAATAAAGGAACTGAAAGTCAATTTGTGGCTGGTTGCTGTCCTACCGCCATCAACATTTGTCTTGAAACAACAGCCACGGTCTCCATCATGTCATCATATGACAAAATTGCATAATAGAAGTGGCCTTTTGTATTTGGTAACATCAAGTGTACCAGTGGAAAGTTTTCATTTATTACACTGAAATTAGACATTATAAGTAAGACATTAGAATGACAAGGGTAGTTAAATTATTTCATGTGGAAATTCAAGCAAAAATTCAACTTGCACAAAAACAACTTGTCAACCAATACTGCATTCGTAAACTCTTTATTTACGATTACCGGTTTTGGTGAGACAGATTTACCCTCATATGATGTGTGAATAGTGTACACAAAATGTAAAATATTATATTATGGAAAATAGCATACAGTCTTAGAAATGTGGTACACACAGCGAATTCTTATACAACATATCGTTAAAACTGCAGCCTAAATCGTATTTCGAAATCCTGTATATGTAAAATATCACATACAAGACAAAACAATGATGACAGTAAAAAATGGTTTGAGCTGAAGGCACGAGATCGTTCAAATACAAGACGATGTAATGAATATGATGTTAAATAATGAATTCAAAAGCGAAAGAAAAGTAGAAATTGGAAGCTGTATACATTTGTAACTTCGGTTTTCAACACTCGGTGCCTGGGAAATTGCTAGTTCCATGAACGTTCCTGGGGCAGGGAAGAAGATGTTTCGACATGAACCATAAGGCTCCAGCTAAATCAGACACCATATTGCAACAGTTGCCTTTCCAATTTTTTTAAATTTAAAACCGTTTGTCTATGAACATGTGTGTAATGCATATACAACTGTAGATACAAAACAGTGCAATACTTCAGTTTTGTGAGCTACTTGTGTCTTGTCTCTGAGATGATGACAGGTGATGATCTTCTGAGGAAACCTACAGTTTCAGCCAACGTTCAGCACGTATGCAGATTGATTTTATGTGAGGAAACCGTGGCTGGCACTTGGTGGGCTTCAAGGTCGCACAGTAGCTTAGTAACATGGTGCATCTAGCCATGTCTAGCTACAATAAAGCACTGTGTTCTTGTATTATCTTAGCTTCGAAACCTTCCTGCTAGATTACTAGAGTGAAAACAGTATAGTGTACAACATCTCCCTGAAATGGGCATTATTATAGGACAACTATCCAAGGAGCTCCAACCAATAACATCCAAACAGCAGACTCTATGTGTATTAAATTACCAATACTGAACTCCTTTAAATAACAACAAATTCATATAACGTACAAAACTTAACAAATGGTTAAAGAGTGAGCTTTAAAAAACAATAACGGCAGCTTGCCACCATAAAATCAGGAACCTTTTACAATAGTGCTTTTAGAGTTTATCCAAAAGACAAAATCCAATAATAAGTTAACTTGGCATCACAATTTAAAATGATTTATATAAAAAATCTTTACGATAATGCCGCTTGGCACCATAAAATGAAAGAAGCGCAATACACAACCAATAAATATAATAACAAAATAATTTGATACAACCCAAGAGCGTGGGCAACTCCCAACGCAGTCACAGAAGAGCGAGCTCTCAACACTTCGGAGCCTTCCCACTAGAAACGGTCCCCAAATAAACCGTTGAACGCTCCCCGACATGCCTCCCACAACTGCCCATCACGTACGCACCTTGGTTATGTTCTGTAACACACGACAGATAATATCAACACAAGAGAAAATTCAAAATACAGTATAACATTACGACAGCACATGATAACATGATAACTCGAGCTCCCTTAAGTACCGGAAGCCAACACACAACTCTCAAACAATTCTCGCTTCCTAAAAGTGCCTTAACGACACCATACGCGACTATTCCACCAAGTTAATAATAACACAATAAAAAAATACAGAACATACCACTAAATGCTTTTACGCAACCAAATTGACTAGGTCGTGTTGTTCAGGTCCCAGAAGACCACATATACCAGGCAGCAGTAATTCACTATGTTTATAATGTACAAAACCGCCCTTTTTAGGCAGACTTTACCTAACACATCGACTGCCAAATGTACATACATGAACGCAACTCCGGGCAGGACTCCAGTTGAGCAAATAAAGTAGTACCAACATTAGTAGCCACACACACAGCAAAAAGTTACAACAACACTGTCCCACATCAGAAAAGTTCAGAAACCGCTGCTGGAGCTTCCATGTGAAAACCTGAAGAGCCAACCGAGCCCACACCCTAACCCGGCAGACGACTCCAAAATTCGGTAACTAGTTGTCTCCGGGCCAGAATATCACAGGACCCCACCGGACCTCCACATCAGACAGGCAGCAAGAACAAGTACGCCGACTCCAATTATACACCACCGCGTGGCCAGCACGGCGGCGAGTCGCCTCCGCCCCAGACCACTCTGCTCTTATTGCGAGGCAGAACAACATTAGCGCTAGTCACTAGCAGATCAGGCAGAGCGAACTTCACGTTCCGTCCAGTCCCCGGAAAACCAACTACCCTCTCGCTTTCCGCCGGCCACCGCAAAAACACGCCAGCGACGTCATAGCAAATCGCCACCGGAGCGCCACCCGCACCAGGACAGCGAACTATAATCGATAACAGTGCGCGCTCTGAACAAGATCACAGGCTAGCGGGAGGTGCCATATCATCCCCCCCTCCCTACACGTTTATTTTCATCTAATTAGTGTACGGACCCTTCGACCGGATAGTGTACGTATTCACCAGTTACTGCCAGTATTTCATCAAAACTCTGACCCGGTCATGTAGCCTAACGCACTGTAGGACTTGCAGTCTCTGATGTAGCATCACACATATTTTCAGCCCGTGAAATTTCATTTCCTCGTCCTCTTCACGGTGCTCCATTTTTTTTTTCAAGCTGCATTGTTTAGTCGGCACCATAATCGAATTTATTCGTTTTGCATAAGTGAAGTCATATCATATCGTAACATGGCCATTTTTATATGAAACTTTCATTAACATGTAAATTTCGTTAATGAACTAGCTGTTCGGTTCACCGCTCTGTAGTTGCAGATAGATTAGCGCTGTGGGTAGCTGTTCTTTGTTTCACTTCCGTCTTTCTTATGTAGTTGGTGGCGGTTCCGAAGAATGGAAAACTTGCGTGACGGATGCTCGAGATCAGAGTGTTTGTTAAGAGGATTATTTCACTATAAAAATGTAGCACTTTAGGCAAGCGCCCCGTCCGCACGTAGCGAGCCTGGCAATTTCGTTCCCCCCAGTCCGCTCTGCAGAAGGGATGAGCAGTAGGAACTCCTTTCTTGAAGGAAACTTGGATTTCCTCATAAAAATCAATTTATCCACATATAAAATCTCTAGGCAGGTGTGCTACTCTCTGGGCGTGTAAATGTTCGTTACGGTTCCTCAACGTAACGTCCAGTTTAAACTTCAGAACACAGCCTCCAGATTGGCTCACTTTGTCATTTTCTGCAGAGTTCGAGCTGTGCCTGCGTGCCGAGTAGGTAAAATGTAATGTCGAGTGACTAGGGCCTCCCGTCGGGTAGACCGTTCGCCACTTCGGCGACTTGCGCGTCGATGGAGTTGAAATGACGATGATTAGGACAACACAACACCCAGTCCCTGGGCGGAGAAAGTCTCCGACCCAGCCGGGAATCGAACCCAGGTGCCTTAGGATTGACATTCTGTCGCGCTGACCACTCAGCTACCGGAGGTGGACGCCGAGTAGGTCATTCGGTCTTTTTAGAATTATCTCTTACAGTGGTAGTAATCTTCTGGCTAAAACAGGACGCCTCTGAGAGTTTGGCTGAAATATGACGTGGCAGCAAAGAGTGGAAGATAGCTTAATGCTGTTACGCATTTTTTATTCGTCGTAGCCGCGCGGGTAGCCCCGCAGTCCGAGGCGCCTTGTCACGGTCCGTGAGGCTCCCCCGTCGGAGGTTTGAGTCGTCCCTCGGGCATGGTTGCGTGTGTTGTCTATAGCGTAAGTTAGTATAAGTTAGATGAAATAGTGTGTAGGCTTAGAGTCCGATGACATTAGCAGTTTGGTCACATCAGACCTTACCACTATGCCAATACCAATACCTTCATTCGTCGGAACTCGGAACCTCCGTGTTCAGTTCTGGAAGTAGGACAGACGAGTTTCAGACCCCCCTTGGAGGACACACTTCCTGTCAGGTTGTTTTAGAGCAATCACTTTGCTTTAGGTCTTCGTTCGGCGACGAGTTTGCTTTAGGCTTTGGGAGAGATGACTGATGAGTTGTGGCTGCTTACCGCAGGGAAGATGTCTGTACTTCAGCTTTGGGTACTAAAGGGGGCTAAAATCTTATCTTCCAGCCGTTGCTGTAGCCAGCCTGTTTGTGTAAGCATTGACCGATTCGTAAGATGCCACATCGCCGCGCCCGCCGAAGTAGTCTAGAAACGAATGTAACTCGCTTTCTTAAGGAGGGGAGTACGCGATCTTAAAATCACACATCGATGTTATTGCTCTCAGTGTATGTTTTGTTCGCTCCTATCTTTCCGTATACTTTCTACACTTAATTAAAAACTTACGCAGTGAATGACCGTGTTCGCAAGCTATTAAAGTAGCTGTGTTTTATCCTCCCTACTCACCTGTGCAGTGATCTTTATTCCTTTATCATACTGTTAATGTTCTTTTTAAGATGTCAGCACCTAATTTTCATGTTAAAGTCAATAAATCTATTTGTTGCAGTGTCCATTTGTTTCCGTGCGTAGATCCCTCCTCCCACTAATATATCTATGTGAGTGTTGTGGTACCAATTTGTTTCATGTTTCATTGGACAACGCCAACTACTATTCATTTGAATAAGACGTTTTCTGTTCTGCAGCGGTATCCTTGTTTTCAGTTGATGTGTATGAACATTCTGTTGGGCACCAGAATAAGGTTTCGTGCGTTCCAATATCATGCTACAACCCTCACCTGTACCCCAAATAAGCAGTCTCCAATGTGTGGTCAGGCCCCTTCATCACGTTCATCCCATGCCTGTACTCCATGGGTGAGGTGGTAGACGGTGATAACACCTCGAAAAAAAAAATGGTTCAAATGGCTCGAAGCACTATGGGATTTAACATCTGAGGCCATCAGGCCGGCCGCGGTGGTCTAGCGGTTCTGGCGCTGCAGTCCGGAACCGTGGGACTGCTACGGTCGCAGGTTCGAATCCTGCCTCGGGCATGGGTGTGTGTGATGTCCTTAGGTTAGTTAGGTTTAAGTAGTTCTAAGTTCTAGGGGACTTATGACCTAAGATGTTGAGTCCCATAGTGCTCAGAGCCATTTGAACCATTTTTGAAGCCATCAGCCACTAGACTTAGAACTATTTAAACCTAACTAACCTAAGGACATCACACACATCCATGCCTGAGGCAGGATTCGAACCTGCGACCGTAGCAGCAGCGCGGTTCCGGACTGAAGCGCCTAGAACCGTTCGGCCACAGAGGCCGGCATAACACCTCGAAGATGTAGCAATGTGAGCGCTGATTCTGTGCAAAATAAAAAAAAAAAGGTGCAGTGATACCGGCACGCTTCCCGTCAGGAAAGCACTGAATAATTCCTACGTGTTCAGCAGTTATTGAAGCCGGGCACCGCTGTAATTCAGTTGGAGCTTCGCTGCGTTCGCTATTTTCATTTCTTCGCGCGGACAATGGCGTTTTGTTTATCTTGCAAATGTTGTTTGGGGCCGGTGCGCTCCGGGCCCGACGATATACTTGTGTCTGTTTTTTCTGGCCGAAGAACAATGGCAAGGGGCCGGCCTATTGTTCCCGGTTTAACGTGCGGGCCGGCCGTACAATGCCGGCGGTAATAACTGTGCAGGCAGCGGGCAGCAGGCAGCGGGCCGCAGCGCGCAGCCCGCAGCCGGAATTGCAATCGCGGCCCAGTCGGCGGCATCGGCAGCCGCGCGCAGTCGGACACATCGGGCGCCCGCGGGTAGCCACAGCACCCACCATGAGGGGCAACGAACGTGGGCCCTCATCAGCGGAGCGCAGCCCGACAATGCACCGCGGTGGTGGGTGAGGCTATTTTGGGATGGGCTACCTTCCAAAGAGGGTTTTTGGCAGCTGATTACGACGACTGGAAATGGAACGCAGCGAACAGGGCAACTTCCCTTAACATCTATCCACGTGGAAAGCAGGAAATGAATTATCAATTGCGAATATGAACCATCACTGGCTGTATACTGGAATGATGACAATGAAAATTTGTGCCAGACCGAGACTCGAACTCATATTTCCCGCATTACGACAGTTGTCACTACACCCGCTTCGGCTATCTGTGCACGAATCAGGGCCCTATCGAAAATTCCAGATGTCGTCATCCATATGTCACAACCGGCCCTTATACATTACGTATATTCCCTTGCAGGAATGACGTATTTATTGAGAGTAACGGGCCTGTTATAGGTAAATACGTACGAAACAGCGATGCCTGTGTTATTAGAAGAAGTAGTCCATCGTTCTTCTTAATAAGACAGGCACTGCTATTTCGCAGGTTGAAATGCTGGCTGTCCTTTAGAAATGAACTTGAGTGTTCATAAAAGATTATGGACAAGGTTTCTGCCATGAAATACACCCTCCAGACACTGAACAAGACCCATTAACAACGCTGTATGTCTGTGAGTAATGGGGAGGGTATCCGGAAGTAACACAGCTGAGATCTCGATTAAAAAATGGCCTGCAAACATCGTATTACACAGCCTCATAGAGCGAAAGATTTCGGCGTTATAGCTTCAGTTTGGCAGGACAAATGTGTTTGTCATTTGTGGTCTACATTGCCTAATAGCCTGAAAACCGAGAGCTTTTGTAGTGGATACAATAAAATTTTGATGACAGTCCTGCCGCAGTGTGTAAACAGGTGTTGCGGGAACGTCGCCTGATTTAAATTGCTGCCGGCCGCGGTGGCCGTGCGGTTCTAGGCGCTTCAGTCCGGAACTGCGGGACTGCTACGGTCGCAGGTTCGAATCCTGCCTCGGACATGGATGTGTGTGATGTCCCTGGGTTAGTTAGGTTTAAATAGTTCTAAGTTCTACGGGACTTATCACCTAAGATGTTAAGTCCCGTAGTGCTTCGAGCCATTTGAACCACTTGAAGATTGTAGTCTTGATACCAGGTGACCTCCTATCGTCATACCCTGAAAGGACAGTTGACGAAGTAACAGAGGACAAGACAAACACGTTTGGTGTGACTCATAGTACACACGTAGTAGAAGTGAAGTGGTTTATTTCTAACGACAATCGTACAGATTTTACCACATGAGAAAGTAGGACGAGAGACATAGATAACCTGCATGTTTGACGTAAGTCAGACTCACTACATAAACTTCTTGATGCAATAATTTACCAACAGCCGTATGATTTGTAGAAGTTTATTTTATTTTATGAACTTCTATGTGCTACAAGTTTCGGCATTACATTGGTGCCATCTTCAGGTACCTCTCGTCATAGTTGTAAAATCGCTACGACTATGACGAGAGGGGCCTGAAGATAGCATCAATGTAATGCCGAAACTGGTAGCACATAGAAGTTCATAAAATAAAATAAACTTCTACAAATCATACGGTTGTTGCTAAACAGTTGCATCAAGAAGTTCATGCCAGCCGTCGTCCCACGATCAAAAATGGATCATCGAAGATTCACTACATAAAGGTCTATATCGCACTTTCACTAAGGGATATGACCTCGTCGGATACTAACAGGCATTTAGCAACCGTTATTCATGCTGGATACCGAAACGTTGAGGAGTTCTTGGGAGACATTGTTCCACTCCTTTCTCAAGACAGTTTTCAGTTCTTACACAGTTAGTGTAGGGGAGTTCGTTGAGGAACACGTCCGCTAAGAGCATCCCAGGTGTGCTCTATATGGTTTAGACCGTGGAGTATACAGGCCATTCCATGCATTCAATATCTTCACTTTCCTGTGTGGGCTGGCATTGTCGTCAATAAACAGAAACCCAGGACTACGACACCCTTAAACAGATAGCCACAGACTAATCTCCCTGCAATACCACTGTGTTGTAATGCTACTTCGAGCAATTATGAGCAGCAGTGTTCGGCCATTGTCCAAAAACTGGAAATTTGTGGTAAGTTCCTATTGGGCCAAACTGCTGAGGTCATCGGTCCCTAGTCTTACACACTACTTAATCTAACTCAAACTAACTTACACTAAGGACTACACACACCCATGCCCGAGGGAGGACTCGAACCTCCAAAGCGGGGAGTGGCGCGAACCGAGGCAGGAGCCTTAGACCACGCGCTTACATCACGCGGCGGGCCATTGTGCATAATGTCAACCCACACCATAACTCCTAGGACATACCGATGACTTTCATGAACATTCTGTAGTGTGTAACGTGTTCCCCTCTCTCTTCACACTAACCGCTGACGACTGAGGATGCTGGTGGCCCAGTGAAGTGACAATTACTCCAACAGAGTTGTACCCGGAAATGAATAGGGCAGAACTTCCTCATAATCTACCAAAAATAAAGTAACAGAGTCATTAATTGAATTGGATTGTGCCCGGAACTGAATAGGGTAGAATATCGCCACAAGCTGCGGAAATAAAAGCGATTTGAGAATTAAGAATAATTGTGAAACGGTGAAATATCGCACATACAAATAGTTAGTGTCTGAAATTAGTGGAAAATGAGTGCTATGAACTATTATAAAGGCTAAAAGACTGCATACATTAGTGAACAATAACATTGATTGCTGGTTATTAAATTCAATGACTGACATTAATGGAGATTATGTTTATATATCATGTCTATATGTCATACTTATACGTGTTATTTATGTTCTATATTCGTCATTCTGGAGCATGGGTGGAGACATCTTACACATCACTGAGGCGGCAGCCCAAACAACGAGAGGGATTTTTGCTGTTATCTGATGGGGCGAGTCATCATTTGGCTGCACGGCTCCAGAAACGGTACTTAACAGATACGAGACGTGAACAGTGGTCTAGCGATATCGTCTTTGATTAGTAATCAAAACGTCTTCCGTCCCGTGTTCGAATCACGACGCTGCTTGAATATTGATTAACAATTAGCATTGGTGGCCGAAGGCTTCCGGCGTAAGAAGTCACCCCTCATTCTGCTAACGGACTTGTCAAAGAGGGCGCAGGAGCGGACAGAGATTCAGGGCACTCTCTTGTCCTACGGGTGGGAAACTACCCATAAATGCGGAGGAATCAGCAATGCACAACGGCATGAGGATACAGAAGTCAGTGGAAACCACTGCATTAAAGACATGTAATGTGTATCCACAGAACATGTGGCCTGTGACTGAAGAAGTGTCATGATGATCTCTCCATTGGCAAAAGAATCCGGAATAGTCCCCCATTCGGATATCCGGTAGGGGCTGCCAGAGGGGAGGTGACCATGAGAAAATGATTGAATAATCAACGGAAGGATAACGTTCTACGAGTCGGAGCGTGGCATGTCAGAAGCTTGAACGTGGTAGGGAAACTAGAAAATCTGAAAAGGGAAATGCAAAGGCTTAATCTAGATATAGTAGGGGTCAGTGAAGTAAAAAGAAAAGAAGACAAGGATTTCTGGTCAGTTGAGTATAGGGTAATATCAACAGCAGCTGAAAGTGGTATAACGGGAGTAGGATACGTTATGAATAGAAAGGTAGGGCAGAGTTTGTTACTGTGAATCGTCAGCAAACCAACACTGACGACGACAGTTCAGGTATATATGCCATCGTTGCAAGCTGAAGATGAAGATATAGAGAAAGTGTATGAAGATATTGAAAGGTTAATATAGTATATAAAGGGACATGAAAATCTAATAGCCATGGGAGACTGGAATGCAGTTGTAAGGGAAGGAGTAGAAGTAAAGGTCACACGAGAATATGGGATGCCAATGAGAGAGGAGAGAGATTAATTGAGTTTTGTAACAAGTTTCAACTAGTAATAGTGAATATTCTGTTCAAGAGTCAGAAGAGGAGGAGGTATACTTGGAGAAGGTCGGGTGATACGGGAAGACTTCAGTTAGATTACATCAAGGTCAGACGAAGATTCCGAATCAGTACTGGATTTAAGGCGTACCCAGGAGCAGATACAGACTCAGATCACAATATAGTATTGATGAATAATAGGCTGAAGTTTAAGACATCAGTCAGGAAGAATCAAAACGCAAAGAAGTGGGATTCAGAAGCACTAAGGAATGACGAGATATGGTTCAAGTTGTCTAAAGCTATGGATTCAGCAATAAGGAATAGCTCAGTAGGCAGTACAGTTGAAGAGGAAGCGTCATCACACAGGCTGCAAAGGAAAACATAGGTACAAAGACGGTAACTGCGGTGAAACCATGGGTAACACAAGAAATACTTCAACAGATCGATGAAAGGAGGAAGTACAAAAATGATCCGCGAAAGTCAGGAAAACAGAAATATAAGTCTCTGAAAGGATGAAATCAATAGGAAGTGGAGGGAAACTAAGACGAAATGGCTCCAGGAAAAATGTGAAGATATCGGAAGAGAAACGATTGTCGGAAGGACAGAATCAGCATACAGGAAAGTCAAAACAACCTTCGGTGACACTAAAAGCAAGGGTGATAACATTAAGACTGCAACGGGAATTCCACTGTTAAATGTAGAGTAGAGAGAGGATAGGTGGAAAGAATACACTGAAATCCTCTATGAGGGAAAGATTCGTCTGATGTGATAGAAGAAGAAATAGGAGTCGATTTTGACGAGATAGTGGATCCAGTATTAAATCAGAATTTAAAAGAGATGAAGGACTTCAGATCAAATAAGGCAGAAGGGATAGATAACATTCCATCAGAATTTCTAAATTCATGGGGGGAAGTGACAACTAAACGACTATTCACGTTGGTGTGTAGAATCTATGAGTCTGGCGACATGCCTTCTGACTTTCGGAAAAGCATCATCCACACATTCCGAAGACGGCAAGAGCTGACAAGTGCGAGAATTATCGCACAATCAGCTCAACAGCTCTTACATCCAAGTTGCTGACAAGAATAATATACAGAAGACTGGAAAAGAAAATTGACGATGCGCTAGATGAAGATCGGTTTAGCATTAGAAAAGGTAAAAGCACGAGAGAGGCAGTTCTGACGTTGCAGTTAATAATGGAAGCAAGACTAAAGCAGAATCAAGACGTGTTCATAGAATTCGTTGACCTGGAAAAAGCGTTCGACAATGTAAAATGGTGCAAGATGTTCGAAATTCTGTGGAAAGTAGGGGTAAGCTATAAGAAGAGACAGGTCATATACAATATGTACAACCGCTGAGAGGGAATAATAAGAGTGGACGACCAAGAACGAAGTGCTTGTATTAAGAAGGGTGTAAGACAAGGATGTAGCCTTTCGCCCCTACTGTTCAGTTTGTACATCGAAGAAGCAATGATGGAAATAAAAGAAAGGTTCAGGACTGGAATTAAAATCAAAGGTGAAAGGATATCAATGACACGATTCGCTGATGACATTGCTGTCCTGAGTGAAAATGAAGAAGAATTACATGATCTGCTGCACGGAGTGAACAGTGTAATGAGTACAGAGTATGGACTGAGAGTAAATCGAAGAAAGACGAAGGTAATGAGAAGTAGTAGAAACGAGAACAGCGAGAAACTTAACATCAGGATTGATGGTCAGGAAGTAGATGAAGTTAAGGAATTCTCCCACCTAGGCAGCAAAGTAATCAATGACGGACGGCGCAAGGAGGACATCAAAAGCAGACTGGCAATGGCAAAAAGGGCATCCCTAGCGAAGAGAAGTCTACTACTACTATCAAACATCGCCCTTTATTTGAGGAAGAAATTTCTGAGAATGTACGTCTGGAATACAGCAGTTTATGGTAGTGAAACATGGACTGTGGGAAAACCGGAACAGAAGAGAATCGAAGCATTTGAGCTGTGATACTACAGATGATTGTTGAAAATTATGTTTACTGATAAGGTAAGGAATGAGGAGGTTCTGCGTAGAATCGGAGAGGAAAGGAATATGTGGAGAACAGTGATAAGGAGAAGGGACAGGATGATAGGACGTCTGTTAAGACATGAGGGAATGACTTCCATGGTGCTAGAGGGAGCTGTAGAGGGCAAAAACTGTAGAGGAAGACAGAGATTGGAATACATCCAGCAAATAATTGAGGACGTAAGTTGTACGTGCGACTCTGAGATGAAGAGGTTAGCACAGGAGAGGAATTCGCGGCAGACCGCACCAAACCAGACATTCCATGACTTAGGCGGAGGGCATCAACGTCGGGAGTTAGTTTGCCTTGCGACCTAGAGACGGAGCGAAAACGAGCAAATAAGAACGATTCATCACTCGAAGACGTTATTTAGGAAGCGAGTGTTTGTTGATGTCAACGGGTAATTTAATCAAGAACATTGCAGAGGTCTATAAACAGCGTCGGTATAAATCAGATGAAGAATTTGAAGGAAAATAAGACTCTACTGAAGAACGCCGACAGCTGTAGGTAATACGAAGAACGCAATACGAAGTTTAACAATAGAGGCGAAGAGTCTGCGGATGGAAATTGGAGAGAACAAAAAATCTAATATCACACGTCGTATGGCGTAATCATCCTAGAAACTACGTGGTGTGCGGGGCCAGGAAATCCATTGCTGTGATGCGCGTGTTTCAAAATAGAAGAAGAGGCAACATGAATCAAATAGTGAAAACGTAGAGACTGCTTAGCCCCTGAAGAGGCGGCATAACATATATAATTATGTTACAAGCTTCAAGAAGAGGCAAATGAATCAAACAATGGAAAAATCGTGTTACTTAGCCATTGAAGAGGTGCCTCGACAAAAAATGACGTTGATTAACCATATTCATTATGTCCCACTGTTGATACCGCACAGACGCCCTGCAGAACCCAAATGATCACTCTCTGCAGCCGCTCAGGGGCGTTGAGATGAATGGACATCGCAAAACAAGAGACAAGACTACAATCTTCAAGTGGTTCAAATGACTCGAAGCACTACGGGACTTAACATCTGAGGTCATCAGTCCCCTAGACTTAGAACTACTTAAACCTAACTAACCTAAGGACATCGCACACATCCATGCCCGAGGCAGGATTCGAACCTGCGACCGTAGCAGCAGCGCGGTTCCGGACTGAAGCGCCTAGGACCGCTCGGCCAAGCGGCCGGCGACTACAATCTTCCCAAGATAATTAACGAAATACTTAAGACTATTTATAAACTGGAATGTGTAATTACTATAAACTGACCTATTCAGTTATAGATATAGAGTCAACATGTGTGTAGCAATAAAACTGAAACTTATAGTTAACGTTAAACTGACTTATTCAGTATAGACATTAAATGAACGAAATATTAATTTAATGTTAAAAATAAGAAAATATTTAAGATATGGATACTCTTTTGTCTTAGGTTATTCCATAATGAGGAATCCACACTGAAGAGCCAAATAAACTGGTACATCTGCCTAATATCGTGTGACAGCCCCACGAGCACGCAAAAGTGCCGTAACACGACATGGCATGGACTCGACTAATGTCTGAAATAGTGCTGGAGGGAACCGACATCATAATCCTGCAGGGCAGTCCAGAAATCCGTAAGAGTACGAGGGGGTGGAGATCTCTTCTGAACAGCAAGTTGCATGGCATCTCAGATATGCTAAATCATGTTCATGTATGGGGAGTTTTGTGGCCATCGGAAGTGTTTAAACTCAGAAAGAAAAGTGTTCCTGGAGCCAATCCGTAGCAATTCTGACGTGTGGGGAGCAGCATGGGTCTGATGGAATTGCCCAAGTCCATCAGAATGCACAATGGACGTGAATGAATGCAGATGATCGGACAGGATGCGTACGTACGTGTCACCTGTCATAGTCGTATCCAGACATGTCAGGGGTCCCATGTCACTCCAGCTGCGTAAGCTTCGTGTTCTGCTGTCACCAAGTGTATACAAGTGGGCTTTCGGCTCTGATTGCTCATATCGATGATGTTTCGTTGAATGGATCGTGCGCTGACACCTGTTGACGGTCCAGCACTGAAATCTGTAGCAATTTGCTTTAGGTTTCTCACTTCTGTCACGTTGAACGATTCTCTTCAGTCTTTGTTGGCCCAGTTCTTGCACGATCTTTTTCCGGTCGCAGGGATGTCGGAGACTTGATGTTTTACCGGATTCCTCATATTCACGGTACACTCTTGAAATGGTCGCACGGGAAAATCCCCACATCATCGCTACCTCGGAGATGCCGTGTCCCATTGCTCGTGCGCTGACTGTAACACCACGTTGAAACTCACTTAGATCTTGATAACGTGGCAGCAGTAACCGATCTAACAAGTGCCAGACACTTGTCTTATATAGACTTTGCTGACCGCAGCGCCGTATTCTGCCTGTTTACATATCTCGTTTTTGACACACACGAACATACGTAGTTCAGCACATCTGGACATACTGCAGACGACGGGAGGTCTCGTCGGTCCCCAGCATGACGGTAAGGACGTGCTTATGCAGGCATTCTCTGTGGAAACGACGGCATGATGGCGGACGGCGGCGGATATCTGCTGAATGGTGGTACGACAACAAGGCAACGTTTGTGCCCAGGCTGGTTCGCGGCCAGGTGGGGACAAGGTCATAGATGCGGCGATGACTGACACAGCCTGTACTTCATAGGAAAGCCCAGCTGAAGCGACCCAAACGCGGGCTGGTTCTGGTGGTCTATATCCCAGATTCCATGTGCTGAAGTTGCGGAAAATCCGTGTGTCGAGGCTGCGACGGAAGATCTGCATCGGGGTTGACAGCCAGGCGTGGTGTAACCAATATGTCGGTCAGTCCGTTGCAGAGACTTGTGTGAGGTCCCTCGGGTTGACTCGGAAAAGTGCCAACTTTGAGAGCGATGACTCTGTTGTCGTTGCTGGGCCAGCAGCCAGTGGCCTGGTTTCGTTGCTGAGTTGCTTTCCTAGCTGCCAGATTCCGAGCCAGTACAGCAGTATACAAACGTAAGCAGGAGTAATACAACAGCTCACTTATGAGGCACGAGTACACACAGAAAATTGTAATATGTAACATGAGGAAGAAGTACTATAGGGTGTAACAACAAGCTAAGGACAAACTTTCAGGAAACGTTCTTTACATGCGGAGGAAGAAAATAGCTCATATTGACCAGGATCCAAGGGGCACATTAATCATCGGAAACATCCAGGAAAAGAACGTACCAGCACTGGATGACTCACCTAAATGAAATACGATATAGCAGTGCCTGTACTGTTCAGAAATATTAAACCGTGGCGGCTGATGCGAGGGCCCGTGCACCTTCCTACTGGCGCCACACGTGCGCGCGTTCCATTGTTTCTGGCCCTCCTCGTATCGTCTTTGCTGGGTTTTGCGTTCCCTCTGGAGCTGTGTGGTAGTGAGTGCTATGTGGGACACGTAGATGGACAGGTGTCCCTGAGTACTCGGCGTCCTGGCGAAGGCAGCGAGTTGAAACAGTTGACCGTTGGGCTCTGGGGGGGGGGGGGGGGGGCTGCATTTCCCAGCAGCATTGACTGTTGCTACCGGCGAGTTGAGCCGTCAAGGAGCGGTTCTCGTCGCTTGAAACCTGGTTACGACGTGATTCAGTCAAGTGTGGTGTGCTAAATACACCGATATGTATTGGACAGCTTGTTAGCAACCACGAGCAGGAGGGCAGTATTATTTGGTGCATACCTGGAGTGCTGAAGACATTGGCCTCCTTGGCATTTATTTGAAATTATCTCTGAAGACTGTTCGGTATGTACTGTACTTAAGAACTGTTAGTTCTGAAAGGTGTGAACTGCCTTTCAACGATCCCTTATGGGTCTGTGAGTGTCAGTCTGGAGGTTTCTGTAAGCGACTAGCTATTATTTTGCAATTTTTAATCCAATACTCGAAATCGTTGTTTTTTATCCTTGAGTGTTTGATACTACTGATGGTAATTTCTGTTTGTCGTAGACCTTCTGTTTGTCGTAGACCTTATCGCCATCCCTGGACGAGTTATTGGATTTGAGCTGTAACTAAAGTTGTGTGCCCTCAGCGTAAAGGTATGCACGTGCTGGCCATGTGTGCGTGTGTGCATGCTTTTATTTGCACTCTCTCCTACTCCGTGTTGAGGAACCAAAAACTGGTTCAAATGGTTCTGAGCACTATGGGACTCAACATCTTAGGTCATAAGTCCCATAGAACTTAGAACTACTTAAACCTAACTAACCTAAGGACATCACACACACCCATGCCCGAGGCAGGATTCGAACCTGCGACCGTAGCAGTCCCGCGGTTCCGGACTGCAGCACCAGAACCGCTAGACCACCGCGGCCGGCGTTGAGGAACCCTTCGGGTTAGAAGTGTACATTTTAACCAGCCATCCACCACTTGGTGTGAATCCCAATTATAGTGTCTATTAGTCCAAGAAGGCCTCAGTAATGGTTTCCATTGAGTTATTTAATCTTGTTTGATTATTATGTGATTATTCTTTTTATAGTCTTTGTAATTTTTGTCTTGTTATTGTTAGGAAGGTAAACTTGCGACGTTTATGAACGAGCCTCTCGTATATTAAAGTTTTAATAGTTGGTTTCAATGAAAATAATCTTACTGTCCGTTTAAGTATTGCTCTGTAAAATTTATAACAAACTTATTTGCTGTTTCTTGTTGCTATACGATATGTTCACAGCGGTTGACACGTTGCTGCTCTGCTGGTCCGTCGCAGGGGCGCGTTCTAAATTGTGTTTATAAATGAATATCGGGGTTTTAATGCTTTATAATATTTAATATATTAAACTTACAGTTATAATTGATATGTCAAATGAAAGAGCAACTCAAACAGTTTTACCAACAACCTTATAAATGTTCAATGTGAGCACCATTTGTCACACGGCACACGTCTAGTCTATAGCCGAGTTCTTCCCAAATGTTGATAAGTGTGTCTTCAGTGATTGTAGCAACAGGTACTCCAATTCGGTTTCTTAATTCAAGGAGGTCTGGTGGTAGTGGAGGCACGTACACATGACCCTTGATGAAGTCCCAAAGGAAAAAATTGCATGGCGTTAGGTCGGGTGAACGCGGAGGCCATGCAAATCAAGCCCTATCATTGGGCCCCTTGCGGCCTGTCCAGCGCTTGGGTACAGTCAAGTTCAATTAATCGCGTACTTCGCTATGCCAGTGAACATTTGTAAGGTTCTTGGTAAAACTGTTTGGGTTGCTCTTTCATTTGACATATCATTTATAACTGTAAGTTTAATGTAATAAATATTACAAAGCGTTGAAACCCCGATATTCATTTATAAACACGCTGTACTTCTGCTTCGACGGCTTTCCCGTTATCGCATGAGGCCTAGGTGTTCGCAGGTCATACACGATTCTGCCGATCTCCCGTTCCAGCCTCAAGTTAAGTAGTTTTTGTCATTCTTTTGTATCATGACGAGGCAGGGGTGTCGCCAGATTACGACTTCGGTATAGTGATTTTGAGGAAGTAAATTGTTCAGTGTTTCTGTTACTGTAAGGTCCCTCTAGGAATTTGATGAAAGCTTTTGGGCAAACTGAGCACTGAGTTTCTCGATTTCTTTAAAAAAAATAAGGGACTCATCGACATTATCGTTTTAATACTGTTTTAGAGCAGCTGTAGTTTATTTGAGTACATAATTTGACTTATCTGTAACAGCCTTGTGACTAATCAGTGAAGTATTACTGTTTGCTTTGGTTTATGAAATTTATGCATTTTAATGTCTTTTATTTGTTGAGCTTATATTCAAGTCGTTGTGGGATTATCCCACAGTTGTGATGTTACTCGCGTGGACAGAGTGCAGCTGCAGGTTTATTTAATTAGTTAACTTAATCTGGCCATCATTGTGCTGCACAGTTGACATGTTCTTCGAGTACCATTTGTAATTTTATATATAATGCAAATGTCCTTACGCATTGTGATATTAATTTAAGAACTTAAACTATTTGTATGAATTTGGCATGAATATTGGCAACTGTTAGTTCACTTACGATGGAACTGTTATTAACAAAAAAACTTGTTTGGGAATGACGCATCATTTTGGACCACCCTTCCATGTGTTTTCCTCAAATAAAACCCGATCCTTGTCCTGGGTCCCAAATAAGATGCTAAATTCCTTCGGACATGAATGTGTGTCTGAAGGAAAAGGCACTGCGGTCATTGCAGCCGTTATGACATACATGAAATGCGTTCGCAGTTGCAAATCTGGCACAAATGTTCATTGTCGCTTTTGCAACACACGGCTTATGGTTATCCATATTCGCAACTGCCAATAAATTTCATCAATCAAATATTCATAACGTCCTCCGTTAGGAAGGATACATCCACCCACCCGCCATAGCGCTGAATATTCTTTAAGACGACGATCAGTTTCTTCAAACGTATTCCTGTCAGGGAAATGTCGGTCTGGAAATGTCTCGCAATATAAACGTTGGGCACCACGGACTCTGCCATCTGCTAATTTGTAGAGTAAATGGCTATCTGCTAAGATCCTACTTGAATACTTTTCTACTGCACTGTACATGGTACCAAGTCCGTGATGGGCGCAGTATAATTGATGTTACGCGCTTGCGTAGTCCGTGATGAATAGTACACATTCGATGCTAAGTTGATGATGCTAGTAGAGCTCTTAAGTTACAGTGTCACAAAAGCCATGTAGTAAAGCGTATGTCAAAATTACCTTCGTTCCATTGGGATAGCAAACACTGGCAGGAATCTAACGTTTACAAGTTACTGTACAATACCAAAAGCGTATTTTGAACATTTTCATTTACGAAACCGTTTCGTGTAATGCTGCTACGTTCTGTTCCTGTATGTTTTCTATTATTAATGTGTTTATGAAGAGAAGTATTGTAGTACTGTCCAGAGATCACAGTGCTACAATACAGTGGGCAACGTGCACCGATACAACAGACATTAGGGGGCCCCGATTTAGTCTACAGGGAATGGGAGAGGCTAAAGAAGACACGCCCTCTTTATAAGCACAGCAGCGCCCTCGCATGGTGTTCAGTGTCTAACTGAGCTTGGAAGCCTTCACTCAGTTAGTTACCTCAGCTGAAGTAATCAACATCACTTTGTAAGACTGGTTCAAATGGCGCTGAGCACAATGGGACTTAACATATGAGGTCATCAGTCCCCTAGAACTTAGAACTACTGAAACCTAACTAACCTAAGGACACCACACACATCCATGCCCGAGGCAGGATTCGAACCTGCGACAGTAGCGGTGCGCGGTTCCAGACTGAAGCGTGTAGAACCACTCGGCCACATCGGCCGGCCACTGTGTAAGACTAAAGGGTTATTCAAGTCTCAGATGGAAATGTACTTTTGTAAATGCTGAATATCGTACTTCAAGAGAACAGTTTGTTAATTAATGCAACAAGTGATGCTTTAATAGTCAATGACAACTACAAATTATCTGGCATTCATGTGGTAAAAGACTGTATCAAGTTAAGTAAATCTTTTTATTTATTCATGTAATAACGTGAACTAATATTTCATACGTAATAGTTCAAATGTGCCATCTCCCAGAGCAGTCAAGGAAGCCACATCTGTGACAAGATGATTGTAGTTTTGTGTGGTCATAAAGAATAGAAAATGAGTTTCGATGTGGATGTGAAGGATTTCTGGACCCATGTCCATGTAACAAGTTATTCTTCTATATACGAGGAATATTTCCTGAACGTTTGGTACATCTGTTTGTTACTCACTGCACACGTCTTGTTAAGACAGGCCATGGCGTAAATTTGATGAGTACTTAACCAGAAAGTTTACATTTGTACTACCTAGGAGAATATTTCACAATCGACTCAGTGGTGCCCTCTAAACACACATTCCAATTATCTGGTTAACGGCCCGTTTGTTGACCTACGTTTACTGGAACCAGTTTGCTTCCATAATAGTATACCCTTAACCTTGCCAGTTTGGGCTGTTACCTGTGATAAGCCCTATACACAACAGCATCATCTGCGAACAGCCACGCACATCAATTGCTTTTTCTTTTTTTCCCTTCTCTTTTAAGGCGTTGACTTGTTTGTTTGCCATAAGTTTTAACAAACACAAAAACTGTAAGCCTTCGGTCTTTTTAATATTTACGTGAGCAGGAAAATGGCTAGAAATTGGCTGTCACTAACGAATGCTAAGAGAAAACAGGAGTGACGGTTCTGTGTTTGTGTCAGCAATCTAAACTTGCGTTATTCTCTTCTTCTGTAATACAGGGCGGCGCCGGTCGGACACGCCGCCGCTTTGTAATCGGGCAGCTGCATTATTTAGCTGCAGACCCGTCTGCTCTGCCAAGTAACGGGCTCTATTCTTTCAGAAATCCCGTAATCAGGCGCGCACTGGCGCCGCTTATGCCGTTAGCCGGCGTTCAAAGTTAATTTGTACTTTGGCAGAGTCGCACAGAGCTAATGAACTGTAATCCAATAATCCTTAAATTATTCGTCTGGCACAAGTAAACAGCGTCACCAAGTCGTGCGTGACATCAAACAACTAATTCGAGCCGTACCTGCACGCAATTCAATAATGAGCGGAATTGCTGTTCAAACATTTCGCGAGCATTTCGCTGTTTCCGTTCATTGTACTGAAACAGGTGTTTAGTCGGGAGTGGCCATCCCCTGCCGTTCAACGGCCCATCCCCCAACCCCTACGAGCCCCCCCCCCCTTCTCCCGCTCCGTCCGGCATGGTCGACAAAATTCCATAAGAGCCGCACAATTCGATGTCGTAAAATTATTGGTTTTCCGCGCGGACGCCGTTAATGGAAGTGCGACGGAACAGGTAAACATGGATGCCGTTGCTGGCAGCCTTTCCCATGTTGAAATACTCCTCTACGCGAATCTCACACAATGCAGTACATTAATTCTTGACTGCAGACAAAACTATGGATAAACGAATCTCTGTCACGTGCAGTCCGTATTTTCCGATGTTCGTGTCTCTTCGGAAAGATGCCAAAATCTAGAACAGTACTTCGTTGTATTGCAAATGAAAACAAAAATACTTGTAGTGTGACTGTAATGAGGAAAACAATGATCAAAGAAAATAAACGAAATAAGAAAAATAATGGGCAAATTATAAACAGGAGTGACGCACTGAGGGTTCCGCACAAACTGAATTATGTGTATAGAAAGCTCGTCCATCCTCGAAATTGAGAATCTCTAAGATTTTTGTCTGTTTTCCACACTGACACTGGGAAGATATTGGTGCCAGGAATTCCAAGACTTTGAAGAATATCTTAATTCCATATTTGAAGTCAAATAACAATGGTAAAAGAAAAGTTTTTTTTCGTGTGTTATAATTATAAATCAACAGTTTTGGGTTTTTCTCTTGTACTGTGAAACGTGTCTTCTTGTCAAATTTTATGATTCTACAACAACAGGAAGTATTCTATAGCTGACGGTAAACCTTTCGGGATGTGAGGTCGTGGTCCAAGAAACTCTTCTGTTTCCGACGTTTCGTCCAGGACGGAGCTGGACATCCTCACAGGCGTCCCTGAGGATGTCCAGTGCAGTCCTGAACGAAACGTCAGGAACAGAAGAATTTCTTGGACCTCGACCTAACATCCCGAAAGGTTTACCAGCAGCTATGTCATCCGGTCGTGAAAACCTTTATTCTACAATGCTACACGTTTTGATGAGTGACTTTGTGACTATCAGAATATGTGACATACATGGTGGTATCTTTTTAGTACGTTGACATAGAAGTTAACGTTTATTATATCGCCAAAGGACAACATACATTGTTAAGTGGCATAAATTTCAACTTAATACGTCTACCCATGTTTGAGGAAAAGTGTTCTGAACAGTCGGACGGATAGACAGACAGATAGACACATGGACAATCAACTGGTCTAGTGGCTAGCGTTGCTGTCTCTGGATCACGGGGTCCTCATCCTTTCACCAGCATCATCATTTGTGGCAGTGGCTAGAGTGGACTGTGAAAACATTACACTTTGTAACATTTGGGAATTTGTACGGGTGGTGATGACCGCCCAGTTGAGTGCCCCATAAACGAAACATCATCATCACAGCGACGTTGCAAAATCGTGTTTAAAAATAAGAAGGTTTGCGCTCATGTGTTATCAGGATATTTATTCAGAATCAGAACCTTGATACACACTTGAATACTACTGGAAGCGTTACTTTTTTTTTAAAAAGTTAAGACACAGTATCGGAACCCCCAATGATGAGGCAGAACACAAGTGCGGTGCCGGTTACGAGACTGAATGCCGCCTGGCGGCATTGTAAGAATGTCGCCCAACAAGGAATATTATTAGCGAATGCACTGGCCGCAAATGGGGAAGTCCATTGCGAAAGGCAATTTGGATAAAGGGCAGATGATTACCGCCTGGCGCATGGAAACGAGCATCGCCAAAACGGTGAAGATGATCAGCTATTCGCATGCTGTTGTGATCATCTATGGAACATGGTTGAAGGATGGTGGAAGTTACTAGCCAACTACGCATCTTGACAGAATGTGGAAGTCGAAGGCTTGGCCGCTCTGGAAAGTAGGGTAGGCGGCTATCTACGGAAGCTCAGACGACAGACTACAATGCTAGCCTCGGCACAAGTAGAGCTGTGGCTATCAAATAACAGGACCGATGCTGTCACAGAATAAGTACGCATGCGCCGAAGATGAACGACAGGTAGCTGCGAAGTGTGGAGCCTTCTCAGTTGAATGCGGCATCTCTGGTGTTTGTAGACAAATCAGTGTGACTCTACCCTTTGTTTGTGTAAGAGTTGTTACTTTGTGGCCGGCCGGTGTGGCCGAGCGATTTTAGGCGCTTCAGTCTGGAACCACGCGACCGCTACGGTCGCAGGATCGAATCCTGTCTCGGGCATGGATGTGTGTGATATCCTTATTTTAGTTCGGTGTCAGTAGTTCTATGTTCTAAGGGACTGATGACCTCAGATGTTAAGTCCCATAGTGCTCAGAGCCATTTGAACCATTTGTTACTTTGTGTTACCGGAAAAAATTATTAGTGTAACATCGTAGCAATGAATTGTCGTGAAGTTTCTCATGGAACTTAGAAAAACTCCTACTGAAACACATCTACAGAAGTGAACAGTGAATACTGTTTATCACATACACAGGTTTTTGAGTGGTTCCAACGTTTCCAAGACACTCTAGACGAAGTTGAAAATAACTCACGCCCGGGACACCCTTCTACATCGAGAACGCATGAAAATTTCGAAAAAGTAGGTAATCCGTTTCGATCTGACCTTCGGTTGAGTATTCTATCCATTGCTGATGCTGCAGAAATTGACAAATAATTTTTAAAGAAATTGTACATAACCAATTTTACACGAGAAAGGTGTGTGCAAAATTGGCGCCGAAATTTCTCACGGTCAAACAAAAAGGACATCGTGACAATGTTTCTATTGACACTTTGAATACCATTGACAATTTCTTGGAAAAAGTGATAACGTGTGACGAATATTTGTTTTTCACTCGTGATCGGGAAACCAAAAGCCAGTTCAGGCATTGGAAGGGCTCAGTTTCACCGAGAGCGAAAACAGCTTGAATGAGAAAATCAAGATTAAAAGCGATGATTGTTGTTGTTTTTTTTAGATTTAAGGAATTGTGTAGTCAGCGGATTCTTGAAGGTCAAACTCTTGAGACAGACTAACTAACATAACTGTCGCTACGTTCAGTCTGTTTTTTGTTACCCACTGAGAAAGCTGTGTGACAAGCGGACAACAAGCGACACATCTGAATGTAATATCGTATGAGTGCGGATACAATTGCTTACATTGATTTCTAACATGGTTTATAGGATAGAGAGCGTACGTAGTGGAATGAATATCGACAGTAACTAACAAATAAGAGCAAGTTTGTCATCCTTTACTTTCCCTGGGAGGTGTGAATCGCCACCTTACAGTAGAGTTTTCTTCCCATTCTATTGTAACGTCCAGATATTTACCGAAGAATGCCGCCCTAGTTTAATTGCAAAAATTTGCTAGTAAGCAACAGCAGACCTGACGTTTTGCAGAAAGAAGTTGTGCATCTACCCAACAACGCAAATTTTTGTTCGCTACACATTCATCCATATCAGTGAACGTTGAACGTAGCAAAACTATACAGAATACAACTGCTACATTATTTAAATCGCAAGATAAGCCACCACACCTGTAGCTAAAGGGAACTCACACAGACATTATGTAAGTAGGCTGTTTAGATTTTTATATGGGTAATGCCACGTAGCGCTCTATATGAAAATCACTGGCTGTGCTGTGTGCAGTATGTGGCTAGTTTGCATTGTTGTCTGCCATTGTTGTCATGAACTGCTACAGCTGGATGTGAACAGCGCGTAGCGTTGGGCAGTTGGAGGTGAGCCGCCAGCAGTGGTGGATGTGGGCAGAGAGATGGCGGAGTTTTGATAATTTGTAATACTGGATGTCAATTATGAATATTAAGGTAAATACATTGTTTGTTCTCTATTAATATCTTTCATTTGCTAACCATCCCTATCAGTAGTTAGTGCCTTCAGTAGTTTGAATCTTTTATTTAGCTGGCAGTAGTGGCGCTCGCTGTATTGCAGTAGTTCGAGCAACGAAGATTTTTGTGAGGTAAGTGATTTCTGAAAGGTATAGTTTAATGTTACTCAGGGCCATTCTTTTGCAGGGATTTTTGATAGTCAGATTGCGTTGCGCTAAAATTATTGTGTGTCAGGTTAAGCACAGTCTTGTACAATTGTTCTAAGGGGACGTTTCATATGTATAAATTGTTCTAAGGGGACGTTTCATATGTCGACCCTTAGCCTAGGATGCCTCACTGGAATCTTCTGATTTTTTCTTGTAGTTTGTGTATTTAGTGTAGCTTTAGCGCGTAATTGTAGAGAGAATCTCCTTGGTAGTTGCAGTCTTTCATTGTTGTACAGTAAAACAGTTGTGGCATGCATGTAGCTTTGCGCCAAGTATTTCGCTGCTGCAATTAACTAGATATTATTTTCAGTGCTATGTTAATGTGTTCTCTTATTTTTGCTATTCAAATTGTGCTTTTCTGTGTCATCGTGTGAAATATTGTGACAATAATGGCGTGTGAAAAACGTAACACTCGGCTCCAAAGTAAACTAAGAAATGACATTGAAGACGAAAGCAGTGTGTTGGCCCCACCATGTAATGAGTTAACTAATATTCAAAGTAGTAATTTGGTAACTGTGCATAGGGAAATGGAGCGGGCGTCAGACAATGGCGTAGGCAGTGAAACAGGTAGTGAACAGGGAAGCATTGTCGATCGATCAGTCGGCAACAGCTCGCCTCAGGAATCCGAAATGATAGGACACAATTTTGCAAATACTGTAGATTCAGGTTTTGCGTCCTCACCGTTTTCTCAAATAAGTCAAGACACATTTTCAGCTTGTCAAAATGTGAATGTTGCCGGTGCAAATGCACTGCCGAAAAGAGTAGAGGAACAGATTCCAGACACTAATGCATTGTTATTACAACTAATGCAACAAATGGAACAAAATCAGAGACAAACACAGCAAAAGCTTCAAAAGTTAGACACAGTGGAACAACACCAGAGACAAACACAGCAAAAGTTAGACACAATGGAACAAAATCTTCGGAAGTTAGACACCACACTTGAACAAACAAGTGAAGATTTAACTACTGAGTTACATAACATCGAATCGAAATGTCAAAAAGTCTGTAATGACGTAAAAACACAAATTTGTGAGCATTTCCAACCTATTTTTTCGCGGCATGAAAATGCATTACAGAATCACGAAGCAGCCATAAAAGCGCTGCAAACCATTGTTCATGAAAATCATGAGACCTTGTGGGCTAAAATTGACTCAGTTGCATCTACCGATTCGGTTACGCAACGGGCAAAAACTCAGGAAAACTTAAAGAACACAGTAGATTCGATTTCAACACAATTGGACACTCTGAAACTTGGTTCAGAAAAACACACTGAGGAAATGTGTTCACTATCAGAGAAAGTAGCCGAACTTTCGGATCAGGTCACTAATTTATCTACAAAGGTAGATGATGATCTGAATGACACAAGACCCGTAGCCTTCATTGACACAGAAGAGTATGAACAAATAAGAAAATTCAAACAAAATCAGAATCAAATTAATACGCAATACAAAAGAGAAATGCGGGAAGTACAAGATCAGCTGACACAGGTAATACAAGAATTACGTATTTCAGAGGACACTCGCGCCCCAATAAGGGAAGAGGGACATAGAAATACGGAAAAGCCACAAAATAATAGCACAGGGCATTTCGGTAATTATGAAAGAAATTGGCAAGGTACACCGAATTTTGAGATGGAACCGCCGAAACGACGTGACAATGACCGACATGCTACTCGCCGACACGATGATTTTGACTATAAGCTGTTCATTACTACACGTAAATTCAAAACATTTAAGAATTCTGGCAACGACATTCATCCACAAGCATGGCTCCATCAATTCTCTCATTGTTTCCCTCCCAACTGGTCATTGGAGCACAGGTTAGAATTTATGTGTGGCTACTTAGAAAATGAACCAGCTGTAAGAATGCGATCGGTCATTCACGATTGTCACAGTGAAGGAGAATTTTACCATGCGTTCCTCTCAGCATATTGGTCACAAGCTACACAAGATCGCGTAAAACATAGCATCATGATGATGAAACACTTTGAACAATCTGAATTTTCCAGTCTTGTCAAATATTTTGAAGACATGTTGCACAAGAATCAATACCTGTCAAACCCATACAGCCCCTCAGAACTCATCCGCATTTGCTTAATCAAACTGCCTGAACATTTACGACATATTATTTTAGCAGGACGTTGCAAAGACGACATTGAAGCTTTTCAGGGACTGTTACAAGAACTGGAAATTGACACTGACAATCGCGGAACGCGAAAACAGGAGTACAACAATTACAGGTCACATCTGTCACAATTCCGCGATGACAGAAATAATACACGACAAGGCTATTCTTATAACGTAAGTCGTGACCAAAACAGACACCACCCATATGATAACCACTGGCAGAGTAATAGTTACAGGGAAAGATCACCTTTCCGCGGTAATGACTATCACAGAGACAATCAGAGAAACAGACAATATGGAAACCAAAACAATTATTATCAAAGGAGACAGAATAACTTTAGACGCAACGGTCCAGCACGCAGTTACGACTCAGGCAGAAATTCTCTACCACGTGACAGACAAGAAAGAAACTATGTAAACTACCGACAAAACGACAGACGTGAATTTCATCAGAACTGGCGGGTTTCTAACAGAGCTGGGCCCTCTCGGCAAGGCGAATTTGTGGAAGTTCGGCCTCCTAATCCCAGTAACGGCGCGCGCCAACAAAGAAACAGACAATGACTCGCACCACAGGCAGCTGCGTGCGCCGGCTGGCTCCGAGAGAAATAACATTGACGCTAACCTTGAGCAAAATTCCCGTATTCTTTACGGACGAATACCGCATGATACTTGCATTCAAGTTGAAACTCTGCGTACTGAGAAGAGCAAAGGGTAAAAGATTACACCACATTTCTCATGTAAAACCATTTATTGACAGATAATCTGCTTTTTAACTTAGTCTTTGCAATTTTCACTTCACGCTACTTGTACCATTTGTCCCACTGAGAAACTGTTACCATGCAACAATGTTTGAAGTTAAATATCCAGTCGAGAACCAAGAGAACTTATTTAAACAGAAATTATGAATGCATTGTTATTGCGAACAGACGACACAGTGTTGTTATTTATACATTCCTCCTTCTTAGTTGCACGATTACGTAACGAATATACGGCTTACATACTTAGAACATATACCAGCACTGCTAATGAAATTTTCATGCAACATTTTGGTTTGCTTACGAGTGGATTCTGGATTTGAGGTGCTTTATGTGAAATGCCAGATGACACAGTGGTTAGTTTATGTGACAGCTACACGATTTTATCACGACGCTGCTAATGCGTGACAATTTACAATGTTGCTTTTGCGGTGTATCTGTTTGATATCTGCACAGTTTTTCTGAATTCTTCTGTAAAGTAAAACATGTTTTAGTAGTAACTTTTGTGCTATTGCTACAAGGAGACAGCCTTTTCTGTAGCACAACAATACGTTACAGCACAGTACTTTCTTCATCACGGCAATAAGCGTAATAAGTATGATATCTATACGCAAAGCATTTCACTTTTGTGTATCATGAGGTAAGTACATTGACTTCTGCAGAACTTAGCTTTCGGAGGACAATAACTACGACACTTCCCAGAGATTATCTTACAGCAAGACGCATATTTAGCGCTACTGGACACGTATTTGAGTGATTAATTTTGTACTTAAAACATTTATTTTTAAAGAGTTTTGAATTACAAAGAAAGTTTTTCGTGATACATTTCATTCCATTGCTGTAATCTGTAACACCTGAGGGTATAATTACAATAAACCTCAGGGGGGTACACGCTTACTTTGTGTACCATGTGTTTGGCAAGCACAAGGAGCCCTAGCTAATATGGTATTTGCTTATACAATTTAACACATCGGTACCATATTTCTCTAACACATAAATTACACAGCTATCTGATCATTTAACAGAGAAACAAACATTTTTTTTCTACGTCAGTGACACATGTTTACGCAATTACAGAGTTGGATTACTTCACACTTAAGAAATTGTACTTTGTCTATACTTTGTGAACTGTTCATATTTTTTTGGAACCATTGTGATACTATGAGAACTTTGAATGATGTATTTGGTAAGGGAGTATGATTTTAAAGTACGTTGGAGGCAGACGACACTTTTGACATGAGCAGAGAATTTTGTTAGGTTTTGAAATTATTGGAGGAAGCTACGACGATTTTGAGATTTGACTGAGGTTTTATGATGTTATTTTTACGACGACGATGTGTATTATGCTGTTGAGGTATGTTTATGTCAATAAGATGATGCTACCATATATGAGGAATGTGATTACGTGTTTATATGTATATGAATAATGAATAGAAGTTAGGGACTCTTGACTTGTGAAAAAGGATGTTGGAAACCAAGAATCGTACTTTGAGAGTTATGAAATGTGTGTGTAAATGCGTGAATGTATCACAATGCAAGCGAAAATTTTTTGGACACTGTCATATCAATAGCATTTTGTTTCTACAGATTTGTAACGCAAATTCTTGACCTGTGAAATGTTTTTATATGAGACTGTCACTGTAGTGGAAACTGCTGTCGTAAATATTTCCATAAGAATGTTAAGTGACCACCTGCATGTGCGTCGTGGGTACACAGCTGTGTCAGACACCTGGAGAACAAGCCATTAGTTTGAGTGCCTCGTTAGAAGCACAGGTAGAAAAAAACAGAAAGGGAAGGCCATTGTCCGCGCTACTGAAAGCATACTGTGGAGCTCGTAATTTATGATATTTACTGAAATGCCTAATGAAACGATGCGAAACATTTCACAGCTATTGTCTTGCTAGTTGAGAAAAATGCCATATGGCTTGCTTTATGTATTTATTTACATATTTTGTTTAATATCAAGTTTCTAGCTGCACTGCAGCATTGGTTAAAATAAAATTTAATATATGTACTAATATAAATATTTTATGCCTACAGATCCAGTAAATAATTTTGTGATCTATCCAAAAAAAATGAGGGAGCACAAAAAAGATATTTCCCTTCACAGGAATTGCATAAATTATTTTTTATGATTTGGTAACTTATCTACTAGCGTAAGTTTTTGTGATGCATCACTCTAATGTTAAGATGTGACATAGGTATTAGACATGGCCATTTTAGTGTAATATTTTTTCTGCTTGCGCTATGTCATGTTTAGGTATAAGTTGCTGCTGTTTGCCAGGCATAGTGTTATTGAATTTGACTTTTGCTAATTTATGCTGCTAGCTTTGCCAATTTGCATTTTTTGTCATTTTTGTTTGTGTTGATTTGTTGTGATGCTGCATTGCCTCGTCCCTTGGTATATATATCTGAACTCAGTAGATTTAAGTTAGCTTAAGAGGGGGTAGACTATATAAGAAACTGACTATGGAGAATAGGTAAAGAATGCATTGCGAAGAAAGATTTGGGCCCCAATGAGTATTGTACAATCAGAAATAATTATTTTGAAAGAAATATGAATAGAATACAGGAACGAGGTATAGGTAGGATTTTCTTGGAAATAAATGATGAGGTAAGCAATGTGTGAACATATAAATACAGAAAGCATGCTTAGATAGGATTTTTTGGTGGAAGCAAAGGTTGAAATAAGACGAACGATCTATGGAATGAAGGGAGATCTCCAAGCAAAATACTGCAGTAAAACAAACCCTGTCCTTTCCTCTTTGCTGCTTTTTCCCAATATGTAATTGTGTGTTGTCCTTTCTTTTTGGTGTTATTCCGCTATGTGTTTGTGTACCCTTGTGTATTTGTGTTTTTCCTGTCTTTATGTGTTTAGCTGATGAGAGCTCTGTTGTAGACTTTTTCTAATAATATGTTATTTACTTTGTAAAGATGCTTAGACATTATTTATTCTGTTTTGTTTTAATGCTCATGTGTGAAGTTGACGTTTCAAAAGTGATTCTGATCTTTTATGTATGTGCTCATGTCATCATTCCTGTAACACTGATGTATATGTTTATTTCTATTCTTTTGTAAAGCCTGTACTACAAATGTTATCTGTATTGTTATGTTTTTAATGATGTATTTTGTATCTTTGTAATTGTATTCTTATGTTATATAATTGTAATTGACACCAGTTACTCAAATTAAGTAACTTGTAAGCATTCATTTCACTGCACACATTTCTGTTGGTCATAGTATATGGACAATATGTGAGAAGTAGGGACTGTTAGTGTTTGCACGTGTGTTAATAATTCAGCAAGGGACTGGATAACAGCATTGCTGGTTCTAAGGACAATTCCAAAAACTTTGTGAGTGCACAAGTGGTGGTTATGGACTTGCTCTATTATCCGCAAGACTCTTCAATGGTGATTGTGCACCTGCACAGTCGCAACAGATGGCTGCTGGCCATCTCTACAAGGACTACAGTGGGTCTGCACCTCTGGTGGCCCACCAATACCACAATCTCTACCAGGACTACAGTGGGTCTACTCTGTGATGACCTACCTACCAATATTCTTCGAAACGTCGACTGACTCTGCTGTGGGTTTGCTCTGTTGTGGCCCATTACCTGTCAGCATGTCAAGAGTCAGCACTGTCTTACCGTTGGAAGGACAATACTACTTCTTCAAGACTGCATGGAAATCCACTACTTCCGTGTGCATTGTATTTTACTGCTCAGACTTTGAGCAAACAAACTGCAGGTTTACTCTTATGATGAATGATCAGGACTGTCTTTATTGACTGTGAAAAAAATTTTAGCTGTTGACCAACATTGTATCAATAAGTGTGTGCATTTGATATCTTTGTTATTGTAATTATAAAAAATTTTATCAAATCTTTATTGGCCACTGCCCAAAAATATTTTGTAAAATTTTTTGTGGGGAGCATGGGGGCTATGTAAGTAGGCTGTTTAGATTTTTATACGGGTAATGCCACGTAGCGCTCTATATGAAAATCACTGGCTGTGCTGTGTGCAGTATGTGGCTAGTTTGCATTGTTGTCTGCCATTGTTGTCATGAACTGCTACAGCTGGATGTGAACAGCGCGTAGCGTTGGGCAGTTGGAGGTGAGCCGCCAGCAGTGGTGGATGTGGGCAGAGAGATGGCGGAGTTTTGATAATTTGTAATACTGGATGTCAATTATGAATATTAAGGTAAATACATTGTTTGTTCTCTATTAATATCTTTCATTTGCTAACCATCCCTATCAGTAGTTAGTGCCTTCAGTAGTTTGAATCTTTTATTTAGCTGGCAGTAGTGGCGCTCGCTGTATTGCAGTAGTTCGAGCAACGAAGATTTTTGTGAGGTAAGTGATTTCTGAAAGGTATAGTTTAATGTTACTCAGGGCCATTCTTTTGCAGGGATTTTTGATAGTCAGATTGCGTTGCGCTAAAATTATTGTGTGTCAGGTTAAGCACAGTCTTGTACAATTGTTCTAAGGGGACGTTTCAATTATAATAGTACGTCAAACGAAATAAAACTGTTTCCCAACACACCAGAAAGCAATTCCACAATAGTTGCTACATTTGAATCACAAGCGACAAGGATCTTTAATATATTCCCTTTTGAAGTAAAGGTAATTACATCTACAAAAATATTCGTGTATTAGAAAGTCGGGTGAAATGTAACAGTGGTCAAAACATTAGACTCCGTACAAAATTTTTGCATGCTGAGGAAAGTCCCTGTCATAATAAAAACTGACAGCAGCTTAAATATATGCTTCTCGAGTATGAAATATACATTTATATTTTCTTATTTTTCGTTTTTTTTCCTTTATTTGCAATTGCCTGGCAACAGCACAGGCGCTGCCCATTGGCCAAGAGACTTTACATGTAGACAGGAAGATATTTAAAACAATATACAGAAGAAAACATGGCGGAACATAGAAAAAAAGGCGGGACATAAGAGAAGAAATCATACAAAAAGCGGCGACTGTAAAACGTAGGTAAAAATCTAAAAAAGTGTTTTACACAAAAAACAAACATTGTATGAATTAAAAGGCACCAGAAAAAGTACAAAAAGTCGCAGAACCATTAAAACAGCCACATGACGGATGGCGTAGCACGGAACGATCATGGACTATATTCAAGTCGAGCACACAATTAAGACCACATCACTTGATAACACTGGATAATGGCACTGAACACAACACTAATGCAGCATACTTGAGAATGAATAAAAACCTTGGAGGATCTGATAGGGTTGGGGGACAAGGGAGAAGGGAAAAGGAGACGAGAAGGAGGGGTGAGGTGGGGGGCCCGGCGGAAGGGGGCTGGGGAGGGAACAGTCAGGAGTGGAAAACAACTGAGGATGGGGTGCAGGGACTCAGGGATGGAAGGAGGAAAATCCGCTCTGTGAGAAGGAAGGCAGAGGAAAAGGGGGCTCTGGGAAAGGGGGGAACAAGGACAGGCTGCAGTTGGTAGGAAGGGTAGATGTCACGGTGAAATTCAACATCCGAGAGGGAGAGATGCTGGAAATAGCCCTGTAGAAGGAAGGTGTGGAGATGGAGGGAGGGAGGGATACAGCGATAGATGAGAGGCAATGGGCGGGGGCTGGAGAGGAAGGAGGAAACCAGGGGGTGGGAGGATCAAGCCTGCACACAGTGTAAAGGATGTGGCGATGCTGGAGGAAGAGATGAGAGAAGGGGATGAGGTCATGCAGGAGTCGTGTGGGGGAAGGAAGGTGGATACAGAAGCCAAAGCAGAGCACATGGCATTCTAGGACTTGGAGGGCCTTATAAAAGTGGGGGAGGGGGGCGGCAGAGATCAAGGCAATGCTGGCATAACAGGACAGAAGACATGAGGGATTTGTAGGTCATGGACTGTGTGGCTGGTGCTGGCGTAAGTTCGAGTCCTCCCTCGGGCTTCGGTGTGTGTGTTTGTCCTTAGGATAATTTAGGTTAAGTAGTGTGTAAGCTTAGGGACTGATGACCTTATCAGTTAAGTCCAATAAGATTTCACACACAATTGAACATTTTATTTGATTTGTAGGTGTGGAGGAAGGTGGAAGGATGCAATACCCATGTCGGCCAGGCAGGAGTTTTAGGAGGCGGAGTTGGAAATGGGCTTGCTGCTGGATGGTTAGGAGATGTGGTGTCCAGGTGTGGTGGTGGTCGAGGGTGAAGCCAAAGTATCTCAGGGTGGGGGTGAGCTGGATGGGATGACCATAAATGGTTAGGTAGAAATCATGGAGATGGAAGGAGTGGGTGGTGTGGCCTATGTAGATTGCCTGGGTTTTGGAGGGGGTTGACATAAAGGAAAGGAGGTTACACCACTTGGTCATTTGGTTACACCAAGTGGTGAACTGGTTAAGGTGGATTTGGAAGATGGGTTGGACTGTTAAAGGGTAGGATAGAGAGCCAAGAAGGCGGTGTCATAAGCATATTGGAGGAGGTGGACAGGTGGGGGTGGCTGGGGCATATCAGCAGTGTACAGGATATGGAGGAGAGGGGAGAGGATGGAGCCCTGGGGGACACCAGCAGTGGGATAAAAAATAAGTTGGTATCATGGAGGGTTTAATAAGAAGGACAGTGTGAGAGGATGGAAGTGACCAGATGGACAAATTTATAGGCAGGGCATAGGTTTGGTGTTTAAAGAGGAGACCAGGATGCCATAGGCACTCATAGGCATTTTGGAAGTCAAGGGAATCAAAAATGGTGGAGTGATGGGAGTCAAGTTGGAGGGAGAGAAAGTGGACAAGGTTAAGGAGTTGGTCTGCAGCAGATAAGGAGAGTCAGAAGACACACTGGGTAAGGGGCAGGAGGTGGTGGTGATGTACATGGTGATGGATGCAATTGGAGAGGATGGATTCCAAGGCCTTATTCAAGAGGCAGATGGGACAATAAGAAGACGTGACAGAAGGCGGTTTGTTGGGTTTGAGGGATAAGAGGACGCAGGATGTCTTCCACAGGTCAGGGTAGAAGCCAGTAGAGAGGATGATGATGTATAAAGTGCAAGGACATTCAAAGGAGAAGTGGTTTTCTCTGATTTGGTGGTAGGTGACACAATCATGACCAAGGGCCGTGTTGTGTTTAATGTCTTGTGCTGTGATTGGAGTGCTGATGTTGGAGGGGGCCAACTGCCCCATGGACTGGATACTGGGAGCAAGTGGAGTGACAGAAGTATCAGCATGTTCCATGATTGTGGAAAAAAGAGAATAATCAAAGTGGGGATCATCAGGGATGGAGAAGACTTCAGAAAGGTGGGAAGCGAAGTGGTTGGCCTTACTGAAGTTGTCGGGAAGGCGGTGGTCGTTATGGAGAAGAGGGTAATGAGGTGCAGAATGGGAACCAGTAAGGTGATAGAGGGCTGACCAGTACTTGGAGGAGTTTAAAGGGAGGGTGGCATTGAGTTGTGTACAGGTCCCAGCGTTTCTTTGCTGTAATGAGATTCCAAACGTGTCACTGTACTTGCTGGTGGTGTTGTAGTATATCCCTGTCATGAGAGTGCAGGAAGGAGTGATAGAGGCGGCGGGATTCGCGGAGGACAGCCCATGGCGGGAGAATGGGACACTGAAGGTGGATGGTTTTAGTAGGGATTTGGGCTTCCACAGCATCAGTAATGGCCTTCTGAAGGAAGGACAAGGCATGGATGATGTCATCAGGATGGTGATAGGTAAGAGGGTGGCTTTCGACCTGGGTGGCAATCCCAGTTGGTGCGACAATAATCATGGACTACCTTGGGAGGGGATGCAAGGCAGGGAGCCAGAGGGGAGTTGTGAGTAGACTTTATGGTGAGAATGACGTGGAGGTAGTCACTACCTGTGGGGTCAAGGATGTCGATGGCAACACGCCCAAGGAAGTTGGCAGAGGCAATGACAACATTGTGGGTGGTGTTGCTTTAGGGACAGGTGTGCTGGGGAAGGGGAACAAGGTTGCCTTGGATCGTGAGAATGAACTGATGCCACAACTGAAGGGTGGCAGGGGAGTGGCTAGGATGTTGATGTTGGCTGTAATCACTTAGGTGGAGAAGGTGCGGTCAGTGTGGGAGATGAAGTCGTAGGAATAGGAGCAATGGAACAGACATAGTTGGTGGTGCAGCTAACAGTGAGGGAGGGGAAGAAGATGCTGAGGATAAGGTGTTCAGTGGTGTCATTGAGGAGAGGTTGTGGCTGGATGTGGATGTGCTTAAGGTGGCTGATGACGACACCACCCTGCACTCTGGGACCAGGAACATTAGTTCGGTCTAGGATACAGGGAGAGGTGCAGATATTATGGTGTGGCTGGAGAAAGGTTTCATGCAGGAGGAAGGCGTCAACTCTGTGGTGGAAGAGTTTGTTCATGAGTATCCATTTGTTGGTGGTGAAGGAGTAGATGATCTGGAAGGGGGTGTGATACTCATGGCATGCCATGACAGGAAGAGAGAGGGGTGAAGAGAGCGGAGGGAAGAGGCTTAAACTAGGGTGTGGAGGTGGGTGAACGTGAAATGGGCTTGGTTGTGGCAATAAGTGGTGAAGGTATTGTGGTGAAAGAAAAGTGGGTGCTGAGGGAGATATTTTGGAGGGTGTGGGAGAGTTTGAATGTTTTGGAGGACTATGGTGAGGAAACAGATGATGTCTTCAGGCATGGAGGGTGGATGGAGGGAATTGTTGGGGTGAATGGGGGCATTGATGCGACAGACAGGAAGAGTAAGCTGCAGGGTGGCAGGAGGGGGCTTAGCTTTACACTTGTGGGAGTAGGTGGGATGGGGGTCATCACAGGTGTTATAGGAAGGAGGGGTGGCGAGGTTGGGGCAGTTTTTGAGAAAATGGGAGGTCTTGCAATGGGGACACGTGGGGGGAGGTTGCAGTTAGGTGTCAGGTGATCATTATATATGAGGCAGTGCTGGCAGCAGTAGGATTGGGAAGGGAATTTGGAGGATACAACAGGGTGGCAGCAGTAGAATATCAGGGCACCCTGGGTGAGGAGGTGGTCAATGGAAAGGGTGGATTAAAAAAAATGATTCAAATGGCTCTGAGCACTATGTGACTTAACTTCTGAGGTCATCAGTCGTCTCGAATTTAGAACTAATTAAACCTAACTAACCTAAGGACATCACACACATCCATGCCCAGGGCAGGATTCGAACCTGCGACCGTAGCGGTCGCTCGGTTCCAGACTGTAGCGCCTAGAACTGCACGGCCACTCCGGCCAGTGGGGCGGATTCAGAAAAGACCCGCATGAGATAAGTGGAACCAGAGTCATTGTGGGTACAGCAGGCAGAGTGGATTTCCAGGTCAGGGTGGGAATTCAGTTGAGCCAACACCTCATCCTCCATGGGCTGAGCTTGGTGATCACGGCAGTGTAGGTGGAGGGCGACAGGAAGGCTGGGGCTGACGAGAAGGGGAATGGTGTCAGGAACGCATGGGAGCCAATTGGTACTACGCCGTGCACCACGCGAATGGCTGCTCCAAATATGCACCGCACCACAGGTGCAGAGCTGTGCCGGCATTATTGTGCAATGTAGGACATTCATCTCGGCTTCCATGGGACCAGTGGTGGTAGTCGAAGGAAACATGACAGCTGTGGACTATGTGAACACCACTGCAGACCAACTGAGTCTGCTCATGCATGATGTCTTCTCCGACCGCAGAATAATTCCCCGTGTAATATCACCACAATCACGTAACATTGGTTTGAGGATCGTGATAGTTCTGCTGCGATGAACACAGCACCGTTCTCTTTGTGATCCATGGCTTCTAAATTTACTGGCGGCTGCGTCCAGCGACACCGCCGAGCTGTGTACGAGAGGGTGCGGTTGTCCTCGGACGACTGGAGCCAAAGGGCACACGCGGTCACGGTGGCTGAGGGGCAGGGTCGGCCTCCACGAGGTCGAATAGGCACTTTAACTGCAGCTGGCTGAGAGAAGAAACTTTGACTTCCGATCGAAAAACTGTGTTGCTGAATGTGGTGGGGTTCTGACACTACTGTTATATCACGATGATGATAATGATGTTTGGTTTGTGGGGTGCTCAACTGCGCGGTTATCAGCGCCCGTACAAATTTCCAACCTTTGCTCAGCCCAGTCTCACCACTTTCATTAATGATGATGAAATGATGAGGACAACACAAACACCCAGTCATCTCGAGGCAGGTGAAAATCCCTGACCCCGCCGCGAATCGAACCCGGGACCCCATGGTTATATCACGAGAAGTTCTGAAATAGCCACTAACTACTTGTAAGGAGGTTCTGCAGGCTGTGTGCATCTCAGGATGGAGTTGCTGAAGGCAATCTGTAAGTTGGTTAAAAGTGTAGTAACACGTGTCACTTTTAAGCTGAAGAAAACTGCTCGTTAAGCTTGATTTCCATCATGTTTTTCTAGTGAATTATTCTAATTGTTGGCGATGGTTGATTTAGATGTGTTTCTAATTGGGTTGTGGCGTCTGACAATTACTGTGGAAATTTGTTTTGTCATAAATATTGTGCAGGATTAACTACGTAATCAGTCCAGTCCTTCCACTCACCTGACGCTACGCTACAATAGTGATCTCACGCTGATGTCTTCAACAACAAATTTGCCTCGTTTGAACCCAACTGCCCACATCTGGCACACTTTAGGAAGCTACCCCGAGCGAACAAAAATGATCGGCCAGTAATTTATGGATACTGCATAGACATCTGGTGCCACATAGCTCCGGAAACCTGCCAAAGGCTTGTTGAGTGCATGTGCGCATATTTACTGTTGTACTGTTGTCCTACACATTATTTACCAGGTGGTGATAATAATTTGGTCCATCATAGTCCACTAATCACCAATAATATCAGTTTTCTGTAAATGAACACGTGTTACTTAATTACACAGAAAATAACACTTTCTCCATGTATAATCCCAACTACAGTCAGTCTGTGATAACAGTTGAAAGTTGTATTGGAGGACATATTGGTTTATGGTTGGGTCAAATGGCTCTGAGCACTATGGGACAACATCCGAGGTCATCAGTTCCCTAGAACTTAGAACTACTTAAACCTAACTAACCTAAGGACATCACACACACTCATGCCCGAGACAGGAGTCGAACCTGCGACCGTAGCGGTCGGGCGGTTCCAGACTGAAGTGCCTAGAACCGCTCGGCCATTTTATGATAGTCTGTAAGGCTAAATACAAGTCTTCGTTGCTACCGGAAAGGGGTTTTCTATGTGCTAGATTCTTTGTTGCATAACCTCGTGCCTCAATCCATCTAACGGATTTGGTTTCATTTTTTTAGCATATACAGCAATTATTTGCTCTAAAACTAATAATAGAGAAACGACTAGATAAGAACCTGAAAACATACATAGCTTTCGTAGATGTAGAGAAAGCCTTTGATAATGTTAAGTGGGATAAGATGTTTGAGGTACTCAAAAAAGTAGGACTAGACCATAAAGATAGAAAAATGATATGGAACCTGTACAAAAACGAGACAGCAGTTATCCGTGGACGGACAAAACAAGAAGAGGTGCAGATAAGGAAAGGTGTCCGACAAGGTTGCGCACTATCCCCTGTTATCTTTAACGTATACATTGAAGAGGCGCTGAAAAAAGTAAGGGAAAATTCACAGACAGGTGTAGTAATTCATGGCCAACGAATAGATATGATAAGATATGCCGATGATATAGCTGTCCTGGCTGAAAGTGAAGAAGATCTTGTAGTCCTACTGAATAGAATGGATAAAGTTATGGGCGAAGAATATAATATGAGAATTAATAAAGCAAAAACAAAAGTAATGGCATGCGACAAAGAAGATCAAGTGAAAGTCCAAGTTCATGTAGGCAATGAACTGCTTGAACAAGTTGATAAATTTACTTATCTGGGCAGTAATATTACCAGGGATGGAAGGAGCAAGGCAGAAGTGAGAAGTAGAATAGCTCAAGCAAAGGCTGCTTTTAACAAGAAGAAAAACATATTAACGTCTAAGAGCATCAGCCTTGAAACCAGGAAAAGATTTTTGAAATCATATGTGTGGAGTGTGGCATGCTATGGGTGTGAAACATGGACTCTCGGGACAGAGGAATAGCAGAAGCTAAATTCTTTTGAAATGTGGTGCTATAGACGCATGCTCAAAATAAAATGGATTGACAAGGTCACCAACGAAGTGGTTCTGGAAAGAGCAGGTGAGAAGAGAAGCTTCCGGAGTTTCATTGTTAAAAGAAGAGTGCAATTTACAGGCCATCTATTACGACATAAAGGACTCCTGAACACAATCATAGAGGGATATGTCGAGGGAAAAAGACCAAGAGGACGACCACGACTGAGGTACATGGATCAAATCGTGAAAGATGTGGGATGTGACACCTATAAAGAAATGAAGAGAAAAGCTGAAAGACGCACAGAATGGAGACAAGCTGCCATTGTAGCTGTTGCAAACCAATCCTTGGATTGACCACTACAGAAGAAGAAGAAGCAATTATTATACAAAACTTCTGACTGAAAGCTTCATTAAAAATTATTTAATGTAATGCAGTAACTTTCCCGGTAACATAATTTAACTGAGTAGCACAAAATTTAGATGATGTCTTAAAATTCTGGTGTATTAAAGACATAATGATAGCACTAAATAAGATTATAATATTCAAGCAAATCAGGCACGGAATCCGCTGGTATCAACAATAATAATTGAGCACGTATAATACTACATCCGAGTACTCTTACGTGTTTGGCTGCCTCGTTTCCTTTTTTTTCCTTTTCTCTGTAATTAAGAGTGAGCAACATTCAGCGAGATCAGTAGAATTTTGGAATGTCTCATTCAATCCTCAGTGAAAAACGTATTTAGTAAACAGGCAGCACATTAATTTAGGGCACAACAGTTTTGTAAATTTCAGCTTAATGTGTACATAGCAACGTGTATAGCGTAACGTCGTATTTGAGGATCACATTCATAATATAGGCGGAAATCGAACATACTGTATCTGCTATAACAGACAGTTAACTTTATCGCAAGTCACCAGGCCGACAATCCCACAGTTCTTCACCTGTGTATAATTCCATCCGTAAAACGCGAAATGATAAATGCTGACTTTAGAATAAAAGGAAGTAGCAACCACCCCTAAAACATGCTGCACTCTAGATGGGTAGCTTCACTTTTCAGCTTTTGTTTCTCTTCTGTAGTGGTCGTTCTGCTCTGTAGCTTCCGTGACAAACACGGTAAACTACAATGACACTAAGCTGCAACTCTATCTTATAACTGTCTCGCGACGGGCTGTTTCCTTGGTCTGACAAAGCTGTTACATCAAAGTGGCTTTTATCTCATACGTAAAGTCAAAAGTGCTTCTCTTGTACAGTAATCTTTTCTGACGCCAAACTGATTTTCGTCCGTTACACGGAACATTATTGCACCATCGGAAAATAACGACAGCAGACAAAAAAACTGTGCAGTCCGAAATAAATTTTTCTCATTACCGACAGTCAAATCTGAATTTCATCCATCAGACCATATTCCAATATTTTCTACATGTAGCGCTACTGATTTTAGTAAATCGTTGCCTAGCTTTACAATTATTGCTGCCTGGTTTGCGCTGAAATCATTCAGCGCTCTTTGAAACTGTCGTAATCACTACGTCCGAAACACACACCTTCCCTCCTTCTATAAAAAGGGAAACAAAGTACTATCCTCTCGTAGCAAATAGCTATCCACAATAGCGGTCCTGCAGTCGATGGGAAAAGCCGATCAGGAAGAAGCTCCTGGTTGGATTACAATGACCGCTTTATCAATGGGAAAGCATTTTCTTGTAATTGATATTACCCTTTCTATCACCTATAGAAGTACCCTCAAATAAATGTGGAAGGATTTTCGATGCCGTAATTCTGGAATTCTGGTTTTTCGCAAATGAACTGAGAGGTAGTTCTCACTAAACGAATCAGTTTTCTTACCAGAGATATTAATATAAATCTCGTTTCATTTACTTCCAATGGAACATATGAAACTATCTGCTACATGAAAATAGATTTAAAGAAAGGAATACACCAATAGTTTAGTCTCCAAAATCCGATAGTAATTTTCAGAGAAATGAAGCTATTTAGAAATAAAGATTTATCTATTTTCAATATCAGACACAACATTTCTGTTTTGAACATATATTTATTTTCTGTTACATGCGGACGTTCGTGATTTGATATCCAAATGAGGAAATACGTCAAACTGGATAACTACTCTTTTAAAGTTTTATTTGTATTGATAAATTATAGTTCAAATTACTGAGAAGACTGTTAAACAACCATCGTTTGATTTGAAAAGGATAGAAGAGAAAATTCCTGCACACAATCTGTCTTAGAAACGAATGATATACCGACACCCAGATAATTTAAACTGAATGTTCTATAAAAAGCTTAATCAGTGAGTAAATATGCTGCAGATTACAAAAGTCCTTTGCATGGCTCTAGGCTATCTTTCAAACAAGGCAGTCATCTGTCTACCAACGGGCTCAAAGGCTAGCACAATTACATGACTGAATTAATTGTGAAGTACAATTACGTGTGTGGCAGAAGAGTAAAATGATAGAAAAGCTAAATGAAAGTGATGAAAGAAACCAACACACTCAAAAGAGAAATATACGTGTGTCGGGAAGATGGATATTTTAAGAGTCAAACGACATATTTCTTTATGGGTGAGATAACATTCATTTAAAGAGATAAATCCGTAAAAAGGCAAACTAAATCGAAATACAAAACGTCTGCGAATGTTGCGGTTACACGGACGGGTTCACTGCAGCTAGCAGGAGTAGCTTTGCCCGCCGTGCTTTAAAGCCGGGTTATCACTCGTATCTACCTTGACGCCGCCACTTGTGACATTTGTAGTGGCATCGTGAGCTACCGCCACATGTTATACGTGTACTTTCACCGCTCTCAGTGGGACGTCATATGAAAACATATGGACAGATATTAATGTTACAGTGCTGGTTATAGCGTGAGAGTGGTGACATGAGTAAATATAAGGAAAACGAAAGCCAAATGTTGGGTCCGAAATACACTCCTGGAAATGGAAAAAAGAACACATTGACACCGGTGTGTCAGACCCACCATACTTGCTCCGGACACTGCGAGAGGGCTGTACAAGCAATGATCACACGCACGGCACAGCGGACACACCAGGAACCGCGGTGTTGGCCGTCGAATGGCGCTAGCTGCGCAGCATTTGTGCACCGCCGCCGTCAGTGTCAGCCAGTTTGCCGTGGCATACGGAGCTCCATCGCAGTCTTTAACACTGGTAGCATGCCGCGACAGCGTGGACATGAACCGTATGTGCAGTTGACGGACTTTGAGCGAGGGCGTATAGTGGGCATGCGAGAGGCCGGGTGGACGTACCGCCGAATTGCTCAACACGTGGGGCGTGAGGTCTCCACAGTACATCGATGTTGTCGCCAGTGGTCGGCGGAAGGTGCACGTGCCCGTCGACCTGGGACCGGACCGCAGCGACGCACGGATGCACGCCAAGACCGTAGGATCCTACGCAGTGCCGTAGGGGACCACACCGCCACTTCCCAGCAAATTAGGGACACTGTTGCTCCTGGGGTATCGGCGAGGACCATTCGCAACCGTCTCCATGAAGCTGGGCTACGGTCCCGCACACCGTTAGGCCGTCTTCCGCTCACGTCCCAACATCGTGCAGCCCGCCTCCAGTGGTGTCGCGACAGGCGTGAATGGAGGGACGAATGGAGACGTGTCGTCTTCAGCGATGAGAGTCGCTTCTGCCTTGGTGCCAATGATGGTCGTATGCGTGTTTGGCGCCGTGCATTTGAGCGCCACAATCAGGACTGCATACGACCGAGGCACACAGGGCCAACACCCGGCATCATGGTGTGGGGAGCGATCTCCTACACTGGCCGTACACCACTGGTGATCGTCGAGGGGACACTGAATAGTGCACGGTACATCCAAACCGTCATCGAACCCATCGTTCTACCATTCCTAGACCGGCAAGGGAACTTGCTGTTCCAACAGGACAATGCACCTCCGCATGTATCCCGTGCCACCCAACGTGCTCTAGAAGGTGTAAGTCAACTACCCTGGCCAGCAAGATTTCCGGATCTGTCCCCCATTGAGCATGTTTGGGACTGGATGAAGCGTCGTCTCACGCGGTCTGCACGTCCAGCACGAACGCCGGTCCAACTGAGGCGCCAGGTGGAAATGGCATGGCAAGCCGTTCCACAGGACTACATCCAGCATCTCTACGATCGTCTCTATGGGAGAATAGCAGCCTGCATTGCTGCGAAAGGTGGATATACACTGTACTAGTGCCGACATTGTGCATGCTCTGTTGCCTGTGTCTATGTGCCTGTGGTTCTGTCAGTGTGATCATGTGATGTATCTGACCCCAGGAATGTGTCAATAAAGTTTCCCCTTCCTGGGACAATGAATTCACGGTGTTCTTATTTCAATTTCCAGGAGTGTAGATTGCGCGCAGGGATAAAACAGCGATCACAAACACGTTTGTAAAAGAAATAATACTCGAAACGACCGTGCTGTCGTCTAAAGCAAACCAACCAACAGCTTGCGTGTAATATCAACTGCGGACAATTCACTGTTCCAAGATTTTAGTATCTTATTCGTATCCTAAATTCCTTTTATTTCACGTCTGAGGTTACAAACTTGTAGGTCCTCGGACTACCGGTTTCAGTCAGACGTGACTATCTCCCGATTTGTTTAATTGTATCGATTGGTATAGGAATTTCGAATAACTAATTTCGTTTAACAGCTACCTCATAATTTAACAGCTGCCACATCACACTCGACAGCTATTTCACGCATGCCACGGGGTTTATACATCTACATATACATGGTTACTCTGCAACTCACACATAAGTGCCTGGCAGAGTGTTCATCGAACCATTCTCATACTACTTCTCTATCATTCCATTCTCGAATGGCGCGTGGAAAAAAGGAACACCTAAATCTTTCCGTTCGAGCTATGATTTCTCTTATTTCGTTATGATGATCATTTCTCCCTACGTAGGTTGGTGCCAACAAAATATTTTCACATTCTTTGAACACGGCTGACGTTTGCAGCGACCGTATACACCAATTTGAAAAATATGTAAAAATCTGCCAACCGGTTGCATATGTTTTCTATGTACCTTGACCAGGTTTCGTCACCTCTGAGGGTGACTTCATCAGAAGGTAAGGTAATTACGTGAAGAACATATCGTCAAAGATGTACAGTGATTTAAGAGCTGAGTTGCTGAAGTCATACATTAAAATATAATACATAATGTTCTTCAAAAAGTCAAACATTAAAACATAAGTAACACCGGTGTGGTGTGAGCAGACTGACATTCGGAAGAGAAAGTTGGTGATTGAAATTTCGTAAATAGATCTAACCGCAAAGAAAACCGCCTTTGTTTCAGTGACTGCCACCCCAACTCGCGTATCGTATCAGCGACACTCTCACCACTTTTGCGCGGTAACACGAAACGAGCTGCCCTTCTTTGCACTTTTTCGATGTCCTCCGTCAATCCTACCTGGTAAGGATCCCACACCACACAGCAATATTCAAGCAGAGGACGGACAAGAGTAACGTAGGCTGTCTCGTTAGTGGGTTCGTCACATCTTCTAAGTGTTCTGCCAAGAAAGCGCAATCTTTGTTTTGCCTTCCCCACAATATTACCTATGTGGTCTTTCCCATTTAAATTGCTCGTAAGTGTAATTCCTATGTATTTAGTCGAATTGACAGCCCTTAGACTTGTGCGATTTATCGTATACCCAAAATTTATCGGATTTCTTTTAGTACCCATGTGGATGAGCTCGCAGTTTTCTTAGTTTAGTGGCAACTGCCACTTTTCGTACCATACAAAAATTCTCTCTAGATCATTTTGTGATTGGAATTAATCGTCTGATGATTTTACTAGACGGTAAATTAGAGCGTAATCTGCAAACAATCTAAGGAGGCTGCAGAATTCACCTGATCATTTATGTAAATCAGGAACAGCGAAGGGCCTATTACACTACCTTGCGGAACGCCAGATACCACTTCTGATACGACTCCCTCTTTTGGTTGCATATTAAGTTTATTTATTTATTCATCTAAAAATCTTTCGAAACTGTAGGATACATCATTAGTCTGCAAATACAGGGTGTTCCACTCAAACCTCCCTGAGTTCAAGTACCCAAGAGAGAAAAACTGCATTAGATACGACAATGGAAAATGCACCACATTGTAGAGCATCTCAAAGAATTTGTATTCCCGGATCATAAGTGCCAAGTAAGATTGCCAGAGTGCAGCATGGTCGCATGAAGTGAAAATGGTGACTCCACAGCAGCGCGCGCAAGTAGTAGTGTCGTTTGCAGAAACAGAATCGCCGATTAATGTAAAAAGAATTTATTGTCGTATGTATGAATCTGATCCACCGGATGAGAAAACAATTAAGAAATTGTATAGGAAGTTTCTGGCAACAGGAAGTGTTTTGAAACATTTGGCGGTGCACGTTACGGAGTTTCAGAAGAGACAGTGGAGGACATTAGACAAACGTTTCTCAGAACTCCACATAAGTCAGTTCGTCAAGCGTCTAGGCAGCCTGATGTACCTCAATCAACATTCCATCATGTAGTTCACCAGCGTCTTCGTCTGTGTGCTTACAAAGTGCAAATTCTGCAGCATCTGACGCCGAACGAAAAACCACGGTGACAACAATTTGTTGCGGATATGCTGCAGCGTATTGATAAGGATGCCAGCTTCCTGGAAAGATGTTTATTCTCAGGTGAGGCAACCTTTCATCTATCAGGAAGGGTTAATAGGCATAGTGTTCGGATTTGGGGATCGCAAAATCCGAACGTTGTCATTGAACATGTTCGTGATAACCCCAAACTAAACGTCTGGTGCAGGCTAATGCACGACAGGATTGTTGGACCGCTCTTCTTTGCGGAACAAACAGTGAATGGGTCAGTGTATCTGGACATGTTGGAGCAGTCTGTGTACCCTCAGATACAAGACTTGCAACACATCATCATTTTTCAACTAGATGGAGTTCCGCAGTATTGGTCAATGACTGTTCGCAAGTTCCTGGATAGGAATTTTCCCAATCGTTGGATCGGACGCGGAGGACCCATTGCCTGGCCACCACGTTCACCCTACATTACGCCGCTTGATTTCTTCATGTGGGGATTCGTGAAGGACCGCGTGTTGCGACCAAAGTGGACGATTTTCCTATGTTGCGACAGCATATCACTAATGCGATAGCAACAATAACAGAAGAAATGTTGCAAAGAACTTGGCAAGAAATTGTATGTAGACTCGATATTCTTCGTGCTACAAATAATTCACATACAGAGGTGTATTGATGATAAATAAATAAATTCTTTGAGATGCTCTACAATGGGGTGCATTTTTCATTGTCATATCTACAGTGTTTTTTTTTCTGGGCCTTTAAAATCAGGGAGGTTTGAGTGGGACACCCTGCATTATACGCTCGCGCGCGTGCGCACACACGAACACGCACACACTACTACAGGAAGTTGAACAGTAATACTAGTAGTAGGTTGTCGTTCTTGTATTTTCAGAAACTGCAGAAGTGTACCTGTCGCCCACTGTTTGTACATTTTTAAATAATAACATGAAACAAACTGAAATCGAATGGAGTACAACAGGAATTATTCCACGACAACTGAGACAGAATTCTTGTGTTCCGAAAAACAGCCACCAGGGAATAGTGGTGGAAAGCAATATGGCGTCAGACAGTGCACTGAGTTGAACTTCATGTGTCACAACAAGAGTTGCAGCACTTCACCGACGTCACTGAAAACTGAGTGTTCACACGTGCAACTTCAGTACCACTGCAGTATGCCCTTACCAGTGACTTCACTCCAGCTTTGTGTGTGTGAACGCAGATGAACTTTCTGTTGTAGCTCCCGTTTGCTGTGGTGTTGCAAACTAGAGTAGACGGGAAGAAGTAGACGGTCCTGTCACCTCTTCTATCTCATGTGAAGCAAAATGTCCACAAATCACTTTTATTTGTGTATTCTAATTCACCACACCTCAAAAAGTAAATGCATAGTGTCATGTGGTGGAACCAACTCCACGGAAACATCAAAATAGTAATTCTGTTCGTACTCGAGCTGTTAATTCAGTTTTTTTATTAGTAAAGATATCATGACTGTATTTTGTGTGGTGAAGACGTTACAATTCATTTTGGTAGAAACAGAATTATCTTAATCTAAGAGGTTTCAGAAAATAAACTTTCAGAAAGAACTGAAGCTACAGAAGCTAAAACTGCTACTTGCAAGGAGCGTTTATCTCGACTGAGTCACCTGGACGTAACTAAAGATGTTGCCTCACAGCTTCACTTCTGTCCGTTCCTCTCTCTTAGTGCCGTACTGAAGCTTGTGTCACAGTTTGTGCTCGTCACTAAAGCCCTTGTTGCCTACGGGACGTTAAGCAGGACACCTCTTCCTTCATTTCTTTCTAATCTTCGGACTGTTACCTGCAGAGAGCAGCAGGCGAGCAATGAATGGTGAAAAGGAGGAATGTAGAGAATAAATTAATTGGTTCCTCACCATACTCCCCAAATTTTCCAGAGACTGTATAATGTTGTTCGAGGACCTTGATGGAAAAGATACGGAAAAGTGTAGAATTGGTAACAGCCAGTGGTATGTTACTAAAATAAAAAAAAAATATTTTTTCGGTGGGTTCTATGCTGCAATGAACAATTTCATATCTCCAGAATGAGATTTTCACTCTGCAGCGGAGTTTGCGCTGATATGAAAATTCCTGGCAGATTAAAACTGTGTGCCCGACTGAGACTCGAACTCGGGACCTTAGCCTTTCGCGGGCAAGTGCTCTACCATCTGAGCTACCGAAGCACGACTCACGCCCGGTACTCACAGCTTTACTTCTGCCAGTACCTCGTCAATTTCATATCTTCTTATCTCTGTTTCCAGAACTCTTCGATGTTGTGAGGCTGTTTTCTTTTCTTTCTTGTTCTGTTCTGAAAATCACTTGGAATTGGGTCTATTATGTAGATGTTAGTTTCTTTGGGCTCATTGTCTGTGTAAAGCATGCTCGTTGTTTTCTCTGTGTGTGTGTGTGTGTGTGTGTGTGTGTGTGTGTGTGTGTGTGCGCGCGGCGTATGTGTGTGTCTGGCGGCTTTTCAATCGCGGTCTCCTGCCACAGACGAGGCGAGCACTAACGAGAGCGCTTTCCGGACACACTACATGCACTTATTCAGTGACCCCGAAAACAAATGTATAACCTGAGGAACTTGCCTCACACTTATTCAAAGCCCAATTCTCCGCTGTATACTTTCCACCAGGAGTAGTACCCCCACAACACTGTGAACAGCCCCGAGTAGTTTGGAAGGTAAAGAGATGAACTGGTGGCGATTGGAGCTACGCTATGTGATCAGAAGTATCCGGACACCCACAAAGACAGACGTTTTTCATATTAGATGCATTGTGCCGCCTCCTGCTGCCATGTCCTCCATATCTGCGACCTCAGTAGGCATAAGAAATCGTGAGAGAGCAGAATGCGGGCTCCGTGGAACTCACGGACTTCCAACGTGGTCAGGTGATTGGGTGTCACTTGCGTCATACGTCTGCACGCGACATTTCCACGCTCCTAAACATTCCTAGGTCAACTGTTTCCGATGTGATAGTGAAGTGGAAACGTGAAGGGACACGTACACCACAACAGCGTACAGGCCGACCTCGTCTGTCGAGTATCAGACACCGCCGACAGTTTAAGAGGGTTTTTAACGTGTAATAGGCAGACATCTATCTAGACCATGATACAGGAATTCCAGACTGCATCTGGATACACTGTGAATACTATGACAGTTAGGCAGGAGGTGAGGAAACTAGGATTTCATGGTTGAACAGCAGCTCATAAGCCACACATCACACCGGTAAATGGCAAACGACGCCTCGCTTGGTGTAAGGAGCGTAAACATTGGACTATTGAACAGTGGAAAGACGTTATCGGGAGTGACGAATCACGGTACACAATGTGGTGATCCGATGGCAGGGTGTGGGTGTGGCGAATGCCCGGTGAACGTCATCTGCCAACGTGTGTAGTACCAACAGTAAAGAAAGGCGGTTGTGTGATGGTGTTATGGTGTGGTCGTGTTTTTAATGGAAAGGGCTTACACCCTTTGTTGTTTTGCTTGGCACTTTCACATCACAGGCCTACATTGGTGTTTTAAGCACCATCTTGCCTCCCTCTGTTGAAGAGCAATTCGAAGATGGCGATTGCATCTTTCAACTTGATTGAGCACCTGTTCATAATGCACGGCCTGTGGCGGAGTGGTTACACGACAATAACATCACTGTAATGGACTGGCCTGCACAGAATCCTGACCTGAACCGACCGACATCGATACCTCTCCTCAGTGCAGCACTCCGTGAAGAACGGGCTGCCATTCCCCTAGAAACCTTCCAGCACCTGACTGGACGTATGCCTGCGAAAGTTGAAACGGTCATCACGGCTAATTGGGTGCAAACACCATATTGAATTGCAGCATTGCCGATGGAGGGCGCTACGAACTTGTAAGTAATTTCCAGCCAGGTGTCCGGATACTTTTGATCACATAGTGTATGAGTTGTTTCACGACACTGGCTCTTTGGAGGTTGAAACATACCGGATACCACATCTCTCTTTTTCGTTCTTTTCCTACATAATATACACATAACACTTACCACGTGTATTTGCCTATACCATTAAAGTACAGCTTACATTTTGGAGGCTACTACGTTACAAACACTGCGCCCATAACCTTTTACTTCAAGCAGTATTCAATATTTAAAATCAAGTGAGAATTCGTGCGCTCGAGATTTCGTCCTTGCTTGCCCCAAACTTACACTATGTATAGTACTAATCTTTACTCAAGCTATTTTTGTTCTTGTTTTCGATTTCCGATAGGGTGCTAAAACTAAGAGGCCTATTATAATATTAATCTCAATTGTTTTTTGTTATTGCTTTAAATCACAAGTAGGGTGATAAAAGTAAGAGGTCTATTATAATATTCAATTGGTATCCTCGCAAAGAGAAGTATTTCATAGGTTTGTTTATTGAACAGTTTTCATTATGTATTATTTCAAGGAAGTCTGATGTTACTAACTTTGTCTGTTTGAAAGTACGAGTATTGCCAGGGTGTGTAATGAACTGGATTTGATAAATCTTATCTCTGAGAAAAAATAGTCTTATTTACTGATATGAAAGATAGTGAAACTGCGTTAGTAATGATTTCGATTTACTTAGAAAGAGACACATCATTACAATGATGTTATTTCTTTACGCATCTGCTCCCCGTCATCACTTAAACGATAAAAAATACTGCACTGTAACATAAATCTCCAAACATAACATTAATTATATAGGCTGCCTGGTATTCTTAGAGGGCACTGATATGATAACAGTTACACCAGAAATGCCAAAATCCAAATAGAAAACCAATTGGTAAGCAGCAAATATCGGTTTATAAATTTCTTCTCGTAGACAAAATTTCTATAAAACGTTAATGATTGACATTACTCATAAATCAAAACAAAGTCAAGAAAATCACCTCATACAAATTTTTGGATTAACATCTAAGCATAAAAAACAATGACCATCTAGAGATAAGGCCACATGAGGTTAACACTGCGTTGCACCAGGAACATATAGTACGAGAAAAAGGCTTCATCGTGGAACACCAGAATTAAACATATTAATACAGTAGTAATACCTGAGTTCTGTATGGTGTCAAGACACTAAAACTAAAGCTGGAAGGTGGCATAAACAAAATCATGAAAATAGAGAGAAGACTGATTAGAAGCACACTTGATCCCAAAAAAAAAAAAAAAAAAAAAAACAAACAGAAACGGAACGCAACGACCTAACAGAGAAATCAGTCAATGTGTGGAGAACGTAAAACACACCATTCGTGAGAGAAAATTATCGTTCTTCCGATACTTGGTTAGAATGGATGATGGAAGACTGATGAAGCTAATTCTCAGTAAAATTATGAGGTTGTAAGGACAACGAGCACGCTTAACACAGACAATGAGCCCAAAGAAACAAACTTCTACATAATGGACTCACATAACAGCGATTTTTGAGGACCAAATTCCAAGTGGTTTTCAGGAAAGAACAAGAAAGAAAAGGAAAACATCTTCACAACATCGAACAGCTCTGGAAACAGAGATAAGAAGATATGAAACTTACGTAGGCGCAGAGGAAGAAGAATGTGTGTAGCAAGAACTGCATAATACAGCACGCGTTAATCCGAACAAAGGTCTGGTAGAATGTTTATTGTCTTGTGGCGGTATATATTACAAGAGCTGCATCGGGCGTGGCAATGACTATGATTAATTTTGAACTGAAATCTGTTTTGAATAGAATTCCCACTGAAGCTGACTCTGTGCGTGTTACCGTTTATAGTGCTGCTCTGATGAAGTCAGACACAGAGCAACGAAATACGTCGCAGTGCACGGTAAGAATAATCTCACTTCGCATTTAAAACAAATCAGACAGCAGGTTCTAAAATAAATGATGTAATTAAGCATGCAGTAGTTCGCGGATGGCGAGGAATGATCAAATCACCGAACTTATGTTCATAGCGGAAATAAACAGTTGAAAAATACAACACACTTATACATACAATTTGTGATACATGACAGATATATCTAATAAACATTTACTCATTGTATCTGACAAAATATCGTCATTACTACCAATTAGTTGAAGAGTGCAAATGCGAACGTCTTACTTTTAAGAAAACAGATGAGAGAAAGGCGAGTCCGAAGAGCTCGAAAGGGCATCTTTTGGTTTCATAAAAGACGAACGAAAATGTAAATTCATATTACTGTCGAGAGCAGATATATTTCTTTATTGTAATCGACTGAAACGATGAAAATTAATGTGCTACGATTAAAATAGTGATTCAAAGTTATCTCTGAAACGGCTATTTGAATAAATAATCTCCACGAGTAGTAATGTCAAGGATAATAAAATGTAAGATTCTCGCTTTTTGAAAAGCTCACCAAAATAAATGATTATTTTAACTGTCTGTAATATCCGTACAGAAAATGGTGACTTAATCGCCTTGCTCGTGGACTGTCGTACATTACAACGAAAATTTATTTACTTGTCGTCTGTGGGAGCGAAGCAGATGCAGAGATTTAAGTTACCCCTGCCGCGTTTCTGGGGTAGCAAGCACAGGCAGTTTGACCAAAGGCATATGTACTTCCTCTTACACTATCATATTTCAAAAGTTGTATAAGACGCTATGAAGGCCAAAGGAACGAGAGGCCAGCATGGTTTATGTAGGGTTCTGGATCTTTCTTTGAAGCTCCCAGGCAAATGAATTCAAGATAGATTGGTATCTCTTTCAGAAAAACTGACGGGAAGGGCGAACCCACTCGGTTTAAAGTAACAATGACCAACATTTCTCTTCACTACCATATGATCGCCATAGAAAATGAAATATTGCTTGGGCAGCAAAAGATGGCCCCCACTAGTAAACTATTGAGGATTTAAAACTAAATATTCAAAAATAGAGAACAGGAAGGAAGGTGAATGGGATGAAAGTCCGAGAGGCTTCTGTTTACATGCCCAAACCAATGAATTCTTTTATTCTCCAGTCTGCTCCTTAAGGACTGTGTCACGTACACTTTTTACCGTATTTTAGATGTTTTGATCTTATCTTCCCGGTGACTTGCAGGGACATTTTCATAAAATCTAATTCCGTTGTCCTTGTCCCTTCTTTTATTCGTTCGCGATCACATTTCTGCTGCCTAAGTAAGTATATTCTCAACAATATTATGGTGTGTCCTCCTTTTGTCCTTGTAACTAATACTATTGTTCTAAATCAGTCCATGCTTAAAAGCCCAGATACATTTAATGCCTTTTATGGGAGAACTAATTAATAGTTTCAAGCAAATAAGTGCTCAGGAAGTACATCATCTTCGACAACAATTCTCCACTCATTTTACTTGGTTAATATTAGAACATCAACGCTACTACGAATTTCAACCGGAGTCTAGCAAATTTAGAAGAGAAAGCGGAGAGCAGTGTCGTTTTATTCTACAACTAACACTGCTATTCTCCCAGGTACTGACTGACGCAGCATCTGCCTTGTAGGAAGGCCCTACCCAAGGCTCATCAGGGGCGGTAATGGAACAAGCGTGTGGGACGATTAATATATATAATACTGAAGCCCTGATTGTCTTCATCAGAAATAACACACCTCGTCTCAATACCTTTTAGTTTAGCAAATATTTCTATTTAAAAATATTGTGCAATTCTACAATTTGTAAATTATCAATTTCGGAAAAGCAAGAATTATCATCTTCTTGCCATAATTGTTTTGAAAAATTAATATTATTACAGGGAATATATGTTACTTACTGAAACATGCCACCAGATATGGATGATCTTGGCATGCTTTAATAGAAAACGGCGGAGAAATTTGTACACCTGAAAGTCCGCCGTAAAAAGTAGAGGTAATACAAAAGCTCATTAAAGAATATTATCTCAAAAGTTAACCAACATATCCCTACTTCTGAATAATTTCAAATTTTATCCGTAATACCTGCTTTTATAACAGTATTTAAAATGTAGTTAATCAGCGTTTTATGATTTTCTTAATCGTTTATAGACTATTTCCGCTGCGGACCTATAAATAGGCGTAATGGAATGAACAATGACACCGGAAGTCTCAGAGAGTCGGTCATTCTTATAGCCACACAGTCAGTTAACAATTAGTTAAGGTAACTGTGAGAAGCCTTTGTTTATATTGTTAATCGTAGAGCTATGTTAGTGTGATTCTCTACAAGTTACTAGGTGCTGCAGAGCTACAAGGTAATCGCTATTGCAGATTAATAGTTAAAATAAATGACTACTGATATAAGGAGAGAGCGTTATACCTAGTGTTTTTGTTGGTACATCAGTATAGTCAGTGAGTTCACAATCACATGAATGAATACTCACAAGACATCGACATAAGCAGTTTCCGTGGTTCCTACAGCTTTTGCTATTGTTAGATATGCGGTTGTGTTTCGAGCAGCATTTGTAAACATTTCGCATTTTATACATTTAAGCTATCTGGAACGTATTGTAATTTTTCATTTACAGAAATCTATGATGAGGAAAACGCTATAAATTTTTAGAACTATTTGTATCACATGTGGACAGAAAAGCTGTACTTTGCGGTGGTGTACCGTCTTGTAACTTGGAACACAGGACGGTCTGTTAACATGCATGGAACTTGTAATCTCGCAAATGAACTGAGTCTGTTACCCGTCTTGAAACAAATAAATCGCCATTTACGGATGGAACCCTACTTTTATCACGAATCTATCGCCCAGCAGAAAGTACAAAGCGACTAGCAAAAATCGTAAGTGACTCCTTCGTATAAGAGGGTAAAAAAACTGACCTGGAGAGTTACAGGCCAATATCTTTCACAGTCAGCAGCAGAATCCTTAAACATCTCAGTTACAGTACAATAAATTTCCTTGAGACAGAAAAACTTCTGGCCACAAATCATCGCAGTTTTAGAAATCATCGCTCCTGCGAAACGGTATGCTCTTTTCTTAAACGATATTCTGCGAACTGGAAATGAAGGGCACTCGGCAGATTCCATATTTCTAAAAATACCCAAAAAGGCATTTGACAGGTTGCTCCACAATAGTCTGTTAACAAAGGTAGGAGCATTAAGAATGGGTTTCGAGGTATGTGAAAGGCTCGGAGTCTTCGAGTGATAGAACCGAAAAAGTTTTCCCTCGATGGTGATTATTCATCAGAAACAAGGGTATCTTCAGGAGTGCGCCGGGGTACTATGATATAACCCCTACCATTCTCTCTATATATAAATGACCTGGCGGACAGGGTGAGCAGTAGTCTGCGGCTGTTTGCTGCTACCGCTGATCACGATGCTGTGATGATGATGATGATGTTGATTGATTTGTTGGGCGCTCAACTGCGCGGTCATCAGCGCCCGTACAAAGTCCCAATTTTTAAACAGTCCATTTTTCTTTTTCACAATCCAATCTAGTCACTGTCACAAACTATGATGATGATGAAATGATGAGGACAACACAAACATCCAGCCCCAGGGCAGAGAAAATCCCCAATCCGGCAGGGAATCGAAGCCAGGAGCCTATTATACAAAGGCAGCAACGCTAGCCACTAGACCAAGAGCTGTGGACTGATGATGCGGTGATGCAGTGGAACATACCGTCGTTGAGTGATTGTAGGAGGATATGATATGGCTTACACGAAATTTCTAGTTAGTGTGATGAATGGCAGCTAGCTCTAAATGTAGAAAAATGTAAGTTAATTCAGATTGAGTCGCAAACTCAATTCCGTAAAGTTCGAAAAAATTATTTGTAGTGTGCTACTTGATACAGCCAGGTCGATGAAATATCGAGGAGTAACGTTGCAAAGCGATATGAAATGTAATGAGCTCGTAATGATTGTAGTAGAGAAGGTGAATTGTCGATTCAGTTTATTGAAGAATTAGGAAAGTGTCGTTCATCTGCAAAGAAGACCGCATATAGAACAGTCGTGCGATCCATTTAATGCCTCTTACTCTTGAGTACTGGTCGAGTATTTGGGATTCTTACCAGGTTGGATTGTAGGAAGGGGCGCGGCGCGATATTTGTTACCAGTGTGCAACATGCAAGTATTACGGAAATGCTTCGGTAACTCAAATCGGAACTCCTGGACGGGAGGCAACGTACTTTTCGATGAACGCTGTTGAGGAAATTTAGAGAGCCGGCATTTGAAGCTGATTGCAGAACGATTATAATGCCACGACAGTACATTCTGTGTAACGACCATGAATTTAAGATAAGTGAAATTAGGGTTCGTACGGAGACATATAGACAGTCAATTCTCCATTTGTCAGTTAGCCATTGGAACAAGAAAGGTAATGACTAACAGCGGTACACGTACCTTCCGCCAAGAACCGTACGGAAGCTTTAGGGGTATGAAATAGATGTAGATGAAGATAAAAATGAAAATTTGTTTTAGTTTACCATAGCTTCTTGCTCAGATAGTATTTAACTCACTGGTCATTACGGCTCACTTTACAGCCCCAATCAGGCCTGAAGACATTTCTAGTCCAGTCAAAGAGATCCCAGACCGAAGACGTGTCTGAAGACATCCCGAACAGCTGTGGGATACCGACCTGACTGTCGCCCACACACGACTCGACAAGCAGGAGTGATGGTCTTGTGTGTCTCAGAGTGTAGGTGTAGTCTCAAAGTCATTTCAATTTGCTGTCATCATGTACTTATCATCGATCTATGCTGTAATAAAACTACAAACGAGATTGCGTGTCAGTAACGGTACAAAGTGAGATAGTATAGCTCGTACTGCTCGTGAAGTTTGTACTGTTAGCAATGTTCATAGTGGTGTATAAGCGATTTCCCCCCCCCCCCCCCCCACCCCAAAGAGCTAACGACGACATCCGTCGTCTCAGAACAATGAACGTCTGGCAGAGGAAACGTCTGTGCCGAAGTGGAACTCGGTCGCAGTCTCCGCCATTCGGATACCAACCTACCCGCTGCCGCCGACCGCTTTCCTAAATTTCCAGTCTGCCGTAAAACACACTGTTTCATTCAGCGGTAAAAACAACACAAAAGATTGGAAGCTACAAACAGAGACGGAGCGTACTCCTCAATGTGCGCGTAAGTTAGCTTCTGTGTCGTTTGAAATTGGGAAGGACGGGCGTGCAACAGCTCTGTTGACCAAGCATCACAGAAGAAATAGAAAAATGATCGGTTTTACGAACCGACATCGACCTTACCGAGCGGGGTGGCGCAGTGGTTAGACACTGGACTCGCATTCGGGAGGACGACGTTCAATCCCGCGTCCGGCCATCCTGATTTAGGTTTTCCGTGATTTCCCTAAATCACTCCAGGCAAATGCCGGGATGGTTCCTCTGAAAGGGCACGGCCGACTTCCTTCCCAATCCTTCCCTAAACTGATAAGACCGATGACCACGCTGTCTGGTCTCCTTCCCCAAACTCACCAACCAACCGACATCGACCTTGTTACAGACGATGCATCAAAGAGGAAAGATCGCTTTAACTGGCAAATAGCTCCAAAACTAGTAAATTCGATCTATAGTACTTAGAGAAACCAAAAAACTAAGTAATTGTTTTATTGGGCTAATTTCAGCACGCCGGCCGGTGTGGCCGTGCGGTTAAAGGCGCTTCAGTCTGGAACCGCGTGACCGTTCCGGTCGCAGGTTCGAATCCTGCCTCGGGCATGGATGTGTGTGATGTCCTTAGGTTAGTTAGGTTTAATTAGTTCTAAGTTCTAGGCGACTGATGACCTCAGAAGTTAAGTCGCATAGTGCTCAGAGCCATTTGAACCATTAATTTCAGCACGTTGCGTACCAGAAAATGGTTCACTGCTTGACTAAATGACAAGACTCTATGACTGATGAGAAGCACTTGTCAACAGGAAAACAGATGTCAAAGACTTATCGCTATTAGAAAAGTTTTTCTGTGTTACAAAACCATTCAGTCCACGAGTTACTGAAATGAAAAATATCACAGTGATCAATGAGAGTCTTTGTCAATCTGAAATTCTAACGGAATTTTCTGCTTTTCACAAGCAGTTTCCTTAAAGAGATGCTATAGCGACCACTACGGTCGCAGGTTCGAATCCTGCCTCGGGCATGGGTGTGTGTGATGTCCTTAGGTTAGTTAGGTTTAAGGAGTTCTAAGTCTAGGGGACTGATGACCTCAGATGTTAAGTCCCATAGTGCTCAGAGCCATTTGAACCTTTTTTTTTTTTTGCCTTAAAGAACTGCTTACCTGAGCTTCACTTCAGGCACCATTCATATTTCCATTATTTGTGGTTCTCCTGCTATTAGTTCCGAGCATAGAAATATGGTTCTCTCGACAGAAATAACACCAGAAGCATGGATACGATTAACAGTAGCAGCTCAACACGTGACCCACTTACACGTTTCAGAGTAAATATCCCGGGAGCAACTATAGATATTGAGAAACGACTTTCATAGGTATGAATCAAAGGCAGGATCTCATTAGTTCGTGCTGTAATGATCTTTACTACATTACTAGAATGGACGAAGCGCTAACGAAAATCCGAATCTCACCGTCCAGGGTGACCAAGGATCTAACAGAGGGGTAAATAGAAGTCGTACATAGCTGTGTGACTAGACATCTGTATTGGTTTCAGTCCTCTTAACAACAGTATAAATAGGAATAACAGCGATTGTCCCGTCGCAGTACGTCAGTCACATTGCGTTTACGAGTAACGTGGGGTTCAAGCTTGCATCCGGAGATGTGCAATAGCGCCACGCTATATTTATTTCAAGGATCAGCTTCACTTTTGCAGTTTTTCGCAATGTAATAGACGTATTTAGATGCAGCCAACGCCATTCTTCTTGTGATTGTTCATGTTACTGATCGCTTAAGAAATTATACGGGGTGTCTACCAAAAAAGTTAGATAAAATTAAATTAAAATAACTATTTGTTGAAAATAGTATTTGTATTCATCTTAGAATGCCTCATAGTATTTACTATCATGAGCGTCTGCCTGTTGTCATAGAGTTGAAAGTAATTTTCAATATATGTCGTTGTTCCAGAGATATCTGCGCTGAAACGTTTAAGCGGACCACCCTGTATACCATGGGACGGCAGTGCCAATGAAAGTTCCCATGAGCCTTTCTACACTCCTGGAAATGGAAAAAAGAACACATTGACACCAGTGTGTCAGACCCACCATACTTGCTCCGGAACTGCGAGAGGGCTGTACAAGCAATGATCACACGCACGGCACAGCGGACACACCAGGAACCGCGGTGTTGGCCGTCGAATGGCGCTAGCTGCGCAGCATTTGTGCACCGCCGCCGTCAGTGTCAGCCAGTTTGCCGTGGCATACGGAGCTCCATCGCAGTCTTTAACACTGGTAGCATGCCGCGACGGCTTGGACGTGAACCGTATGTGCAGTTGACGGACTTTGAGCGAGGGCGTATAGTGGGCATGCGGGAGGCCGGGTGGACGTACCGCCGAATTGCTCAACACGTGGGGCGTGAGGTCTCCACAGTACATCGATGTTGTCGCCAGTGGTCGGCGGAAGGTGCACATGCCCGTCGACCTGGGACCGGACCGCAGCGACGCACGGATGCACGCCAAGACCGTAGGATCCTATGCAGTGCCGTAGGGGACCGCACCGCCACTTCCCAGCAAATTAGGGACACTGTTGCTCCTGGGGTATCGGCGAGGACCATTCGCAACCGTCTCCATGAAGCTGGGCTACGGTCCCGCACACCGTTAGGCCGTCTTCCGCTCACGCCCCAACATCGTGTAGCCCGCCTCCAGTGGTGTCGCGACAGGCGTGAATGGAGGGACGAATGGAGACGTGTCGTCTTCAGCGATGAGAGTCGCTTCTGCCTTGGTGCCAATGATGGTCGTATGCGTGTTTGGCGCCGTGCAGGTGAGCGCCACAATCAGGACTGCATACGACCGAGGCACACAGGGCCAACACCCGGCATCATGGTGTGGGGAGCGATCTCCTACACTGGCCGTACACCACTGGTGATCGTCGAGGGGACACTGAATAGTGCACGGTACATCCAAACCGTCATCGAACCCATCGTTCTACCATTCCTAGACCGGCAAGGGAACTTGCTGTTCCAACAGGACAATGCACGTCCGCATGTATCCCGTGCCACCCAACGTGCTCTAGATGGTGTAAGTCAACTACCCTGGCCAGCAAGATCTCCGGATCTGTCCCCCATTGAGCATGTTTGGGACTGGATGAAGCGTCGTCTCACGCGGTCTGCACGTCCAGCACGAACGCTGGTCCAACTGAGGCGCCAGGTGGAAATGGCATGGCAAGCCGTTCCACAGGACTACATCCAGCATCTCTACGATCGTCTCCATGGGAGAATAGCAGCCTGCATTGCTGCGAAAGGTGGATATACACTGTACTAGTGCCGACATTGTGCATGCTCTGTTGCCTGTGTCTATGTGCCTGTGGTTCTGTCAGTGTGATCATGTGATGTATCTGACCCCAGGAATGTGTCAATAAAGTTTCCCCTTCCTGGGACAATGAATTCACGGTGTTCTTATTTCAATTTCCAGGAGTTTATATACGAGTTCAGCATTTCTGAGTGTTACTTAACTGATATTTTATGTCATGGCATCTTCATTGATTTCGTGGCCATTACCATACATGGCACTGAAATCAATTTTGTATACTAGTGGTGTTGGAAAATGATACCGAAATGCTTTGAGGTACTTTAAAGAGAATCGGTAAGACCCTATTGTTGGAAACGACCTATTGTTGATAGAAATTCTGTTCTAAATATTTATCCCACGATACCACAGAGAATCGAAAATGCCTACTAAAAACTCGCTTGTCAGACATAATCCCAAGTCTGCTTTTCCTGAGATATTGGAGTGTGTGGCTTACGAAAAGCACACTGAATCGGGAAATGTCACAGCTGCAAGTTCTTTCAAAAGGCAAAAATGAGAAGAAATTATAATACAGAGCACAAAAAGATACATATTTCCATAAAAGCGGAACCTAACATATTAAAAGGACATCCACACATAGTATCGCGTCTAAAATTCCTGTGTGTAAAAGTACCATGTACTAGTGCTATTGTCTAGTGATTTAGTCTACCGTAAGTAAAACAAGCAGTCGCCGTTAGGTGGTGTCAGTGGAGAAACGCTTTCTAATGCAGCATCTAAGTTTTATTGTTAAGTATATAGATACCGGCTGAAAAATTCTGCTATCGTAGCACAGTAAATGCGAATGTGCTTCTCTTTAATTAAAGGACTCTGATAGAAATGTGGGGAATCACCTGCCATAACCCTCATTCCACCTCCCTCACAAAAAATTTTGGCACGCGAGCATATTCCCGCTCTTTTAACACGGAACGTTCTACACCCTTTTACCTACTCACTCTCTCTGTAGTGTAGCTTTTATACAGCGTCACCATCTCGCTGCCACTGTCTGTCCATACAGTATATCTCTCTTACATTGTCTCCTTTTTCTACCGTTACCTCTTTCGCCTGGCTATCTCTCACACTGTCGCTTTACTCATCCCTTTCCCTCGCTCTTCCTTACCACTTCTCTGCCAATTTGACGTCTCTCTGCTCCCTGGCATTGTCTTTGTTCCATTCTTTTTCTCTCCTGTTGCCGTTATCTCTATCTTTCTAGCTTACAGTTTGCTGTCTCTCTCTTCAACCACGCCGGCCACTGCGACCGAGCGGTTTTAGGCGCTTCAGTCCGGAACCGCGCGACTGTTACGGTTGCAGTTTCGAATCCTGCCTCGGGCATCTATGTGTCTGATGTCCTTAGGTTAGTTATGTTTAAGTAGTTCTAAGTTATAGGGTACTGTTGATCTCAGATGTTAAGTCACATAGTGCTCACAGGCCATTTGAACCATCTCTTCAACCACCGTTTTCTGCTCTTCACACTGTAAGGTGTCAGGCAAATCCAACACCTTCCATGAAAACCCTGACATGATAAGCAAATCCAGTAGTACGTCACATAGCTCCGAATAAATCGTGACATTAAATTAACCAAAGTAATACGAGTAACGAGTGAGCAAATGGAATACCACAGACTAACACAAGAATGCCTAAATGCATGCCATACCTTCCCACCGTGAGACAGACGCAATACCGAGGGGAGAAACGAGAACAGAAGCCGAGAGCAGAACCGTGTTAAGCTAGAACGCCATACGATAAGGGACGGACACCCACGTCGCCAGCTAACCACCAGGACCACACCCCAGCCCATGTTAAATGCTAGAGCCTTCCAGAAGAACAGTATAGATCTTACGATAACACTAAAAGGGCCACACCAGCCGCAAGTTTTAGCGTGAGACTTTTTCGCGTCTCTGTTACGTTGCAAACGTTAAAAACATTGCCCCACCACGAAAAGTAACCGCCAGGACCACCCCCTAGCCCATGTTAAAAGATAGAGCCCTCCAGAAGAACAGTACAGTCAATTCCCTAAAAAACACGCTCAGAACGTCGTTGCGCGAAAGTGGTAGGGAGACACGACTTAGACAGACACCACGCAGAATGTTAGAACACATGTCCTTGGGGATTGTTTATTCCGCATTATCATCCCTAGACCGGTAAACTTTAACACATGGGTACAGGGGATGAGGCAAAGCGGGCAAATTCATTGTTTTTAAAGTCGCCGGCCTCCTCCCCTCCCCTCCCCCCCCCCCCCGAGCCATTGTATGGTCTCCATTTATCTCCTGTTTTCATTACCTCTGTCTCCTCTCTGTTATGCTTGCACTGTTTCTGTCTTCATCCATCTTTCTCTCTTATACTGCTTCTGCCTCTCGCTGACCATCGATATCTCCTCTCCTCCCACTGCTATTCATCCATCTCTCTTTGTCTCATGCTGCCACTCTCTCTCTCTCTCTGTCTCTCTATCACCGTCAACGTCTCCTTTCTCTTTCTCTTACACTGGTACTGCCTCCTCTCTCTTCCATAGTCACTGTGTCTCTGCTACTTTCTTTCACCACGGAAAATGACAGGCTGAAGTTTTTCGTGAGGAAGGCGGAATAAGTATTGATGCGACTGGTTTACCACTTTTCTGTCGGAATCTCTTAAAGAGAAAGATATTTGCCTTTTATGTTCTCCAGCAGGAAACTTTTTCAACTGATTCGCTAGCGACAGTTTGTGCTGCTTATATAAAACGAATCCTGTAGATCAGTGAAGTTTTGACTATTTATACACTTCGACACATTTACATTCTTTAACACATTTAAACAAAAAATAAATGCAGATGATATAAAGTTAAGATAAAATCGTCTCCCGTCCAACGCTAGTTCACTTTACATTATTGCAATGCCAAAAACTTTTCGGCTACTCCAACATACCAAAAACTTCGGTGTTTCACTGTAAATACAAAGAATTTCATATGACAATTTTCTGTAAAGTGCTTACGCCGCCAGTTGGCACCGTCCAATAATTTGCAGGTCGAGATATCTCATTATTAAGCGACAGCTCGTCATAAAGAATCACTGGTGAAAAAATGGCAATTAGAAGCGTACTATGGTAACCTCAGAACCCTTGCGATAATCCCAGAACCCTTCTCATGTCTTCATTAAGTCAGTTAAAACTACATTTACGACTCAGACTGGATTTTACGTGAGTATTTTACGTGCATTAGGACGGCAACTGAACCTCTGGACGTCGAGAAACTCTCAAGATTCTCCGGAACATCATCTTAAGAACACATGGGTAAAACTTCCAACGATTTACCACGAATTATTTATTGCGTTAGTAATTTCAGCTTGTATTAGATAAAGCAATACGGAACCAGATTACAAACATCAAAACACTCACAGTGATGACTTTACATGTCAACACGGCCCGTATACTTAAGTAATGAAATAGGTAACTCAGCGGTTGGACAGTATGTCTTCTTTTTTTGTACTCTTGGACAGAGGTATTGACTATCACAGGTAAAGAAAATCCTGTGCTACAGAGGAGGAACGCAGACGTCTCGACGTGACGCCGGTTCAGAAATTCAATGGTAAGGGTTTTAATGACTGTTCAAGTGGCAGGACCTAAATGTCCAGTCCGAACAGGAAAGGGCTATTGGTTGATGTAAATACTTCCATATTGGTTTTCGTTTCGCTCAAAAGAGCATCTGGTATTCTACAGACTTGCAATATTTGTTTCAGCTTACTGTTTCATGTGTGAACTGTACTATTTAAATTGGATTGTACACACATCAAAAAAAGTTTTGCATCACCTCGGTTCCGACAGTTCCGGAACCTGTTCAGAAAATTGGAATAGAGATCGACGTAAACATCATTTCTGCCCTTATTATTGCTCATGAAAACCTCACTTCGCGAGGTAGGGGTCATCCACTGCAATGGTAGCCCTTGGGCGGCCTGAGCGAGGCACGTCGTCGACAATTCATGTCTTCCTGTATCTCCTCCATCTCCGAACAGCATCGCTTTGGTTCACTCCGAGACGGCTGGAAACTTCCCTTGTTAAGAGCCCTTCCTGGCACAAAGAAACAATGCGGACGCGATCAAACCGCGATGTTGACCGTCTGGACATGACTGAACTACAGACAACAAGAGCCGTGTACCTCCTTCCTTGTTGAATGACTGGAACTGATCGGCTGTAGGACACCCTCCGTCTAATACGCACTGCTCATGCATGGTTGTTTACATTTCTGGTAGGGTTTAGTGATATCTCTGAACAATCAAAGGGACTATATGTCAGTGATACAATATCCACAATCAACGTCTATCTTCAGGACTTCTGGGAACTGGGGTGATGCAAAACTTTTTCTGATGTGTGCATTTTTTCGCCATACTACGTATATGTAGCTGTAGTGCATCACGAAGATTACAGATGATCCTTAAATGTCAATAACCAAAATATGTCAAATGGAATTAGATAATAAACCGCTTCAGATGTAAATAGTCTTACAGGTTTAATCACGACCGGTTTCGGGCGATTATAAGCCAATCTTTAGGTGAATAAGAATCACGAAGCACTTGGCCTTCACCAGGCTGTGGGCAGGTGACAGCCGCATTTTTCAAGACCTGGTGTCGTAACAAAGAGGCAAGTGTGGTGGAACATATCACAGGTGATTTTTAGCTGTCCTCCAGCTGTTGCCTTTGTATTTGTGTCTTAACATGCGGAACACCAAAAATACAGGGCGTAAACGATATAAGCTGGCTTAAAAGTCCTGTAACTGATTTAAAAGTCTAGTAACATGTCTGTCCATTTCCTATGGTTGTCCCAGAATCTCGGGCCAATGAATTTTGGAATAGTAGACACTGGACAACGCACACGGATTAGACGTGACTTCTGGAAAGTAAGATCAAAACACAACGGAGTGCCTACTCCACCCCTCCCCCGAGACAGGTACACTAATGTAAGCAATCGATTCGTGTTATCTGCCGCTGCGCGTACTGACATCGCGACCGTGAATCGCAAACACGTAGGCCACAACGGCCTGCATGGTTGAGTGTAGTAATGCGCCGGTCGTCGTTACTCGTCGAGTTATCTGTGCAGACGTTATTGCAACTCCGTTAAACGTTGGGGCGGATGGGAGATTTACTATCACTGAACTATGCGATATATGTTTAATTTGCGGCGAGGCTAAAGGTGTTGCGAGGGCAGCTGTAAGAATTTATCGAGAACGCTTCCCACAACCAACACTTTCTGCACGATCGACATTTGTTACTGTTCACCAAAAGTTTGTATCATCATAATTCTCTACTTTTACTCGATTGTTTTGCAATTCATTCGTAACAAAACACAGTAGTTACTTTAATTACAGAACGTATGTATAGCCACCTCGGTTGCATAAGATTGTTGTCAAATTTACTATTGTTTCGACAGCACTACGGCGGTCTTCATCAGAATAATAATTACATAGGATTACCTAGAAAATATAACGACATGGCTCAAAAATACAGTATACTTAATAAGATTACTTCCATTCGATTGAGCATTTTATTCCAGATGACAAACATGTTACATTTTTCTAGTTTAATTTTTATTCTTGTGACAATTTCTATTTGACGAGAGCATTTTTTGCTCAGATGTTTTTCACCCTTGGTGTGATTACGTGTAAGTACACTATTTTATGGAAGTAATTCAATTAAGTTTATTGTATTTTTGTGCGATGTCATTATATTATCTAGGTAATCCTATGTAATTTTTATTCTGATGAAGACCGCCTTAGTCGAAACCATCGTAAATTTGACAACAATTTTATGCAACCGAGGTGGCTATACATACATTCTGTAATTAAGTTAACACACGGTTGTTGGACTGCAGCGAATAACAATGTTTAAAATTTCAGTAGTTATCTTTACCTTTTTACATTTCATTCTGTATTCTAACGTATGGCCTTGGTATGCTTCGGTTTCATTATTAAATAAATCATGAGATAATACAGCTTATGAGTGCGTATTTAAGCTGCATAGATTGAGAGGTAGTGGCTCTTTACTGCCTCGCGCAGTAGTGCGTAAGTTTAGGCACCGATGACCTCAGTAGTTTGGTCCCATAGGATCCTACCACAAATTTCCAAGACGCGAAGTACGTACATTGGAAGCTGACGAACAAATTGTGGACTGCATCCACGAAAATCCAACTCAGAGTGCCATAAGCATCGCCCACCTGTTGAGTATATTGTACACTGTCGTTCACCGCACTTTGAAAGGGGGGCTTCTGCGACCTTACCACATTCAACGCCGGGCGGGGACGGTGATAGCCGTGCGGTAGAGGCGCCTTGTCACGGTTCGCGCGGCTCCCCCCGTCAGAGGTTCGAGTCCTCCCTATGGCATGGGTGTGTGTGTTGTCCTTAGCGTAAGTTAATTTAAGTTAGATTAAGTACTGCGTAAGCTTAGGGACCGATGTCCTCAGCAGTTTGGTCCCGTAGGATCTCACCACAAATTTCCAAATTTTCCACATTCAATGCGTAAAGAGTTGGAATATTAAGACTTCCCTGAGAGTTCTCAGAGTGGTTTTTGTTACAATGTGCGCAGCATGAGTTTGTAAACAAATTACTCGTCACAGATGAAGCGTGTTTCACTCGCGACGGAATAACTAATTTCCGTAACATACGCATGTGAAGTGTACACAATCCGCGCCAACTAGTAGCAACACATTTTCAACGCCGCTTTTCCGTAAATGTCTGGGTGGGTATAATCGATTATTACATTACTGGGCCTTACATTTTACCTGCAGGATTGACTGGTAACAATTACCTAACCTTTCTAGAGGAGACATTATTACAGACTTTATTAGATAATATTCCGTTAGCCGTCTGTCATATCATGTTGTTTCTCCACGATGGTGCTCCACTCCACACTGGTCCCAGAGCACGAACGTTTTTGAATAGAAGACGATTTCCAGGACAATGGATAAGACGTTTTGGTCCACGTCGATGGCCAGCACGCAGTACTGACTTAAATCCACTGGTTTTAGTTTTGGGGATATGTGAAGAAACTTATTTACACTGAGCGATTCAATAATGTGAACGGACTTACAAACGCTGCTGCCAATAACCATAAAGGGAATTGTGCATTTTTGTGAACGAGTGCGACGAAAGTGGGTTCGCCGTAACGAAGCATGTGTCGAATCGAATGGTGGGCATTTTGAGCACTTACTGTAGTATGGGTGTAACAGGAGACAAAGTAATGTTTCATTTTCGTTACGGTACTGTTGTACAAAAAAAAAAATACTCTATATTTAATTTTCATTGTAGTATTGCTGTAAAAAGAGGAAACAGTTGATCAATATTTAAAAGAAAGCACTTCGTCTTCAGGCCACGAGTGGCCTACCGGGACCATCCGACCGCCGTGTTATTCTCAGAGGAGGATGCGTATAGGAGAGGCGTGGGGTCAGCACACCGCTCTCCCGGTCGTTATGGTGGTATTCTTGACCTAAGCCGCTGCTATTCGGTCGAGTTGCTCCTCAATTGGCATCGCGAGGCTAAGTGCACACCGAAAAAAGGCAACAACGCATGGTGGCCTGGGATGGTCACCCAGCCAAGTGCCGACCACGCCCTACAGCGCTTAACTTCAGTGATCACACGGGAACCGGTGCAGCCAATGCGACAAGGCCGTTGCTTGATCGATATTAAAGCACAAAAAATTATATGGTAACTCATTGATTTTGTGCAAAGAGAAAAACAGTTGATTTTAGGTCGTTGTACACATACAAAGTTTATATAGCTCTGGTTCGTCCGTCGTCTCTGATCGCCGCGACGATGCCGGTAATAGGTAAGGTCGTGTTCCCGCAGTCGACAGTGTAAACAGATATGCGTCTACTATCAAACCTACAAACATCTGCCTTTTACGAATACAAAAATAAAGACCTTGACACAACGATATTTCATTAGACTTTTTTGTCAAGCACACCTAGATGTACCATCTGTATAATTTTCGCAGCTTGTACCGCTCACACCCTGTATAAGAATTATAACGCCCATGTTACCATACGGAAACAGCGCCCAAGTGGTAGTGAACTTTGAATACGAGAAGATATTACGCGCAAACCTGTAATCACGATTTTATCAGCACACGTATTACATGACGACATTTTTCACTTATACTTATGGGTGGTCCTCAGGGTCGTGATGAAATGCATGCCTGAAAATCGATGACTTTTCATGTCGTCCAAAGTAATACATTAGAAAAACTTCAATTAAAAACTAAGAGTAACCTTTTGTACTATGAATCAAGATGTGTTCTTATGTCTAATAAAACCAGTTTTTGTTAATTTCTATTAATCAATATTTATTTATATCCACTCACTTGAAACCGTCCTGCAGAATCATTTTGAAATTAATTAAATTTATTAAACACACAAACTATAATTTCTTTAGACATTGAATGGAGAATAAATTTGGAGCTGAAGAAGTACACCTTACATAAGTGTAACATAAACATTTTGTTGATGACACACTTTAAAATAAAAAAGATACTGCTGAAAATTCTTTACCGTTTTTACCTTGAAAGATGGGGGACCTTCACCCTGCCAATGAAACGAGCTGTATGTTCAATATTTACTTTTGTATTCGTCTCGTCATTCTCAACGGGGATAAATCTATAGAGTTGGTGTACCACAAGTGTGAAATGTAGAGCCGGTAGTATTACGACTTGTATAAAAGATTGCTGGATAAAGTTGGAAGCCTCGTCAAGCCGATCAGGGAAGCTGCTTTTGAATGTAGGAAAGTCGTGCGACCGATGCTATTGTACTGATCCGGCAATAATGTTCATTTCCAGACGGCAGCACAAGATATACATAAAATACCGTTGCCCCAGACAGTAAATACGGTTGTCATTCGAAGAAATGTTGTATAATTCTGTGTGTAAGCATCTTCTAGTACTAAAGGGAAATACCCTAGTAACAGTGTTCTGAAAAGCACTACTGCAGAAAAAAATAACAGCAGCAGTCGGCAGAGAATGAAACTAATTAGTAATTAGTAGTGATATCCGTAAACCATCAAAGTCCATACAAGTAAAAAAAAACTACTAAATGAAAACTATTAATTGTGACGCTTCCGTTAGATATAATACAACGTTAAAGGTATTATGACATCCAATCAAAGAGACAAAAGAGTTTCCTAGAGATGGGAAGTTTGCTTCAGTCTGTCACTATGGTACACTTAGCAATAAAGCAATAACTGACAATTATTGAATAACTGGTTCGCTGAAATGCCAAATCTGAAATGTTCCTCAACACAGGGTAGGAAATGTTTTCTGTTATATTCCATAGGAGAACTGTATCTGGAAATTTTCCATGTCAGAACACCGCGAACAGCGACAGAAGTTTAAGGAACATTATGATAAATGTCAATTGATATCTTGACCCGTTAATGTGTGATTATCAACTTCCTCGGACACATCCGGGATTTCTTAGAACGCACCACCACCTCATTATCTTCATGAGCAGCATAGCAGAGGTACGAACCAAGGTTTTTAAAATCTGCGACAGGGCCAGTTGAAATTGTTTTGCGTATTAGTTGCGCGATCACAGTGCGCCGACCGAGCAATGAGCATTATACATTTGTCATATCCTATCTGATAAGGAAAACGCAGCATTAATCAGCTTAACAGGCTGATATGGGCGCTAACGCTCGGGGAAATTCAGTACCTTTCAACGAATATAAGCGATACAGCTACAATCATTGCGCAGGCTGTATCTCTGTTGAAACCTATAATTCCTGGAAACCAGGCCACGCATTATAAATGATTCGACGGGCTGATTAATGGCTCTGGATGGATTACGATAATCACCCATGGTAACAGCTAAAAAGTTGTTGCCCTCATTTAGTTTCTATAGTAAATATAAGCTCAGTAGGTAGCGGAAGTAATCAAATGTGGAGTTGATATTCGCAATACAGGTACTCTAAGGTATTTAATATTTCCTGGAAATGGTCATAGTGAGAAGCAGTAGAAGACTACAGACGCTTCCCATACAAAAATCAGGAAACTGGCTGAAATCAGAGCACACTGGAAAAATGATGTAATTTACCGCGCGGACATGGTTCACGTACAATGAAATGAACTTTACATATACACAACACACTGATCAAAATATGTATCGAAGAAAGCTAACCTCGTAAGGATTTTAAAAAGAACTGTATAAGAACCGTAAATTGTCATTTGCCATCCAGACCAGATAATGAGGCTGTTATTGAGATTTAGGCCTTCAAATGGTGCATCGTATCTCGAGAGAATGCTACGGGAACTTCCGACGTTCATTAGAAAGGAAACATGCCTGGAATTTCCTGAGAGTCAACACGTGTTGACCAACAAGATTAAAAAAATGGTTCAAATGGCTCTGAGCACTATGCGACTAAACTCCTGAGGTCATTAGTCGCCTAGAACTTAGAACTACTTAAACCTATCTAACCTAAGGACATGCCCGAGGCAGGATTCGAACCTGAGACCGTAGCGGTCGCTCGGTTCCAGACTGTAGCGCCTAGAACCGCACGGCCACTCTGGCCGGCTGAAGATTAAAGCAAGTTTTCTTTGGATAATGAGTTCTCATTTTTATGCAGGGTGCCAAGCGGAATTCTGTAAAGGTTAGAGTCGGAATCACTCGTCGTTCTATACAAGAATGCTATCGTCTCTATGTTTCCTTCACGAGAGTTTGTATAACGAACGCATTTCGTTACGTACAGTTATCACCATATATTCGTCTTTGTTTCCAGTCATCTAAAGAATCTCTTAATTCTTTCGGCAACGTTATTATATTCTTTTGGTGAATTTACGTATGCTTTGATCCATTGTAAGCGATCTGTTGTATAAGTGATGGTGTGCTATTTGTGTTTTTCTAATAAGGCCTTAAACAGAGTGTCAAAAAAACTATCCAATGTTTCAGTGGTCACAGTATGCATCAAAACAAAACAAAAATATCTTATGACCATGGGTCTTACAAAACATACGTTCTGGCGTATGACACATGAACACGTATTCATAGGAGGTGTACTTGTGATGCCGGCCGCTGTGGCCGAGCGGTTCTAGGCGCTTCAGTCCGGAACCGCGCTGCTACTACGGTCGCAGGTTAGAATCCTGCCTCGGGCATGGACGTGTGTGATGTCCTTAGGTTAGTTATGTTTTAGTTCTAAGTCTAGGGGACAGACGACGTCAGATGTTAAGTCCCACAGTGCTTAGAGCCATTTGATTTTGTTTCTGTGATGTCATCCACGGCAACGCATACTTGTCCTACTACTAAGACGATGACCCGATAATTAACGTCAATTACAACCGCTGGCATGGAATACTGCGAGGCAGGAACGCGCAACGAACATGCGGTTGCGGAAATAAGCAACGTTGTTGCATTGGCGCCCCGTGTCATACTAGGGTCAAACGCGTGCAGGGATACTGCCGTGCAGTATCGACGTAAACATTAGTTGGCTCAGTTGTCTGAACTGAGTTGTTCCGTTTCCGTTGTTTGATTGTACTGTAGTCTTGTTACATCTGTTTACCTTCACTTACATTTCTGCTAACTAGGTGCGTTCCGTAATGTTTGGCCTATTTACATTTAATGTACATGTTACTGTGATATTTGTGTGATGCGGTACAACAAGTTTTCTCTCTTGCAGATTGACGCAACCTAACAATGGAGGCCTTTTATTCCACAAGGCAAATGGCAGACATGAGTTATGCTACGGTGTAGCAGGTGGAATTAATCAGAGAGCCCATAACCTATACACCGAACGATTTCCAGCACGCAGGATACCATGGCTCTGAGCACTATGGGACTTAACATCTGTGGTCATCAGTCCCCTAGAACTTAGAACTACTTAAACCTAACTAACCTAAGGACAGCACACAACACCCAGCCATCACGAGGCAGAGAAAATCGCTGACCCCGCCGGGAATCGAACCCGGGAACCCGGGCGTGGGATGCGAGAACGCTACCGCACGACCACGAGATGCGGGCACGCAGGATACCATCTGTTAAGCTGTTCAGCCGATTGTTCCAGCGTCTTGGGGAAACAGATTCCGTAGCACCCAGCAAAGTAGACAGTGGGAAGCCTCGTTCAGTTCCCACGTCTGAAATGGTGGAACGTATTTTAGGTGCATTGGACGACAATCCTGGAACCAGTGCGCAACGAATAGCAGCAGCTGACGGTGTCAGTCATCCTCTGGTCTGGGAGGTACCTCATGAGCAATTGTGTATCCGTACCAGGTTCATCGCGTCTAGGCGCTTAGATCATCAGACCATTCCGCCAGAGTACAGTTCTGAGAATGGTTGTTGCTGCAGTGTGGTGCAAATCCAAATTTGCCTACGAGATTCTGCTTAGTGATGGGGCAGGATTTACACGAGGTGGCATTGTAAATTTCCATAATCAGCATGTGTGGGCCGAAGAAAATCCCCATGTGGTTCAAAAAACGAGGCATCACGATCGATTCTCAATCAATGTATGGGTAAGCGTTCTTGGCGACAGATTACTAGTTTAGTTTAGTTATATCATGTTCCGTACATCATTTTCACGATTAATTTATCGATATGATGTGGAACAGTCAGATTACAAGAGATATATACACACATGAATAGTGCTAATATTACTGAAATTTTTAGTTCTACACATGCAACTACATTTAGAGGTACAAATTTTTCACGATTAATTTATCGATGTGATGTGGAACAAGTCAGATTACAATATGTATAGGGCCATATGTGCTACCACAGATTTTAACAGGGGCTCGTTATCACCGCTTTCTGGAGAACGTGTTGCCTATTTCGCTGGAAGATGTGCCATATCAACAGATGGGGTTCATCGATGATGGCACACCAACACACTTTCTCTGCGTTGTGCGTCGGCACCTGACTAGGACATATGAAAACAGATGGATTGACCAGAGAGATCCCAAACCTTGGCCTGCTCGTCCCTGGACTTAAATCCACTAGACTTCCTTTTATAGGGACACACGAAGCAATTAGTCTATGCCTCTCGAATCAACGATTTGCATACACTATACAGTCTCAGCACATTCAGAAACAAGCAGGGCGATTTCAAAGAGTGCGTGAGTCCTTACACCGAAGAGCAGAGAATTGAGCTTGAATGGACATAGTGTTGAGCACCTCCTCTGCTGTATCCTTTGTAGGACCCACGGCTGTCAGACTTTTTTTTTATTGCTTAGATGCTTGCAATCATATCCTGAAATACTGAATAGATTTATTTTAAAACGCTTCATATCTACCAAACGATGACATCAGTTGAAATATCATACATTAGGTAAAGATAGTTTTTTAATTGTCTGATATAATTAGGGAAACAGAGGCCCACTCAACTGATGTATGTATAGATGTTCTTCGTATGTGTGCTAAATGTTATTAAATTTGTATATAGAAAAGTATTATCTCCTCAACAATCTTCATATTGTGAGCTACACCCTTAACTTTTATATATGAATTAGTGAATTTACTCATGGCACTTTTGTTGCCTTAGTCTGCGGTCACTTTCAGAACACAAATTAATCGTTAAGTTAACTAAATTAGTACGAATGCATTGTGAATTGGTGGTGTATCCACGTTTGACCACAATAAAATAAAAACAGTGTATGGCTGCGGGTGTATGAATGAGAACAAAGGTGTATTTAAGTTTATAAAAATAATGACAAGTTTTTATTCATCCTTTTATAACTACAATCGAGTTGATAATCTTACAAAAAAAAAAGACAAACATAAATTAGGAAAGAATTGGACAAAGCATTCATTGGGGTGGAAACTATACTGGTTCTCCCGTGTATTAATCCCTTTTGCAATGCAATCAGACTTCGTTTACATGAACACACTGCGAGGCCCAATTCCATTCAAAGGGAATGAGCTATGACCAGATATACCATAAACCATGGTTCACGAAAAATAGGGAGCTGTGAATATCATTTAACAACCCTACGCCGGTGCGGCTGTGCTTTATCCTTTCACCTTGATTAAGGCGGCGCCGGCCGAAGTGGCCGCGCGGTTCTGGCGCTGCAGTCTGGAACCGCGAGACCGGTGCGGTCGCAGGTTCGAATCCTGCCTCGGGCATGGATGTGTGTGATGTCCTTAGGTTAGTTAGATTTAACTAGTTCTAAGTTCTAGGGGACTAATGACCTCAGCAGTTGAGTCCCATAGTGCTCAGAGCCATTTGAACCATTTTGATTAAGGCGGCATTAGAAAACGGCAGGATGTGGGCGAGGGGCGGAGCAGTAATGTTGTGACGCGTCCACTAAAACCAGCAGTGGTTAAAAACGTTTATGCACGCGTAACAGTGTCTATACGGACTAGTGACTGACGGCTGCCCGCCTCCGTAGCTGAAATTGCTGACGCACCCCAGTCAAGTGGCACTTGACTCGAAGTTAAGCGGGCTCGAGCCTTGTTGATGGACGAAATTTTCACTGGCAGTATTTCGCGAGCAAGATGAAGAGAGGCGGTAGCATACCTTCTTGGTCACTAGCATTTGCGCCAATATCCTTGATTATATTCCGAACCGCTTCGCAGTGTCTAATGAAGGAACGGCATGCTGTACTCATTACAGATATCCGTCAGTCAGATGGGACCGTTACGCCCGACGGGTCCCTTGGTGTTATTCGAGAGAACAGGCTGTGTGCCAGTACCGGGTTCCGCTATCTCCCTACTCTCATCATCATCATGGATTTTTAGAGGCATTTAACATGCGTCTTATAAATCTTTATTTGATATTAGGAATTGCCTTCACTCAAAGCCTTGACGAGCTAAATGCAAGAATATGTCTCTTGTTTACGAAGAGAATCTTTTCTTTTTTTATGGCCAAAAGGTGTTGTCCACCACTACTTTACTGCTGTTACGTTGTACCTGTTCGCATTGTCAAGTATGCGTTTCAATAAATTACGCTGCAGTGGCGTTACGAAATTGCTTCCCAAGACATAAATTATACGTTGTCGTGTTCGAAGTCAGATCTGGAAGCTGGAGAGATCTGTAGAGATTGAATAAGAGTCCCTAACCGTTCTTTCCACCAACCTGTCGTCTTCTAAAGTTGTGTCCACAGCGCAGAAGAGAGTCGTCGGTTGTGGGATCTTCTTCGCCAGAGGCTGCTATGCTGTCATCTCTCGAACTTGAACCTGTGTTTGTGCTTTTTTTTTGTGGGATGCAACTTGCCCCGATTAGTCTCTGTATCTACAGAGGGCAAGATCTGTAGTACTGACAATGATGGAAGGTGACACCTCTCATTAATGTATCCTGTTTGTTTATATTTTAAAACATCACTTTTTACACTGTCTTCTGCAACACTCGACATAGCTTTCTTAATAGTACGGTAAATTTTCTGACAACTTCCGATATAGAGTACGACATGTCCGTCCGAAACAGAGATACACGTCCGGTTCTGAATAACACCCGAAACACAGTGACTAGCACAGCCGAAGTACTTCGTGTCACAGGCGCGCCGAAGTGACCCGAAGGTGTCCGAAGCACTTCGGTTGTAATACCATTACTCATATGTTCCCCAAAAGTAGTGAAATTTAATAAACAAAGACGGTAGACTCATAGAATAACGATGAGAAATTGTCAGTTAAAAGTGGGTTAAATACAATGAAAATTATATAAATAATTAGAGAAATTAGGAGTTAAGTTCAATAAAATTGGCGGACTCCCCCAAGGTAGTGGTACATACTGTACCATCTGCTGCTTGTACCTCACTCCACTTTTATACAATGTGCTACTTCACGTGTGTAAGGCTGCATCAAGGCGAGCTTCTAGCAAGGTAAATTATTGGCAGCCACATTCAGCAATATCACTCACTGAGGTGTTCCGAAAAACATCTGATTGATAGCTGTAATATGCAGGAAGTTCGCAATTTACGAATTTCCATTTGTTTTACCCATTTTTGTTGGTTAGATTTTCTGTATATAATAGCAAACCCACAATAATTTCTTTTTACATTTTGCCTTATTTTATTCGTTTCAGTTTATGTACAACTGTCCAGTACATCGCAAAATAAAACGTACTTCAAAAACTTAAAATAATTCTAGATGTGCAACGACGTCAAACACACACACACACACACATGGGCGAAATTGTCCCATTTTTGTTTTGTTATATCACACTTTTATTCTTCCTTCAGCCATAGGCAAAGTAAAACATTCATGGTACACAATTATTCCTCACATCATAGGTACTAGTGATACAACTTCCTATTGAGACTGATTTTAAGTTAGCACGGTGGTTTGGAAATCCTTACAATATGGAGGAAATGACTCAGACTCAAACTGTCATGCTTAAATCTTATCCGTAGATGAATATTACGTGAAATGTGTCCACATTCAACACACCGACGAGCGTACCTGCCAAGCTATCTAGCAGTTGTCTAGTAAGTATATGTCCATACAGTCACATAAATTCCTCTTTCGATATTGACATTTTGTTAACCTGTACCTCGACATTTTTAAATAAATAAAGCGTGTGTACGATATCTATAATTAGACCTTTGTGGTATTTATCTATGTCAATACATTTTCCTCTATTGACGTATTGCATCCCCAGGAGGAACAGTTATTCACTGTTGCTATTACAGATGAATAAATGAGTAAAACCAAGCAAATGTATATAGTTTTAAACCTTTGATCATAGCACAAAAACAAACGACATGCGTTACAATGATGAAACCTGGCAATATCTGTTTTATGTTGGCGATATAATCAATACACTATTGTCGCTTTTGAGATAAACCTGCTCTATGGCTGCCAACCAGAATTTATGACTCCCAACCTTATCTTTCTGGTAACTGGGAATAAATTTCGTATCTAAGCACGAAAAATAATTCTTCTGAACAATAGTTACGATCGTTTATGACTAACATTCAGCGTCACTTTTAATGTTTGCGAGTATCTCTACGAATCACTTTCCTCCTGATTTTTGACGGATTATCATCAAGACGTCACAATCACCTCTGGCTGTAATTCTTCACTGACTATCTTTCCCCCTATACCACGGGATTACACTTCTTGTTCAGTAGTGTGGCACTGACTATATAATTAAACGTCATGAGCCTTCAAAGGTATTTGCCGCAACACATTGAGACCGATCAGGTTCTGTCGTATCAACAGATCGTCATCTTATTGATGCCTGTGAGTTTCCTAGACGAGCTACTGCCTTTACTCGCACAAAGAGGAATGCTAGCACTGTAGTGAGGCATCTAGTTACCATGCCTTACTTAGCGAAACTGATTTTCGTCTTCGACTACACTCCGTTCATCATAAGAATAAACATGATGTAAACAAACGCCAACGCTATGACTGATCAGCATCCGCAGCTCCGGAACAATGGTGTTGTTCCGCTCTTGGAAGAAGGTCCAACTTACGTATTAAATATTTTACTACTACGTCATTGTAAATGAAACTCTAACACATTCTGGTGTATCAACAGCCATCAACGTTTTTGTTAATCATTCTTTAGGTACGTAACTTTTATTTCAAAAATCTTGTACAGTCACAATCTCAGTAAGCGCTACTTGTACTTTGACTGTTCATATGTACCGCGAAAATGGGTGACACTTCTTCCTGCTTCGTAGTGGAACACGCTTGCAAAACACCGTTAATGGCTAGAAACAAATTTTTCTTAATGTTTTTCACAACATTACAGAGAAAGATGAGCTTTCACGTTTATTGGAAGCCCCGGTGGAATTGTAAACTTGGTGTAATAGGTAAGGTCGTTGTACGTTGGTCGGGCGAGTTAGTGGGGTGGTGGTTCAGAACCGGTTGTGATCAATTTTTTTTTTGTTCCGTTTCAATATCTAAATAATTCAAATATGAAATTTATCAATATGTGGTAATTAACTCATATTTAGCTATCATTTTTTCAAGAAAAATGCACGTCTTCTGGTTTCTAGTTACATAGCACATGCAGAATTCTGGTTTTCTCCCAAATACACATTATTAATTATGGATGTATTACAAAAGATCGTTACGAAGTTGAAGCTGAGAAAATGTTACTCAGTTCAATTTTATGGAGAAAAATGAAAAACTAAATGCTCTTTGTTTGAATATGCCCACTGTTTTATAGGCCAGATGTGGTCTCACGCCGGCCTCAGTGGCCATTCGGTTCTAGGCGCTACAGCCTGGATCTGAGCGACCCATACGGTCGCAGGTTCGAATCCTGCGTCGGGCATGGATGTGTGTGATGTCCTTAGGTTAGTTAGGTTTAAGTAGTTCTAATTTCTAGGGGACTGATGACCTCAGTTAAGTCCCATAGTGCTCAGAGCCATTTGAACCAACCAAGATAAGGGATTTGTCACGAGAAATAACAAGACCTTTAAGCTCCCAAACTTATTGGAACTAATGCACAAAGTTTCATGACACATCACTGCCGACCGATGGCGAAATGCAGAACAGAATGTCATAAAAGAGGAGAAGGAAATGTGGGCTTTTTTGGTGGCTCGGGAATGTCGTTGGTCGCCTCGGTATCAGTGGTGCAGTATTGAAATGTACCCCTTTCTCGGAGTCTGATATGTAAGAAGTTGATAGATTACCAGACGACTGACTATATTATCTTCATTGGCTTCAATATTTAAGTAGAAGGTGAAATCCCAGCAGTGCTCTTGTACGCCGCAATAGCTCCTACAGAAAAATTACCCTTATTAAAGACTCTTATTAAAGACAGGAATTTTCATCACTCTCGTTTTTAATTACAGTACCATGTTAGCCAAGATCAAGAGGACGGTTTCCTTCAGATCACCTAAGAAACGTGTCGCCTAAGTTTTATCATTATTTCCTTCAGTTCAAAAATTAAATGACATTCAAGACTATACTGTTCTCTGCCCATCTTTACTACAACTATTCACATCACTGCAGGTCAGTTGGACCAAGTGGTTGGTCAGTGCTTTCCAAGTTAAATGCGCCGGTAAAGTTGTTGTCCCGTATTATCACTGACTCGATGTACGCGTAACGCACGGCATAAACTGTATCCTCGTTATCGTACTTGACTGATTGGCTTCTGCTCCACGTGGAACGAAATCCAATGAGGCTGCAGCAAACGCGGAAGAATATTTAGCGTAATATTTACATGAGGTTCATTCTTGTGATGAATGGAGTACAGTAATACTTGAACGGGTGTAAGACGAGAGACAAGCGCGGTTGAATTCTCGCTTGATTGACAGCTGGCGCGGCGCGAACGCGTCCCGACACAGGCGAGCATAGCTGGCGAGGAGGTGGCGTGTGCAGCTGTCTGTCTGTCCAGCAGGCGCTGCTGCTGGCGGAGTATTCGAGTCACGAGGTAAACCAGCTGTCAGAGGGGCTGCAGGTAGGCTGGAGGGTTATTGCCAGCGGTTTTCACGAGATAAATGGACCTAGTTGTTCTGCGCATGGCGTGAGCGTGGCGCCATGGCGAGAATTCAGAGGTCGAAAATTATTTCACAGTTGCTGCATAAGTAAAATCCGTATTTATAATGACGCTGAACAGATTGTGGCTCCGCATGGAAGAGAGAAACGAGACGAGAAAGATCGTCTTAACACCCATTCTTTAGGCATAATAGTACTCTAAATACTGATGGTGGAAGATATGAATTTATCTGTTACCTAGCAACTAATAACTTCTAAATACTTTAAGTGATTTGTGGTGCATAAACTAATTGGAATGTTAACAGGTTGGATTTCTTGATGTGACTTCTTAAGCGAATATAATTCGATTTATTAACAGGTATAAACAACCCATAGCTCATACAGAACAAGTAATGCAAAGAAATCAGTGCTCAAAACAACAGAATCAAATTATTAACGAGTATAAATAATTTACAATACATGCAGAATACTCAAAATCCAATTAAGACAATACCCAGAGAAAGAAGTATGAGTTACGAATCAATGATTCAATAGGGGAGCATCAATGAATATACAGTGGAACAACACAGGAGTATCTAAGACAAGTAGAATGTCAATAAATCAAACCGGCTGAGCCGGCCGGTGTCGCCGAGCGGTTCTAGGCGTTTCAGTCTCGAACCGCGCAACTGCTACGGTCGCAGGTTCGAATCCTGCCTCGTTCGTGGATGTGTGTGATGTCCTTAGGTTAGTCAGGTTTAAGTATTTCTAAGTTCTAGGGGGCTGATGACCTCAGATGTTAAGTCCCATAGTGCTCAGAGCCATTTTGAACCAAACCGGCTGACTTCAATCAGGCAACTCAAAAGGGCAGGAATTAAGATACATAAACAACATCGCACAATGAAATTATACAGGACACGCGATAACATGTGTCATCCCAAAACGAAATTCCAAAAATACGCAACCAAAGCAGGCACCCTACGTACTACAAAGCAGAAAAAAAACATGAGGTAAGATACACGCTGAATGGACTATGGCACCAATAATCTATACATTCCACAGCTGACAGTTACCCATAATGGGAAAGCAATAGCCATTTAATATTCAATAGGCACACTTCATTCAGCTATCCCTTTTTCAGCAGAATATAGTAGGCCCAAAAGCGGCTTCCTTGTGTCTGGCTGGCTTCTCAGACAGGCCAGCCCTGCCGCACTTATCACAGCAGACACACAATCTTCTAATTGCCGTGTCCCAAAAAACAAAAGCCAGCTCCAAAAACCAGCTCTTAACTGTCAGTTGCACTATATTCTCTAGATCTACGGACCCCAGTACCAACAATAGCTCTATCTATAACGTTTCCCGTATTGACAGTAGACGTCTAACAGCCGCGGCCACCCGTCGACCAGGCGGCCTCGCCCCACCGCCACACGTTTCCTGCTTTGTCTCTCCCCAAGGCTTCCGTGTGATGGTGCACTCAGCGAACGGGAAGAATGTGCGCCCTCTGGCACGCTCCGAACAGTCCATGAGCCACGTGCGGCCAAAATGCTGGGCTGAGCGGAAACTCAAATGTGCTCTCAAATTGCTCATTCACAGTAAGGATGTTATCGAACAAAGTGTCAACTGGTAGCTCTTGGACAGCACTACTGGTAAACAGCTATAGAATTTCTTTCAAAAGAATATATTTTGATTTTTGACATATAATGGTAATTCCAAAGGTTAAAAAATAAAGTAAATTCCATAACAACAAGTACAGCACCAATATTAGATAACAAACAGAAATAACTATCTGTGGAGGTTTATCCTCCTTACGTAATAGTAAACAATGCTAATCTGACCTTTCACTGAAGCTGGCCATGGTGGCCGAGCGGTTCTAGGCGCTTCAGTCCGGAACCGCGCGACTGCTACGGTAGCAGGTTCGAATTCTGCCTCGTTCATGGATGTGTGTGATGTCCTTAGGTTAGTTAGGTTTAAGTAGTTCTAAGTTATAGGGGACTGATGACCTCAGATGTTAAGTCCCATGTCCGCAGCTCGTGGTCGTGCGGTAGCGTTCTCGCTTCCCGCGCCCGAGTTCCCGGGCTCTATTAGCGGCGGGGTCAGGGATTTTCTCTGCCTCGTGATGACTGGGTGTTGTGTGCTGTTCTTAGGTTAGTTAGGTTTAAGTAGTTCTAAGCTCTAGGGGATTGATGACCATAGATGTTAAGTCCCATAGTGCTCAGAGCCATTTGAACCATTTTTGTTAAGTCCCATAGTCCTCAGAGCCATTTGAACCATTTGAGCCTTTCACTAAATATGATTCAAATAACTGAGAAACCATGGACACCAGCAAAAAACCAAAGTCATCGCACAACACCTGGGGAAATCCTGATAACAATTGAGCCAAAGAACCTGGTACATCTGCCTAATATCGCCTAGGGCCACCGTGAACACACAAAAGTGCCGTAACACGACGTGGCATGGACTTGACTAATGTCTGAAACTGGGGACAACTGACACCATAAATTCTGTAGGGCTACCCATAAATCCGTAAGAGCAAGAGGGGCTGGAGATCTCTTCTGAACAGCACGTTGCAAATCATGAACAGGATCCTTACTTATGTGTCAGAGTCGTATTTAGACGTATCAGGAGTGCCATATCACTCTAGCTGCACTCGCCCCATACCATTAGGGAGTCTCCACCAGCATAATCAGTCCCCTGCTTACATGCACGGTCCATGGATTCATGAGGTTGTCTCCATACCCGTACACGTCCATCCGCTCGTTACAGTCCAATGTCGGTTTCGACGGGCCCAGGCGAGGTGTAAAGCTTTGTGTCGTGAAGTCATCAAGGATATACGAGTGTCCCTTCGGCTCCGAAAACCCATATTAACGATGTTCCGTGGAATTGTTCGCACGCTGACAGTTGTTGATGGCCCATAATTGAAACATACAGCAATTTGCGGAAGGGTTGCACCTCTGTCACGCTGAACAATTCTCTTCAGTCGTCGACGGTCCCGTTCTTGCAGAATATTTTTCCGACCTCAGCGATGTCGGAGATTTGATGTTTTACCTGATTCCTAATATTCACGGTACACTCGTGAAATCCCGTGAAATCCTCGTACGGGAAAAATCCCCACCTCATCGCAACCTCGGAGATGCCGTGTCCCATCGCTCGTAAGCTGACTTCACGTTCAAATTTACTTAAATCTTGATAACCTGCCATTGTAGCAGGAGTAATCGATCTAACATCTGCGCCAGATACTTGATGTCTTATATAGACGTTGCCGATCGTAGCGCCGTATTCTGCCTGTTTACATATCTCTGTATTTGAATACGCGTGCCTACGCCAGCTTTTTGGCGCTTCAGTGTATATGTAATACATATAGCAGTGAAAAGCTTAACGTAATTTTTATTCGTTATAAATTTTATATACAACCTATGAAAAGCATTATGCTACATTTTCTGATAAAAGGAGAACGAAAAGTGATTTTTAACATCTCAAAGGAAGCGGCGAGCAATTTTTGTTTTGTAGTTTCTTTAGTAATACGTACAGTGTGTGTAATTTTGTAGCTTCTGCAACGACATATCGAGGCTCTAAAAGGGGCAGGGGCCACGGTGGCCTGGATGATTTCGCTTTGAGAGATCTGTGCAAGAGACACGTTGATGACCCTCATGTCCGTCACGATTAAAGAGTTTGAAATTTCTTGGGGACAAGTCTAGGAGTTCGGGAAGTTGAAGATATTTTCGACGTTCGTTTTCATGGACTTAAGCTCTGAACATTGGAACGATGTTAGCCTTTTGAGAAATTCTGTGTAGGTTAGTCAACTTTAACTCCGAACGGCAGCGACATCTTTGGACTTACAAAACTTATGTATTGAATAGTGAGCTTCTGTTTAAAGGCGTGTGAAATTTCACTATAAGTTCACAGTTGATTCTTCGAACCGCAGCTTTAAATAGCAGTGTGGCGAGCCGGACGTACTGCGCTGCTGATGAAGCTCCCAAATCAGTCGATGCACTCATAATATTAAACAAGGGTTCATCAAACATTTTGGTTGCAGAACGGCACCGATCTTCTGTTAAGGACACTTATTCATTTCGTCAACATTAATCTTGTTGGCAGTTTAATCCCGTTATTCGAAATTAATAAGACAATAACATCGTAATGCGACAAGTGGGTGACGTTAGCTAACACATGCGAATCCAACAAAGTATACTGACTGAAAAAAACCACAACACCACTAAATAATTAATGTGGAGTAATGAAATTGCGGGAATATATTTGAGTAGGCAACATATTTAAATGATTAACGTTGCAAGATCGCCGGCCGCTGTGTCCGAGCGGTTCTAGGCTCTTCAGTCCGGAACCGTGTTGCTGCTACGGTCGCAGGTTCGAATCCTGCCTCGGGCTTGCATGTGTGTGATGTCCTTAGGTTAGTTATGTTTAAGTAGTTCTACGTCTAGGGGACTGATGACCTCAGATGTTAAGTTCCATAGTGCTTACAGCCATTTGAACCATTGCAAGATCACACGTTAGTTTGTGAGCAAGATAAGCCAATGCAACTGTAAAATGCTGGTACATTAATTATCGATGTAACCGTCAGAATGTTGAATGCAACATGGAAACGTGCATGCATTTGGTTGTACAGGTACCGGATGTCAGTTTGTGAGATGGAGTTCCATGCCTGCTGCACTTTTTAGTTAAGACAGGGGCGGTTAATGTTGGTTATGGACGATGCTAGAGTTGTCGTCCTATGATGTTCGGTATGTGCTCGAGTGGATACAGATCTGATGGTCGAGCAGGTGAAGAAAACATGTCGAAACTCTGTAGAACATGTTGGATTTCAACAGCGGTATGTGGACGAGCGTTGTAATGTTGGATGACACCCCCAGTAATGTTGTTCACGAATGGCAGCACAACTTGTCAAATCACCAGACTGATGCACGAATTTGCAGTCAGGATGCGTGCGATAACTACGAGAGTGTTCCTGCTATCATACGAAACCGCACCCCAGACCATAACTCCAGTAGTAGGTTCAGCGTGTCTCGTATTCAGAAAGGTTGGTTGTAGGCGCTCAACTGGCTTCCTTCTAACCAACATACGGCCATCACTGGTACCGAGACAGAACCATCTTTCATCAAAAAACACAACAGACCTCCACCCTGTCCCCCAAGAGTCCTCGCTTGACACTACTGAAGTCGAAAATGTCGGTGGTTTGTGGTCAGTGGAATGCACGCTACAGGTCGTCTGGCTCGGAGCTGTTCTTGAAGTCACCGACTTGTAACAGTACGTTGTGTCACTGCGGTGCTAACTGTTTTTCAGGTTGCTGCTGCAAATGCAGTACGATGCGCCAAAGCCATCCGCCTAAAATGATGGTCTTCCGTCACGGTAGTGCCACTTGGCCGTCCGGAGCCCTGTCCCCTTGCGACCGTACATTCTCGTAACCACCGCTGCCAATTATGTACAGTGACTATATTTCCGCCAAGTCTTTCTGCAGTATGGCAGAAGGAACGTCCGCCCGCATCTCGTGGTCGTGCGGTAGCGTTCTCGCTTCCCACGCCCGGGTTCCCGGGTTCGATTCCCGGCGGGGTCAGGGATTTTCTCTGCCTCGTGATGGCTGGGTGTTGTGTGCTGTCCTTAGGTTAGTTAGGTTTAAGTAGTTCTAAGTTCTAGGGGACTGATGACCGTAGCAGTTAAGTCCCATAGTGCTCAGAGCCATTTTTTTTGGAAGGAACGTCCAGCTTCTCCTAGCTCTATTACACGACGGCTTTCAGACTCAGCAAGGGGTTGATAACGGCGTCTTTGTCGTCTTAAAGGCATTTTAGACTAACGTCAACTCACCACTTCCAATCTCAAAGGTAAGTAACGCTCACTGCCGTTGAGCGTGTATTTTAAGTAAACCTAGTTTGTGTCTTCATAGTGGTGCTACTATTCCCACTCTTTTGCAACTGACGCGAAATTTGAATAGTAATCATCTTTCAGATGTAGAAAAACGCCTACCAACTTTCGTAGACTTCCACAACTCCTCCTTGGTGTTGCGATTTTTTTCCGTCAGTGCATGAACATTGGTCACACAGTTCAGCCCTTTTATAGAAAGAGGATGTGGAAAGGGAGAGAATTAGTAAGTTGCAATGATTACTGCGCTCTTCTTGCTCAATATGCTAACAGCATCTTGTGTTTAAGGTCGAGAATGGTCTATTCCTTTACACTAACAAACACAAAATGAATTGTTCAGGGCGTCACTCAGTGGCTTGCTCCTTCTCAATGACTTATTACCGTAATGGTGTAATTTCCTCCAATTTAATGCAGTATTATTGGATATAGACGTGCAAGTAATTAAAAGCTGGGGCAGTTAAACTAACAAAAGTCATTAATTTAAGATAAAGTTTCAGTACGACAATACGCCGTGCAGGTCACCGGAACTATGCTCAGTAAGAAGATGGAACAAAAATGTGTGGTCAAACTTAAAAAATACATTCCTCAGACATAGAGGAATAAAATATATTACACGGATATGGGTCTGGAGACGCTTTATTTGCACGTTAGAGTTCAGTTTCTACAACTCTTCGGCGCATTAATCATGAGAAACACATAGGAAAAGAACTTATCAGCACAGTATGAAACACTTTCCTCAAATATTGCCGCGCGGGATTCGTCGAGCGGTCTAAGGCACTGCAGTCATGGACTGTGCGGCTGATCCCGGCGGAGGTTCGAGGCCATGGGTGTGTGTGTTTGTCCTTAGCATAATTTAGGTTAAGTAGTGTGTAAGCTTAGGGACTGATGACCTTAGCAGTTAAGTCCCATAAGATTTCACACACATTTGAACATTTGAATTAAATATTCAAAATTGCTTCCGTTAGGAAGGATACATGCAGCAACTCTCAATCACACTGAACCCCTGAGACACTGATGTATCCCTAGAGAACTGCGTATTGCCTCACAGACTTCCACAATACGGACACGAATACATTGTGTATCTTGAGCGAGATTCCATAGACGTGAGCCTTCAAATCGCACTACAAATAGAAAAAAAAAACTACAGGGTTTAGGTCTCGACAGCGTGGAGGCACGGAACTGGTCCATCTCTACCTATCCATCATCAAGGCATCAGTTATTTAGAAGTCTGACTGACATGAGGAGGAAGTCGATTGTGAATGAAGTACATGGTTTGTCACGTGGAACAAGAAACACAGTCTATGAACCTAACAAATAACACTTACAGGACATGCTAACCAAACATAACCAAGAGGGTATTTTGAACATCATATGCAAGACAACGTCTAATGTAACACTTGTACGTCCTGTTTCTGTGTTTTTCAGTGATCAATTTGATTATGAAGAGTAGTCGAGAATGTAATCGAATGTGGAAATAAAGCGTTTCTGCACCCGTGTCCCCATAACCAAGTTTTGAGGAATGCTGCCTGAACGTTTGGCCACACCTTTTTGTTACATTCTGTATACAGCTTTCCGCTAAGTTATAGCAGACAAAGAGCTTAATTTTCTGACGCACGCAGGTAATCCTCAGTAGCTACTGAGTTAAGCTACCAACTTTTTTAATATTTCATCGAACTGCTTAAATTTTATGTGGGACTGGGAAGAGCTTCCTAAGAGGACTTGAACGATGTAATATGTGTGGATATTAACGTGGATGATATTAACAAGGTAACCGTGCCGCAAATAACTATTCCTTTGTCAGGAAAAAAGATCCCTCAAATCTGGCCGTCTGTTCAAAACATAAGTAAACATTTAACTCCAGTAGTTTTCGTATCTGCATTATTAACTGTTGTGAATATTGGCCCTGAACTCTGTATTTGCTACAAAGTGAATCCGGATAGGCAATGCTGCACGCTGAATTTAATCTGGGCCCACTGTGACAATTCCCGTTTTATACGGCACTAGCTGCAGTGCCGGTGTTTCCCGGAAAGCTTAACATCTGCCAAACAAAGGGATTGGCCGCGTGCCTATTTCATTTCTTCAAGTAAATTCTCGGAAAAACTTTATAGTTTCTCCGTATAAAAGATAATCATTTGCGCCATATATTTTGCGGTAAGCATCGCTTAGCGTTTTTGGAGAAAACGTATTTTATTGTTTCAGCTCACTTTTCACTGTTTCAGATAGTAATGTGTTTGAGTACGACTCGAAATCTTCGAACAGTTCACGTCTGTTGAAACCCGCATCCGGTAATTTTGATTTAGGTTTTCCGTGATTTCTCGAAATTGCTTCGAGCAAATGCCGGGATGGTTCCTTTGAAATGGCACGGCCGACTTCCTTCCCCATCCTTCCCTAATCTGATGGGGCCGATGATCTCGCTGCTTGGTCCCCTACCACCAATCAACTAGTCAACAGTTTACGTCAGAGTTCAAGAAACCTCGGGTGCTGTTTGATCTTTCAATCGACCCACAATTCTAGTGACTTTTGTTGGTACTATATTCATGACCTGCCTTAGCGTTGGTATGGCACTGTGGATTTTAATAAAAACATAACTGTGAAACATGGACTAAAATATCTTCTAGGGCGTATGAGGTAAAACAACAGCAATTAATCAATAAATAAGAATTTGTATTCATTTTTTGTCAAATTCTCGAGCCTTCAATCGTCCCGTGGTCTAGAGAGGTATAATGGTGCTGTACCTAAGAGGGATAATGCTGTTGTAATTTATTCTCTTGATAGTAATTACAGTCAGTTTATCACGATGTATTTCGTTTGTTAGGCATTTAAATTTTCCTTACTTTTCTTCATTTTTCCATTTGAACGTATAAATTCAACATAAATCGGCCAAGAACTTTTAGCGATTTTTGGTAACAACCTTTCGTCTTTGTATATTACGTACATATATGTTTCAAGTCAGATTAAGCTTGGCGAGCGTGTTTCTTGAAGACCTAACAAACGATTTTAACTTTATGCTATGAACGTCCGTAATTAACTGCGCGGAACGAGGGGACCATCTGTCGTGTTGATTCCACAGACATACAGTAGCTTATATGCTGGGAACTGTAGATACATGCCTTGATTTAGAGACATATTAATAAAACAGGGACGAATTATCCCATTCTTGAAAATCCCACCTAACACTTTCAATTACCAATGTCGTTCTATAAGCAGAGCTCGCAGTCAGAGTATTGCAAATTGCGAAGATCGTTTGTCGATGTTTACAAACGAAAAATCATTCGAAAACAAGATCTTGCATAGAAACGCCGGATCACTTCGCAGTTTTTGCGTAGAATTTGTAACCGATTTTGGAAGACGTTGCCATGAGATATTGGTGAGAAATTGCGAAGGGATGTAGTTCGTTGGAATACAGTATTCCCAGAAGACTTCTCTGACTCATTCACATCGCAAGTTACCTGTTGGTGACATGTAAATTATGTGCTGCCGTGACTGAACTGTTAGCTGCAATTCACTCAAGAGCTACTACCTTTCTTTTGCCTTTTTCGTGGGCATATGTTATTCTAACCACTTTCAGTTCGTGTTGTTTCTCTTTTTTATGTTTGCAGAACTGTTCTTGGGGGTGGGGGGGGGGGGGGGGAGGATGGCTTATCACGATCATTATACCTTTCTGCTTAGGACCACAGCGCTGCTCTGTTTGCCGACGTTCACCGCAAATGAAAATCATATCCACTTTTGCGACTCTCGTACACGCTCTGAAACTTGAATACAATCACAAACAATTTATCTCATCACTATAAGAACAGAATACATACAGATGGACATCAAGCGCACAGTTAAAGACACGAACCATAGATGAATTACGTGCTTCGTTACATTTGGTATTCCAGCGGCCTTTCCGCAGTGGTAACACCGGTACCCGCCATATCACTGAAGTTAATCGCTGTCGGGCTTCGCTAGCACGTGGGTGGTTGACCATCCGGGTCTGCCGAGCGCTGTTGGTAACCGGAGTGCACGTGGTCCATGTGAGGCCAAATCAGGAGCTTCTTGACTGAGAAGTAGCCGCTCCGGTCACGAGAACTGGTAATGGCGGACAGAGCGGTGTGCTGACCACATGCCTTTTTATATTTGCATTCAGTGACACCCAATAAGTGAGAAGGCCGCGGCGATCGGTCGGTACCGCTGGGCCTCCCGAGGTTTTTTGCACTAGTATACTAGTACAGTAGTTTGTGGGACATCTCCTGTAGGTAGAACACTGGTTTGAGTTTTTTTCTAACCATTTGACCAAATTCCACACGTAATATAACGCTGGAGACCTCTTAGAAGGTTCCTTCTAATGTCACAGACGAAAGTGTACAGTTTCAATTTATTTAAATAGTCGGTGTCATAATTCGACAGGTATAAATACAAAAAAGATATTTGCATATTTCCAAAAATTCGCCACTTTGTCCACTGTGACTAAGAGAAAAACGCACTTAGTAGATAGGTATCTCACGGTGTATGGTTCGCATGGAGATGCAAAGAAAATACAACAGGGTCATCAACAGTATACAAGTCGGCCCCGGTGGCCCAGCGGTTCTAGGCGCATCAATCCGGAACCGCGCTGCTGTTACGGTCGCATGTTCGAATCCTGCCTCGGGCATGGATGTGTGTGATGTCCTTAGGTTACTTAGGTTTAAGTAATTCTAAGTCTAGGGGACTGATGATCTTAGATGTTAAGTCCCATAGTTCTTAGAGCCTTTTGAATCATTTGAACAGTATACAGCTGCGAAATAGTGACTTAATTTGTCGAACAGCCTACGGCTGTACTTCCGATCACACAGTGCGCACGGTACTTCGGTGATCAGACATGTCGAGATCGTCAGTTGTGCTGACGGACTGATCTGCAAGGAGTGCACGAAGATGTATACTACACCATCTTATCAAAAGAATCCAGATATTTCCGTGTAACGCAGAACTGACCATTAGATATCACGAGACGCGAACCCACGAGTATGAAAGGAGGCGGGGAGTATTGTGTTGTCAAACAGTACCAGCAGAAAGGGTCCGTCAAAAGCGCTCATTGACTTCGAACGCGGACCGGTCGTTGGATGGCACCTGAGTACCAAATTTATCACAGACATTTCAGCTCTTCTGGGGCTCCTCAAGACGACTGTGGGTGATGTGATGGTGAAGTAGGAAGGTGAAGGAAAAATCGCAGCTAAACCGAGACCAGGCATACCGCGTGTACTGACGGACAGGGACCGTCGAACGTCGCGGAGGATGGATGAAAACAATTGCGTGTTACCAGCGGAAGGAATCACTTTTGCGTGCAAAGTGCTATCAGCAGTCCATATAGCTCATTGGTCTTGGGTGGGGAGTTAAAAAGAATGAAGTGTAATGGTAGAGCACCTTGTTGTCAATGCCGTGCTATGCTTGAGGTGGTGTAAAGAGCGTGGGGTGTTTTCCGTGGGTAGAGTGTCGTCCCCTCATTTCGCTAAAGAAAACGCACAAAACAGAAGGGTGTGAACATATTCTGTAGCATTGTGCACTGCATGCAGCAGAGGAAAAGTTCGGAGTTTTAGTTCTTGAGGAAGAACAGCCTGCCATCGCTTCACAAAGAATCACAAACTCCATTGGAAGTGTCTCCAGAAGAGTTCAAGCCGCCGTAAAGGCAGAAGTTGGACGTTTTCAATATTAACGTCCATTAGTGGCTGTCCGGACAGTTTTCACGAGACAATTAATGTTGGCCGCGCGCTCCCTGGAGGTCTGTTCGTCAGGGTACCTGACAATGTAGATATGTTTTATTGGCTAAATCTTGTGCTCGCTGGGCAGCCGCACGGTGTAGCCGTCCGGTCTAGGGCGTCTTGTCACGGTCCTTGCGGCTCTCCCCATCGGAGGTTCGAGTCCTCCCTCTGGCATGGGTGTGTCTATTGTCCTTAGCATACGTTAGTTTCAGTTAGTTTACTAAGTGTGTAAGTCTAGGGACCTATGACCTCAGCAGTTTGGTACCGTAGACCTTACCACAAATTTCCATTTCCAGCTGGGCACTATGAACGGACAGTACACCTGTGGATTCATCGGTCAACTAATACGAAGGGGAAGATATGAAGATGGCCGTTAAATAATTAATCGTGATGTTAAATATAATTATATTTTACTTCCTGAGTTTTAACTAATTAGAAAGCCTTCCTCAAAAGTGCATTTCTTTATTTTTTACTATCTGATCTCATCTCATCTCAGTTTGCAGGAGAACAAATGTTGTGTGAGGCTCCTAAATTGTTCACCTCTAATTAGTTTGACCCGTTAAGGACATTTACCATCTGTTTCACTTAGAGCAAAAGAGGCTCATGAAACAAACAGCAATACATTCACGCAACGTTTTTAATATCTGAGACATAGGTATCACTTACGTTGTTTGGCATTAACGGAACTCTGTTTCTTTCTTTTGTTTTGCACGAGAACAGCAGATCGAACAAAAGTTAATGAGATAAGCACAGTGACAAAACTATCTTGTGGCTGTAGCAAGAAATCATGGCGTGTATAAATACGTGGAGAATCTCGCGTTGTTGCAGCCGCCATCCGGAAGCTTACACCACTCTCCAAGGAAGCATATGCTGCGGTTTAAGAGGCAATGCCGCATGTGTGAAACTTTACAAGGGTTTAAACATGTTTTGTACAAAAAAAAGAAAATCATATTATACTGATGGAAAATCATTCAGCCATCATTAAGAAACCCAGTTAATTTCTTTTCACTTTGTCAGTGTTCAACAAATGATCGGTTATCCATAGGAATATATGAGGATGGCAAAGCAATGTTCATTAGTTAGAAAATTATTGTAATTTACAGCATAAAATTTAGAAGGCATATGGCACATCAATGGAAAGGTAATGACGTCAACTACACGGTTAAACAGATTGATGATGCAGTTAATGCAAAAATAAGTCATTAAACAAATTATTATTTATTGCCATCAAAACACTGGCCAGAACAGAGACCTCCGCACGAACAAAAATTGTTAGTGGCAGCATGTTCCATTTGTAACAATGCAATAATTACTAGTACAAATAGATTCTGTTATTATCGGATTGGTGCATAAGATCGTAGCGTTTTGAGCCTTCTCCACTGCATGGAAATGTCTTACGATGACGTGAATCGTTGTGGATTAATGCTTTTAAACGATCTTCGTCAAACCGCGAAGGAGAAAAGATTACAGGAGAGTCTGGGCTTTGGACAAGGATTGACAGAGGAGAAAGATTAATTAAGTTCTGTAATAAACTTCAGCTAGTAATAGCTAATACTCTGTTCAAGAATCACAAGAGAAGGAGGTGTACTTGGAAAAGGCTCGGAGATACTGGAAGATTTCAGTTAGATTACATCATGGTAAGATAGAGAATCAGAAATGAGATACTGGATTGTAAGGTGTATCCAAGAGCAGATATAGACTCAGATCACAATATAGTAGTGATGAAGAGTAGGCTGAAGTTTAAGACATTAGTCAGGAAGAATCAGTACCCAAATAAGTGGGATACGGAAGTACTAAGGAATGACGAGATATGCTTGAAGTTCTCGGAGGCTATAGATACAGCATTAAGGAACAGCTCAGTAGTCAGAACAGTTGAAAACAATGGATATACCTAAAAAGTGGCATCACAGAAGCTGGAAAGAAAAACATAGGTACAAAGAAGGTAACTGCCAAGAAACCATGGTTAACAGAAGAAATACTTCAGCTTATCGATGAAAGGAGGAAGTACAAAAATGTTTCGGGAAACTCAGGAATACAGAAATACAAGTCGCTGAGGAATGAAACAAACAGGAAGTAGAGGGAAGCTAAGACGAAATGGCTGCATGAAAAATGTGAAGAAATCAAAAAAGAAACGATTGTCGGAAGGATTTACTCAGCATACAGGAATTTCAAAACAGCCTCCACTGACATTGAAATTAAGACGGCAACATTAAGAGTGCAATGGGAATTCCACTGTCAAATGCAGAGCGGATAGGTGAAAAGAGCACAGTGAGGGCCTCTATGAGGGGGAAGATTTGTCGCATGTGATACAAGAAGGAACAGGAGTCGATTTATAAGTGATAGGGAATACAGTATTACAATCAGAATTTAAGAGAGTTTTAGAGGACTTAAGATCAAATAAGGCATAAGGGATATATGATATTCCATAAAAATTTTTAAAAACATTGTGGGAAGTGGCAACGAAACAGTTACTTAGATTGGTGAGTGGAATGAGTGAGACTGGCGATATATGAACTGACTTTCGGAAAAACATTGTCTACCCAGTTCCGAAGATTGCAGGAGCTGAGAAGTGCCAGAATTATCGCACAATCAGTTTAACAGCTCATGCTTCCAAGTTGCTGACAAGAATAATACAGTGAATAACGTAAAGAAGAATTATGGGGTGTGTTACATAACCATATGTTTGGCTTTAGGAAAGGTAAAGGTACAAGGAAGGTAACTCTGACTTTGTGGTTGATAATGAAAGCAAGAATGAAGAAAAACCAAAACACGTGTATACGATCAGTCGACCTATAAAAAACGTTCAACAATGTCAAATGGTACAATACGTTCGAAATTTTGAGAAAAATATGGGTAACCTATAGGGAAAGACGGGTAATACACAATATGCACAAGAACCAGGAGGTAACAATAAGAATGGATGACCAAGAACGAAGTGCTCAGATTAAAATGGGCTAAGACAGGGATGTAGACTTTCATCCCTAATGTTAAATCTATATGTCGAATAAAAGAAAAGTTCAAGAGTGGAATTAAAATTATAGGTGAAAGGATATGAGCGATAAGATTGGTTGTATCCTCAGTGAAAGTGATATTACATGATCTGCTGAATAGAATGAACAGTCTAATGAGTACAAAATATGGATTGAGAATAAATTGAAAAAAGGCCGAAGAAATTAGAAGTGGCAGAAATGAGAATAGTGAAAAGCTGAACATCAGGATTGACGATCACGAAGTAGATGAAGTACAGGAGTTCTCCTAACTAGGCAGTAAAATAACCCACGAGGGACAGAGTATGGAGGATGTATAAAGCAGTATAGCACTGGAAAAAAGACCATTCTTGGCCAAAAGAAGTCTACTAGTATCGAACATAGACCTTAATTTGAAGAAACAATTTCTGACAACCCACGTTTGGAGCACAGCATTGTATGATAGTGAAACATGAAAACCATAGAAGAGAAGAATCGAAGCATCTGAAAGTGGTGCTACAGAAAAATGTTGAAAATTTGGTGGATTGATAAGGTAAGTCATGTGGAGGCTCTCTGCAGAATTGGCGAGGAAAAGAATACATGGAAAGCACTAACAAGAAGAAGTGACAGAATGGTAGGACATCAGTTAAGACAAGAGAGAATAATACATCAAGGAATAACTTTCATAATACTAGAAGGAGTTGTGGAGGATAGAAACTGTAGAGGAAGACAGAGATTGGAATTCGTTCCACCACATAATTGAGGTTGTAGGTTGCAAGTGCTACTCCGAGATGAAGAGGTTATCACAGGAGAGGAAATTCGTGGCGGGCCGCATCAGACCAGTCAAAAGACTGACGACTCGCAAAAAAAGAAAAAAAAAGAGAAAAGAAAAAAAATAATTCTGACTGCGAAACTACTGTGTGTGTAAGAATTAAGTCTGGACTGAAATGTCAACGTAATTAGTTTTAGCGTGGCGTTTATGAAAGTCATTTTTCTTTCATTAGCGTCATCGGCACGTTTAATTAGCAATGTTAACGAAATAGCCGACTATGTTCTTGACGTATAAGCCCAATTAATAGAGACCAAAAATGCCGAACTCCGGGAATAATTTCTATAGACGCAGATTTTTGTAGAATGGTAGGAGGGAATGCTGCGAACAACATTCTAGAAATCCTGACGCGAAGGTCGAGTGTGGGGTGGAGTGAGTTTGAAGGTCACTTGTGTAAGTTTTTCTAGAATAACTGGGAAACGTGGCCTCCAGCGAAAATTGTATCCCAGTACAGCATTTAAATATATGAAATTACCTATAAAAAGTACTGTTAAATTTTTTATGCCAGGCTAATAGTTTGCACGTAGCGAGCGAGAGAATATGAAAGTTTGTAACGTGGTATTGGAAGGTCAGGCGTAAGATTTTGGGTTGTATAAAACGACATTGATAAGGGCAGCTGAATCATCCTATAAGGAAACCAACGACATTAACGTCTATGAAGAATACGTAGAATGCTTCTTTGCTTGATACCAACCTCTCTTTGTATTTGCCGCGAACTGGTACGCGGATTTAGTGCAGCACATTCAAGAAACTCCAGTTTTGCAGCTTTGTTGGTACGAGTCTTCAACCGTACACGTTGTCTGTTGGCAAAACTTCTAGTCTCGTGATGTCTTTTAATGATATTTATGAAGGTCGGACAACTTAGACAGCGTGTACCTTGGAGCCACTTAGCAATTAAGTTACTCTTGTAACATTTTAGTAACCTTCACCATAAATTAAGAACATATGGACCATTAGTAAGTGGCACATAATTTATGGGTTCACGGTTCAACTAAGAGGATGTTTCATGCGCAACACGTTATATATTAATTACAGCATTCCTTATAACAATCCTGATGATTCCACTTCACATCTTTTTGCGGCAACATGCAACTGTCGAGTATCTCTTATCTCGACTACACAAATTACAGCCGAAAGCTAACTTTAACATTACATAACTATAGCCTCGACTACGCAAGTTGCCTTATAAAGTGGCGCAAAGTTCTGGGAGGCGGGCCATTGAACGGCCACGACAGCAGCACGAAAGTCCCTATATTCAGTGTATTTTTGCTCCATTATTTCTTATTAGATCTGCAAAATAATTATATCACTCAGTTTGTGTAATCGAGATATGCTGTTCTGATGGCAAGAATGGAATTGCACAGTTCAAATATAAAAACAATGTTGATGCCTGTATCACGGCTATCAATAAAGTTGCAAGAACACATTGCCGTGTCTATCACGGACCCGTAGTCACTGTACGTCTATATTAGAACAGATTAAAAATGCCTTTAGCAGGTCAAAAGTAATTTGAGGTGAAAATGTTAGGCTCCATTCCCCCGTATTAGCGTTAACCAAGTGCTCGTCACGTTACTTGGGACTGCAATAAGTTTCAAAGTACGGTATAAAGAAGACAAGTACACAGTTATGCTCAGTAGCCCACACGGTCAGTATCTAGCTAATAATAAACATACTGTGGTTAGAGCCTTAAGCTAAATGCCTAATATTCATTACTCTTCCCAAGGAAACATGATCTGATAACCTAAAAGAAACCAGAACTCTGCATTTATTACAGAAAAGCATTAAAGTGAGCTGTCAAATGCACTTTTGCGACAGATTTTAATACCAATGTATGTCATTCTGGCATGTGATATTAGTTCATTACAATCTTACGTACTCGCAAATCGATGTTTAATACATGGGCTACCAAACATAAGCTGTGAATTTTAAGTTGCAGATGTGAACGTTCTTATTTGGTGAATATTAAATTATATCGTCGGCTGAACTAAAATGCAAAGTGACACGAAAGTGGTAGGAATTCAAGAGAGTAAGTTAAGAAGATCAAAGGGAAACCGGTATTTCTCGCTGTTTTCACAGCACATGTGAATCAATACCCAACAATAAAGGAAGTATTAACATGACGTTAACTGTTTTGCATTAATAACATCATGTTTATGAAGAATGTGGCCGGCAGCCACTTGATTGTTGTGAGTGGTTGTTGTAACCGTATAGCTTGTAACAGAAATCATCATGAAGCTGAACATAACTACTATGGATAAAGTGATAAGATTATGGTGGCATTGGTCATCTGAGTAAATGATGAAAAAGTGACTGGCTGTAGTTTATTTCGTCCATTTTACAAGCCAAACGATCTAACAATAGCATTATACAGATTTTAACGGCTAGTTTCAACCGCCAATAGTTTTAATTGATCCGTTGATCCGTCATAGTAGAGGAATTACGACAAAATACCTTTATTAAAATGTGAATTCATAAACTGTTAACTAAAAATTCAAGAATTACAAAGACTCCAACGCTCGTAGAAACATCGCACAGTGCATACGAAATGATATTGGCTTGACCGTGGGTCGAAGGTGGACGGACATTGTCTGTATTGGAAACAGTAATAGCTGCGAAATGCGTCACATATGATAAATGATCCGCCAAACTGATTAGTGTAACTGGCTGCGTGCAAATAATCGACAAAATTAAACGTCAGAAACGTGCTGGGAACATTTACTCTCTGTACGAAAGTAAAACAGCTATGAGTGACACAAGTAATTAAACGTAAAATGAATTAATATTGATAGCATTCGGGTTCTGTTTGACGCTGTCACTTTACTACTGTTTTAAATTGCAACGGAAGAGTGACGAGTTCTGATGAATTTGCATTTTACTCTCTCCATCTTTTTGCACAATGTGCAGTGGCCTGTATCGAGCTGCTACTCGTATATTCCGTCGTGTCTTCACAGAGACCATGCAATTTTGCACTCACTCCTAAATCTGCATCGTGCATGGACACCATCAGTCCAGCGGAACAGGCAACTGCACGCCTTCCACCTTAAGCAGCTGCAGGATTACGTCGCATGACCTGTCTTGCTCTTACTCAAACAACATGTACGAAACCGAGCAGGAAGAGGGCAACCATGCGGGAACTAAGAGAAAATCTAGATATTGTGGTCTTACCAGCAGGAA